>NC_140445.1:19727778-20327778 GCF_963576455.1 Neolamprologus multifasciatus | reverse complement strand
CTAAAACTGAGGACTGCAGGAACGATCATTGTTAGCTATTAGAATGCGTGTGTTGTGCCAGCTCTGGCTTGTTAAGGCTTCGGTTAAAACAAGTGATGAATGTTTTAAAAGGAAGCTCTGCCTTCACATTAGCAGGACTCAAGCCCTCATCACTGCCAGCCCCATTATTACCGACTACTTCAAGCATATAAAATCCAAATTAAAAATATTCCTCAAATTTAGCTGTCATGAGTCTGAATCCTCATTATTATCCCTAATTGTTCAATGGACAATAAAATTAAGAGTCTGAATAAAAGACTATAGACAGTGGTGATGAAAGGGGTTAATCCTTCTTTCATCATTTTTTGTAGCACAGCTCGTCATTCATCTCCACCAGTGTATCGTAATCTTTGAAGAGCTACATTTGTTTTAAAAAACATACAGATGTGATCAGATCCACAGATAAAAATCAGTCTCCTTTTCTATCAGCTCTTGCGCAGGCAGTCCCTCCCCTCCACCCTTGTCACGTCCACAGGGCTAGCACGGCCTGCCTCGAGGTGAGAGGTCTTCTGGCTGGGGACCAGGACAGTATGGGTCCTCACTTTGATCTGCCTTAAACTGGCTGCTACCTGCAGATAGCATATTCACACATGCCGCTGCTTGAGAGGCAATTCTACATTTCTCGTTTCCTGTCTCTCGATCACGTCTCTCTTATCTGATAGAAACTACTCACATTTTTTTCTATTTTTATATTAATAGCGCTTTCTAATGAGATCTAACTAGCAATAGGAAATGCAGCAAGTAGAGTGTTTAAGAAATATGTGGTGGAAATTGTTTGCTCTTGTGTGTGTGTGTGTGTGTGTGTGTGTGTGTGTGCGCGCGCGCACGCGCACTGTCATCTGGTTACCATTTGAGGGCAGAATTATAGCTAATGATATCCTAGAGGAGAACTACAGTAGCTAAACATGCAACAGTTTCTCCGTTTTCCTCCCTCTCAGATCATTCCAGCGGTAAGAAGAGTTAAATTATGAGGGAACAAAGGCAGAGTCTATAATATGGGTTAGTTTGTTAGAGGCTAAAAGCATGTGTTTATTTACATTTCCAGACTCTTTGCATCTCAGATTTCCATCAGAATTCAACTATAATCATTTTGGGCTCTTCAGTTTTTCTTCGGAGTGTTTTTAGATGATGTCTGAGTTTGCAGTGCGATGCTGTACAGGTATGGTCTGTACTCTGTGTGTACTCACTGTCCTTGGAGGAAGTTTATGAAAGGCTGGCATAAGTCACTACAGGACTAAAGAACCGCTGACAAACATTTTTTGTAACACAGTTTTCTTTTCACTTTATCTCACTCTTCTGTAATATATGGAAACCAAAGCTTGCAGCTCTAAAAAGTTCTCTCTCGTGTTACTTCTAAACCAGAGCGGTCATACATATACCAAAACCAGAATTGGCTTGCCAGGGTATCCAGTCTAGTGCACTGACTGGATCACTTCGCAGTGTGCCAAAAAAAAAAACTACAGAGGAGGATGTTTTTTTTGTTTTGTGCACTAGAACGTATTGTGTTAGAAGTTGTTAAGAATGCATCATGTCACACGTGGTTGTCTGAACATTTAAATTTATCCAAACCGCAGGTATGAGTCATTATCAGTTTTACGGCAGACTTACCAAAGCAAGCCAAGGAGCCATGCTGATGCATGTCTTTATAATGACTGCAGACTGAATTAAAAAAAAAAACAACAACAACAACTGAGACCAATTCTTAAATTGTTCTAGCTTCTCGACGTCTCAGGCTGTTTATGATCTATTGTGTAAATAGATGATTCATTAAATGTATTCCTAACATTAAAATAACGGCAGAAATGTACTGATATTTTAGTTATTTTGCATTGAATTAAAAAGTCTAAGAGCCCTGTTTCATGCCAAGGTAAACTAAAAAAAAAAAAGGGAACAAAATATTAAAAGTGCTCATGTGATCATTATCAAAAGGCATTATTGTCATTATACGGTTGATATTATCAGGTCATGAGACAAAAAAATCTTTGAGATTTAATATCGACCGTATTTTTTTGTCATTCTTTTATGTAGAAGAAGAAAATGATGATACAGTATTATACAGTATTCGACCAAACACTGCACAGCGCTCTGCCTCATGCACTTTTTTTTAAATCCTGTCCTGTCTGGTAGCTTTTGCAATCAGAATTATGATCTGAATGCACTGTTGTGCCAAACGCATTATAGAGCCAGGTTCAGCTCTATAAATTCTGAATCGGCTCCCCTTGTTCAGGGTTTATCTGACTATTTCTTCATTTCTGGTCGTTGTATTTAAAGTTATTATATTATATGTGGTATACATTATGCCAATGTCTAAGGCAGGACAGGATAGAGTACAAATAGAAATGCATAACGTGTCGCCAACTGCTGCACCTGTAAGAAAAACCAAACATACAACACCTGGGACACAGAAATTCGAAAATACGTGTGTGTGTGTGTGTGTGTGTGTGTGTGTGTGTGTCACACAATGTACTTGAAAATGAGGGTGGGGGACCTGTAACCAGGAGTACCAAGCCTCCTGCACTCACTCTTATTGCACACTGCATGCGCTAGTCCTGCCTGTAACCATGGTAACAGCGCATAATGATGAAATGATGATGTTTGACTGACAGGGCTGATGTTTAATGGATGGCAGACAGTCTTACGTTTTTTTCACAAGAAGTGAACTGTATAAGTAAGACATCCAACACAGTGTGCATTGGAAATATCCATGTTAGAACTAACTGTAAAAACATGCTCATGTTTCTTATTTGTTTGATTATACTTTGTCGCTTCCAATGCAGGGCACCTTGTGCTATTTATTAAAACCCTGGGAAGTGTTAAGTCTTGATTTAAACTAAAAAAACATTAATAACTGTTCCCCGTCCCTCAATGAATTATTGTTTGTTTTCATATCTCTGCTGCATTCACCTGCACAAGTGTGAGGATATCCTGCTTTCCTCTTTCCTATTACATTTTAAACCGAATATATTTGAGTTCAGTTATTGGTACAATAAAAAAAGAGGCTTATAATTTGTCTCTCTCTTATCCATTTTTATGCAGTTTTAGACACTTGGCTTCATTTTAATATATTTGTATGATGATTGCTGGTGCTCAACTTCTAATGATTCCAGAGTGCATAAACACACACACACACACACACACACACACACACACACACACACACACACACACACACACACACTAAAAGCCACTGTACTGGTCATTATTGAGTAAATTACTGAGTGTGTCTGTTTGCAGTGAATGACATGAGGCAGTGGATTTTCACCATAGCCATCCTATTACTGTACAGTTTGTCAAAGTTATGCCTGCAAAAAACTAATCACAATCAATAACTCTCACTCAGCTATTACTGTGGTAATAGTTCAGTCATCCTTTGGAAATGAAAAGGATATTTGAAGCAGCCGATCAAAGAGATCTTCAAGGACAATTCTACATACTATAGGTGGATCAAACACTTCCAGGAACTCCCTGAGGATCACTGCCCAGCAGGGAGCTCCGAAGAGAGATGGCTTATGCCTTAAAGGGATTTTTTTTCCTGTTTTTATTTTCATGGCCAATGAGAACTCTACAGTGATGGAACAGCTATTCAATTCAGTTTTAGGTTACTCATATAGCACCAAATTATAACAACGGTCTCATCAGGACTCTTTACATTATAAGGTAAAGACCATACAGCACTAGAGAGAAAACCTCAACAATCAGACCTCCTCTAATGAGCAAGCACCAGTGGCGACAGTGGGAAGGAAAAAAAACATTTTAACAGGAAGAAATCGTCAACAGAACCAGGCTCGGGGAAGGGCAGTAATACACCACAGCTGGTTGGGGCGAGCTGGTGGTTGGCAAAGGAACAACAGCAGCAATGACAGGATAGAAGATATCGCCAACAGAGTGTGTATGTTATATACTCTTAACCTCTTAAGCCCCAAGCCTAACGGATCTCCTGCCTTTTGCCCCCGTATCAGGGGGCGTTGGGGCTTAAGAGGTTAATGTCCAACAGGATATTAGGATATTTTTTCTTTTCTTTTTTCTTTATATTCTTCTTCTTGGGGCAGCACAGTTGTACAGTGATATGCATTGTGGCCTTACAGTAAGTGGATTTGAATCAAATGGCGGACTGGTGCCTTTCTGAGTGCAGTTTGCATGTTCTCCCTGTGCCTGTGTGGGTTCTCTCAGGGTATTTCAGCTTCCTCCCACAGTCCAAAAACATGCAAACAAGGTTAACTGGTGATTGGCTGTAGGTGTAAATGTGAGCGTGAATGGTTGTCTGTGTTAGCCATCTGGCAGCCTGCCCTGGGTACCCTGCCTTCCTCCCCATGACAGCCGAGATGGGCTCCAGCCCCACTGTGACCCTGAATCAGCTAAGAGTGACAAGATCGGTGGATGTTCTCCTATTTGTTACACCTAAATAGAAAAGCTTTTAACAGAAAAATATTTATGCCAAAATGTGACACTTCATTTGAAATGTAGCATATTCTAATTTCTAAAATAGTCCCTATTTAGCACGTGGCTAAACAAAACCCAACCCTAAATTTAGATTGGTTGCTGATGAACAACTTTGCACAGCTGATGCGGTACTGAGATTTTTAAAAATGGGCGCTGGTTTTGTGAAAAAAATATGCTTGTGTCTTATCTTGTGCTAGTGAGTATGTACCTTGAAGGACAGTTTGAAAAAGATCCTGAAAACAGGTTTCTATGAACTTCGATACTTCCTCATTTCAGAAGTGTCACAAGCACAAATGTGTGTGTGTGTGTGTGGGGGGGGGGGGGGGGGGGGCTTCCTCCATGACTTACAAGTACTGTGGAAAAAGTTCCAGCAGTCACACAAGCCTGAATAAAAATTGCTGGTCAACTATTACTGTGAGAATTCTTGTAGCAGTACTTTAGTCATCCTGTGGAAAGGAACAAGATGTTCAACACTCTTAACTCTCTTCACTCTCTTAAAATCAAAATCATCATCAAGGACAGTTCTAACTGTAGATGTAGACATTTGTGCACATACAAGCAACTCAAGTGTGTTTTATTTGGATTATTGTTGAAGTCATGTGTATATTCTTTATGCTAGTTTTGAAAGCAGTGATGCTTACTCTTACTCTGTGATTTGTCTTGTTACAGGTCTTCCCACCCCTTCCTAACGAGGCTGAGATTGCACACACCAAAAAGCTCTTCCGGCGCAGGAGGAACGACCGACGGTAAGTCTACACACACACACACACACACACACACACACACACACACACACACACACACACACACACACACACACACACACCTACCTCAGTAAGAGGAAACATTTTTCTGTGTTGGTGTCAGTGCAGTCAGGCCCATAGCCCCGACATCTCTTCCCATCCAAAGAAAAGTTGAGACAGGAATACAGGTTCCACACTCCACTGCAGACGGGGAATAAAGAAAATGCACGGAGGAGACAAGTTTCTCCTCCATTTTCAAGTTGATTAGGTCTCTATAATAAAAAAAAGTGCCAGCTTTTTAGTCACTCATTTTTGTGCCTACAATGTTCAAGTAATCTCAAGTCCAAACTAGGTTTCACACTGGCACATCTACTTTAATTGTATACAATGAAATCTAATTTCACCCAAGTCTGACTTCATTGAAACCAGGTCCTTAAAAGAAAAAAAATCGCTCTCTCTCACTCTCTGCCCTGATGTCACTGGAAAACTGTTCTTCAGTTGCTAAGCGACCAGCAAAGAGAAAATATTGTGATTGTATTTGTGGTTTAAAAAGAGGAAATTGTCTCTAATACAAATGGGAAAAAAAGCACTTTTATCCTTGTTTTTAAGCTCAGAGGATAATTACTTTTGTCCAGAGCTTTTGTATTTATGTTTGATGGCCGCAGCAGCGAAGGCTTGGCAGAAAGAAAAGAACAAAAATATGGACCAACATCAGTTTGCTTGGGTTTTGGTCTATTTGTTTTTAAATGGGAAATATTAACACAAGACCATCCTGTTTTCTCGTGCACTCTGCTCCCAGGCACTCTTACAGCTTACACGTTAGGGTTTTACATAGAGAAACTGCTGGCCTGTGTCTGGTTTATGCACAATTGTCAGGAATTTACACAACTCTCGTCTCATAAATTTGAATCTGCCGCCAACATTTGCATTCAGCCATCTGCGCCTGAATCCAACTGAAAAGGAATAACATTAAACACGATGAGGCATCTTGACAAGAAAACCTTGTCACAAGCTTCTGTTAAATTTACATTCATTTACATTTAACCACAATGAATTACTAGGCAAACAGGTTTCTGCTGAATGACTTGTTGATGGTGGACTCTGAAAGTGTATTCACATTTTCAAACCTTAAATTTCTTTCAGTGATGAGTGCATGCTGTCAAAGGTGCCACCAGGCTACCACTAGTGCTGTGCAATGCTGTAAAATTTGGTATTGATCCGATACTATTATCAATACATGTCCAGTATTACCAATATTGATATTTTTTACCTGCAAAGGCAGCTTGTGTAAGGGAGACCAGTGTATCATACTGTATGAGATGAATTACCTTCAATTCTGAACACATTTTTGTGACCACTAAACCACTGTGATTTTCACTTTCCATACAAAGTATCGAACCTATCATGCAACTATGGGTCACTGATGCCAGTGATGCTAGCTACCACCCTAAGGCCGCACAGTCACACAGGCCTAGAGGCAGCCCTCTGGAAACATCTAGTTGCTAGGGAAAGAAGTACACTCCCCTTTTCAGTTTCCCTACCACTAGCTGAGTAAGTGGGGGGCGTTTGCAGACAAGTCAACATCTTCCATGCAGATTACAGGTGATTACGGGAATCTGCTAATAACCAAAGCAACCACAAAGAGCTTTTGAGGGCAGCACTGTATGCCTCTTTGCTATCAATTTTACCTAGTGACAGCTGGCAACCTCTGCATACTACTCACCAACCAGACACATTTTTCCCTAATGACCTATCATTGTCAGGGGTCTTTCCCCTAGTGACCGAGGGTTGCTGACCCGGTTGTGTTACTGGGAACTAAACTGTCTGTAAATCTTTTTTGGCCTGACCTACTTCAGAAGTTGATTAAAAATGAATGTGCCTTAATTTTTATCAATAGTTAACAGCAAAAAAAAAAGACCCAAGAGGAATTCTTTATACTACAGGTCGGCCCAGTAACATCAGAAAACTATGGTTTATTTTGCCCCTCATAAATCATCTTAATTCACTGTAGTTTAACTCCATATTTTCCCCCTGGTCCTCAGTAAACAACTGCTTTACACTAAAAAGAAACATCACACAGAAAGCAAAATGAAGCTAAGGATGAAACATGTCAAATGAGGGATGAGGCAGAGGATAAAAAGCTGGGCGGACATGAAATGGGGATCAGTAGAGCTGGAAAAGCAGGGAGCAAAAAGGAGAAAGCCGTGATTGTTCTCACAAGCCAAACATGAAAGCAATTTTTTTTTTTAACAATACAATTATTAATGAAAAAGAAAAGCTGGGAGTTGAGAGAAGAAGAGTGTGGAGTAGAGTTAAAGTGGAATGGCTAAAAGTAGGTGCAGATTTTATATGTAGAGGGTCAGGAGAAATGAAAAAAAGTGATATGATTGGGTCATGCCAACAGAGCAACCTCCTGCAAAGCTAAAAGCCTTTCTACCGACATGTGTTTAGTAAGCAAAGCCAGTTAACAAAGTGAAAGGTCTTTATAAAGCTTAACGTGTCTGCTCATCAAATGCATTTACCACATTTGTTTCTTTGTAAAACATGCTAATCTTTTCCTGTTATTGTGCAACTAAACACCAGCAGTCACTGTAAATGCAAACATTGTATTTAGTGATTTATTTTGTCTAATGTCTCAACACAGCTGAGGTAGGCGAAGGAGAAAAAAAACATGAGCAAACGTGCTAAAAGCAGAAGATGTTGAAATATGGAAATAACTATTGATCATTTGTCTATTTGTCCGAGGCATGCAGGCTGCGCTGAACAAAGCTCAAGAAAGAGAAACAGAGTGGGACTGTGAGATTGAGTAAAGGAAAAGTGTAGGCTGGCTGTGGCAGGAAGGAAAAGAAAGGGGAGGTAGTGCATGTGTTTCTACTTTAGTAGGCACGTCAAGCAGGGCTGAAATTAGTTGTGATTTACTGGAATGTGCTGCTTACCGCTTTCTGCTTCAAAACAGAAAAAGGGGGCAAAGAAAGAGCATAGCAGATCCTTTCTTCATCATACCTTAAAGTCTTTCTTAAAAAAAAAAATTCTATTAATTAACAAGAAGCTTTTTACACATATTGACTTAATTTTGTCTTTGTTGGAAGAAGTGCACTTTGTCCACAGCATCACTTTAACTGTACTCACGACTAAACAAACAACAAACACTAATCGAGGATGATAAACATCCCATTTACAACACATCATAGCTGAAACCTGTTAAGTGTCATTTGAGCTGCTGAACTGAGAGTTGAAACGATTTAAAAACAGTTTGTGTGGGACTAAATGTCACCGCAATGACTAACAGTTCCGCTATCTTTATAATTTGTATGTTCTCAAATATGAGTAAACATCTGGGGCCAGAGGCATGAAATTGTGTACCAACAAAAAAAATACAAAAAAGAAAAACAGAACGCACACTTTCTGTTAGATTTATGAAGCTGAAAGTAGGCCTGGTTCCATTTTTATACATCTCAGTTCTAGTACGAGCCTTATGTGCCCTGGTGAACTCACGATTTCATATCAGGGCTTATCCCCGCTCAGTGACTCATTAAGCCTGTGAAGTAAATGCATTGTGTGGCACTTGGCGATGTCTTTGAAAAGCTGTCATTACAAAACAACTGCGATTATTTATAGCACCTGTTTTATCGCGTGTATGCACACACTCACCGGCCACACGCTCGACATAAATATATAATCAGCCAATCACATGAAATCATCTCAAACTGGTTTCCTGAAAATGACAATGAGTTCACTGCACTCAGATGGCATGCACAAACTCCAGCAACTGTGTGATGCCGTCATGCCAATATGAGCCAAAGTCTCTGAGGAATGTTTCCAGCAACTTATTGAATCTGTGTCATAAAGAATTAAGGGAAAATGCAACAGGGGTTACACCCAATACTAGCAAGTTTTAAATAATAAAGTGACCTGTGAGTGTATATGACATGTCATTTTAAGCCAACATCAGGTAAATGAGCCATACTGAATAATTGATAACCATCCTATTAACCATAGCCGATATTTTGAAGGTTTTCCTTTTATTTTGTTAACTAAATAGTCAAAATTATTTAATGTGAGTGATTCTCACATTTAGAGTGATGGAAACTGCAAAATGATTTTAAAAAAATCATCAACAATGAATGCATTATACAGAAAATGGTGTGTGCATTGTAAACATGTGTGACAGACATCTGAAAGAGGTCTGCTGCTTCTTCTGCACCCACCATGAAATGCCTGCTTTACTGGGTGTAATCAATAAAAGCTCTGCATGCATGTATGCACACACGCTCAGTATGCTTTGGACTTTTAAATCTCAAGACTTAGCAATGCAAATATTCAGTCAAGCAGTCGAAACCCATCTCCCCACAGTCCATTAGGCCAGCGTGTTGTGTTCTTTATGAAGCTTTGGCCCCGTTATTGACTCGTCTGGCCTCCGGGCGTCTTTCCCCTGGGCCGATCAATTGTCCAGTCTGGGTCAGCCGGTGGTTCCATGAATTCTCCATCCACATAACCGTGCACAGCAACAGCCGTGATTGATCATCAGCATCCTGCCTCCTCCAATGATCATGTCTGGTCATTAAGTTCACCTTTTTAGTTACCTTAGCATTCTTTCTGTAGTTTTGTGCCTGTTAATTTTATGACCATTATCAACCTGTAGTTTTTGTTTGTTTCCCTCTTTGCCGCTTTGCTTTTCCTTCTCTTAAAACCTTCCGTTTCCTCCTTTTACGCTATCCATTAAATCCCCCCTGCTGTTTTCTACAAACGGTGCTGCCACTGTATTCAACTCTTCATCCATCCTTCCAATCACCTGCACTGTGGCATCCCCATCTCTCTTGTCTGTAGAGCATTTGATCAGTTCACCCGAGACCAGTTAACCGTACTTCTGCCTACTGGCCCAGGGGGAAAGCGTCAAGTCTGCGCCAGGTTAGTGACAACATAAGAAAGATGCTCAGAACAAGACCTGAGTACAAAACAGTGGAAAGTGCATTTGATTGATTCTACTCAAGACACCCAGAGGTCAATCAAACACACAAATGGCTCCATATAATGAGGAGGTGGAGCCCGCCAGGCAACATCAAACACTAATTTAAACCGGTTAATACCTTCATATTACCAAACTCATCATCCTCAGACAAAAAAAAAAGAAGTAATTTCTCATTTCATTAGAAGCTCGGTCACGCCAGAGTCAGGTCTGTTTCCAAGTAACAAGACAGATGAAATTTCATCAGTGGCCCCATCATTTATCCCTAATGCAAACATCTCTTTGGCATTAATATGACTGATGGGCGGTCAATCTGAGCAACGCTCTCTCTACCGCAGAGCTCACAGTCATTAAATATGATTTACATTTTATTTCATTCTCACTTTCACCCCTCATCACCAACACCAGTAGATCAGAATGGATTAGTGTTGAGCCTGAACTAACAGCTACTGTAAATATCTAATAAATCAAATCAGAGTATATGTGTGTGTGTGTGTGTGTGTGTGTGTGTGTGTGTGTGTGTGTGTGTGTCAAAGACAGACGTGTCATATTTCTCAGCTCTCTTGTCTTGCAGTGAGCAGTTTAGCAAATTAAACATGATTTCATCATTAGCACTGAAGTCCTAATCCGTAAGGCATCTGATTCTTTAGTCTTAAACCTACAGTAAATATCCCTCAGGTGTAAACTCTCTCAAAAATAGAACTGCAGGACCATCTGTTCACAGCTCAGCCTAATCAAAAATGTAAAAAATAACTTGGACACCAAAGCGGGGACTGTTAAATTGGTCGCTCACGATGACCATAAGCCAGATAATTTAGTGAGTAAAATAAAGCACTGGTTAAAAAAATAAATATTTTTTTTAATACAGGAAAAGTTACAGGGTAATTTTTTGATGTAGAAAATCATTCCTGTGAAAGAGGCGTTGTCTTTCTTTACAGAGGGAACCGCTTCAATTAGCAGTGCGATTACAAACACGTCAGGCCAACGCAGATCAGGCTGAGACGGAATATTTATGAAGTGATGAAGGTAGGCTCTTTGGCAGAGGAGACTCACAAGATGAACTGTCTTCCAACCTCCCAGAGAGAGTGGAGGAGGGGGGCCGGGCGAGACATAAACCACATGAACACACACACAAAAACGATAAATACGTTCACACAAACACTCCTTTACCGAGAGAGCTGCCAGACAGGAAAAAAAGCTAATTGTTTTTTTTATTACTGATGGAATCAATTATTTGTAGAAAAAAAAAATCCTTAAATATCATGCGCAAAACTCTCTCTCCAAACCATGAATATTTCAGTTTACATTGCTTTAAAACAGAGAAAGCCGATCCTCACAGGACAACCTTGATCCAGCAAATGTTGGACAACTAAGCCTTAAATCCAACATAAAGTCTGTTGTGCTTTGTAATTTATTTAGTAACTTAACAGGCTATGCCTATCAGCATGCCACTACCAGTTAATTGAACCATTTAAGCCAGGGGTGTCAAACACGACCCAGGGGCCAGAATTGGCCCAACAGAGACTCCAATCTGGCCCACTGGATGGTTCTGAAAAATTAGAAAGACGGTGTCAATTTAACTGTGTTTTCGTAGGTTTTACAGAGTTTGCTGCTGACAGACCTCCTCCACAGCCATTTATACGACTTTAAAGTATTTAAGTAATAGATAAAAAAAAATTTAGTGAGAGAAATATTTCTGGGGTTTATTGCTTTTTTTTAAACAATGGTTTCAAAGTTAAAAAAAGGACTTTTTCTGTGAATTAACAAAAACTTTCTGTTCTGTAACTTTGCACATTTATTAACTACATTTTAAGCCCAAAGAGTCACGCTGATAGATTTCTTTCAACTACAGAAGTGTAGAAAAACGAAATATAAATAAATAACATCATGAAATATCTGAGCGATTCAATGTGTAGTTAATCGTCTATACATGGACAGACAGGTGAGTGGCGTGACCCACCATGTACGCAAAATGAGTTTGACGTTCCAGATTTAAGCTATTATTTAAATTGTCTTTATGCAGCACTTTTATACTGTAACTGAACACTCTTAGTGCTTTATACAACTTGCCTCATTCACACGAGCATATTTTATATCCTTTTTTTTGTTTTTGTTTTGTTTTTTTAAACGCTAGTGCTTTCTATCTAACATTCATACTCCAAAGGATACATCTGAGTGCAGCTTGGTTTTAGTCTGTTGCCAAAGGATATTTGACGTGCAGACTGGAGCAGCCAGGGATCAAACCACCGACTTTCTGATTAGTAGATGACCCGCTATACCTCCTGAACTACAGCCGCCCCACCCCCCCACCATGACGTTTCATTGTATACGTTTTACTGGGTTCATGTACAATAAGCGCTTACCTCAAACAACCGTATAGATGCTATTTTATAATATTTGGCAACTAGCTACTTTTCATTTGCAAGTAAAGTTTGTAACCACCTGCACCAATATGCTAAACATACTGATTTCATTTCCTTCATTTACAGATCACATCAGTCAAAAATTAACATTAAATTGCCTACATGGATACAGTTAGGCATATCTGAACAAATGCTTGCTAGCTGCTGCTACCCTTTGAGCTAGTTCACTGGCTGAGGCAAATAATAGGTTGCCTTCTCAGTGCCAGGGTGACTAATCCCTTGGACCATATGTCAGCGGCTTGTCAAGCCCAGAGCCAGTGCAGCAAAAGGACACAGCAATGCAGGACAGGGAAACACAGACACACTGTGCGTCCACATGTAAGCAGGCACTGGGCTTTTGATTTTCTAGATGTAGTTCAGTAGTGGTGGGTTAGTGCTTTTGTGTAGAGGTTCTCACAAGAATAATGTTTGATCTTTGTGAGAAGGTGCATCACAGTGTCACAGAGCCGTTTAAGATATAAGGTGGCTGCCATTTCATTACACTGCACCTAAAACTTGCCCTCATTTCAGGAGACAGCAGCGGCCTCACGGCGGCGGAGGTGGCGGAGGAGGGAAGAACCAGCCTCACTCACCACAGCAGCAGAGGGATCAAAACCAGCAGCAGTCCCCAAACCAGCAACAGCAGAGTTCAGCAGAACAGGGAGATAACAGAAACATTTGCGCTGGTCGGCCCCCACGCCAGTATCAAGGAGGACATGGGCAGCGCCAAGGAGGGCCCTTACATCACGGATACAGCCAGAACCGGCGTTGGCACAACAATCAGAAAGGTCAGGGGCATGGACAGACAAACACTACGGGTGATAAAGGAGTACCCCCAAGAACAACCAAAGACAAAGAGACTGAGAATGTAAAACTGGGTGACGAGCACATGAGACCTCTTCTAGACTGCAGCAGCAAGAGTCTCAGTGAGTCACCCAAATCTGACTCGACGGCAAACACGACCGCTTTCGCCGATCTGACGGCTTACAAGGAACTTCCCAACACACCGCAAAGTGGAAAGGCAATCGAGGGCCAGTCGGAGCAGCCCAAAATCTGCCTTCTGCAGTCGTCAAAGGAGAGGCTGAGGAGGAGACTAAAGGACAAGGTACTGAAAAGCTGCTTAGTGACTGTCAGTCAGTATTAAAGCAACCAGAACCGATGTGTATATACACACACAAACACAGTCACACGACACCATTTGCTCTCATGATTACCTTAATTATGTTCAAAAACATGCGTGCACTGTCATAATGTACACACATGGAGAAACACTTTCCTCCCTGCCTTGCTTGTCTGTTCATTTTTACAGCATTCAGTTTGACACACACACCCAGACTGGCAGGGAGGGGAGCACATGTTCTCACTAAGGAGGTGAAGGAACTAAACCAGCATTAGCTTAACAGTTTATGATGTTTTCCACTGTGCCCCAAACTGATGAGTTGGCCAACTGTAGCTGCCCCCTCCCCCCTTTTTTTTTCTCCTTAATGCTAACTCATTACCACCAGGAGACCATTGATTTGACAACACGGGACTTCCCAAGATGCAGCAAGGCAGGAATTAGTAAATATACCCTCTGTGATGCCAGTGAATCAGTTTAACCAGTCTAGAAGGGAACTTTTGGTTGATGGGATGCACCGAGAAATACATCTAATGTTTGCATCATCGTTGTTTGCAATAACGTTTTTTCCTAACTGGTGACAAAACCTGGTGTATTCGCAACATTTTGCAAAACCTTGACTGGGTTACAAGTCATGCGCTTTCAGCAGGGCTACACAATCTGTTGCTTGGCAGTAGTCTGATTGCAGACGATTTTAAATCAAATATATTTTGCTACTACTACACAGCGAGATGAGCAGGGAACAGGTGGAAGGTGAATTTATTCATCTAATACGAGCAGCAGCAGGGCCTCCCGCTAGATCAGACTCAATTTTTTACTTTTTTTTTCCCCCCCAATACTCGAGCCACCTGAAATCGAGTGAAATGAAACGGCCACCTTGCTGCTCACGCTGGCCTCCTCGCATCAGTTTCTGCCAGGATTCCTCTGTGGCGGGAGGGATGGGGCAGGTGGGCCCATCCTATTTCTGGTCACCAGTTTAGGAGATGCATCTCTGCAACCCTTTCCCTGATTTGTTAGAATGGTAGCTGAGCAAGGGAAACACATTATAATTGTGCCATGAGTCACCACCTTTTAAATGATAACGAACCCACTGCCTGCTTTGTTACTCTCTCATACTCCTACACTTTTTTTCCCAGTGGCATTGACAGTTAACAATGGAAAACAATGTGTAACAATACAGTTAATAATACAGTTAACAGGTACAAAGGCTCAATGTAAGAAAAATGGATATACCTGTGATTTATCTCTCTTTGTCTAATCAGCTTAATTATAAACATAGTTATAAACTTACCTTTGAACCAGAACGTTATTGGAAAAGGATATAGGAAAACTGGAAATACAGTATCAGTCATACCTGCCTTGGCTCACTCTGTCTACTGAGCCAACATAGCAATAATCGGAGCCATGGTGGCTATCCACTTAAAATGACACCCCAGATAGTGCTCTATGTGAAAAACCTTGAGTGGTTATGAATGTAAATTAGGGTTTCTGTGACAGTTTCTGTGGGAGTGTCAAGGACATGATAGAAGAGGAATGTTTCAGCAAAAAAAAATAAAATCATCATATGACAGCTTATAAAGAAGAAAATGTTGAAAGCTGTGGCCCGTGTAATTCACTGAACTTAACTGCTGACCCTTTTTCCACTGACCAAGTCAGTCAACCCAGTACAAAAAGTGTCTGTACCCAAACATGGAACTGTCAGAGGTTATTGGGATGTGTTTCAACAAGAAATATAACAATGACTGTCACATGAAGCCAGGACTTTTTCTCCACTGTGAGAGACCTTGTAAAACAGAAAAAACCCAAAACAGAAAAGTTCCATTTCACATGAGAGATCATTACTAGTCAGAGTAATGCATCACTGTGAAACTGTACCATTTTTGAAGCATTTGCTATTTAAGCTACAAATGAGCTTTAATATGTCTGTCCACATATTCAGGACTTTAACTAGAGCAACTGTTCCCTAAGGAAAGAAACATGACGTATAAACTTCCTAAACATTCTCATTAACTCAACTTGCTTTGTCATTCATCGCAACTCATGTGTCAGATTAGCTGACATTTATTTCTCTGTAGGAACATTTGATTTGTGTTGAAATCTACTGTGCTCTGAATGGGAAGGAGGTTCTGTATGTAGGAAAAGAAACACTGTTGAACCATGTGTGAAATAAATAAAGAAATGAAATGAAATAAATCTAATATCATTATCCTCACCAACCACTTACATGTATTATCCCGTCTTTCCCCTCAGGAGGAAGCATGTGTGCAGCAGTCGGGCCCCGGATCACGGAATATGGACCGGCTAGTGGCGCTTCTCAACAGCATGAGGAGCAACAGCAGTGGAGTAGAGCAACAGCTGGCGTCCTTCATGGAGGAGGCGCAGTCCTCAGCCCGTTCAGAGGAAACCCTCGCTCAGGTGGTCGGCGCGATCTACTCCAAGGCCGTGTCGGACAGGAGCTTCGCGGCAACAGCTGCGAGGCTCTGCGACAAGATGGCGCTGTTCATGGTGGAGGGGACCAAGTTTAGATCGCTGCTGCTCAACATGCTGCAGGTGAGATGACAACAACGGCGTCCAAAGCTTATCCTGGCTCCTTAATGTTTTCTCTAAATACTGAAGCAGGTGTAATTTATTTATTTATTTATTTATTTATTTATTTTTTTTTTTTATTTATTTATTTTTTTTTGGGGGGGGGGGGGGGGGGGGGTTAAATAGTAACCGAAAAAACGTTGTGTGCTAAACTGTTCTTGAAAAAACAACAGTGTTTGCAACCATGTGCAATGAACTTGAGAGCCTGTTGCCTTTTCAAATAGCTGCTTTGAAGATGGGGATGAGGTCTGTGACCACTTGCATCAAAAAAGGCAGATGGAGTCAGTCAGTAAGTTTGCAAGTGAATGGGGTGGCATTGGCAATTGTATCCAATCTGTTTGTGAGAACATTAGTAACTATGATAAATTGGTCAAAATGATAAATCTGGTAAATCTGAATTTAGATATTTTAAATCCATGTGACACTGTTGAGCTTCCAACTAAACCATTTTTGCAGTTAATCATTAAAAATGAAGCAAAAAACAGTTTAATATTTAATTGTTTGTAGAGCAACAAATCCTCTACTCTGTATCATTTTTATATATTTTGGGAATAGACTAAACACTTTTAATTGATTAACCAAAACAGCATTTTCAGATGAAGTAATAATGACCCTGAAAATCTTTTGTCCAAAGTCTATTGCTTTAATGTTTGAATCCCCCTGACTGTACCTGCCATTTTATGCCTTGAAATGCATGAGCTATTGTAAACAAGGAGTTTAAATGAGCATTAAACATCATATTTTATACTCTATGTTTTAACATAATAATCTGTCATTTCAGCAGCTTCTTTCAAGCTTTGCTTTTTTGAGAACGTTCAGGTGGAAGCCCACTGTGTGTGTTTGTGTGTGAGACGCTGTAAATGTCAGTGGGCACAGCAGCTAATCTAAACACCCAGGGGGGAAGAAAGAAACCCGTTCCCCCTTTTTCCTCTCTGTGTCTTCACTTAACTGCACCATTCCAGTCTCTCACCCTCCGTGAAAACATCCCCTTCGCCGTTGCATACTTCACTCCCCCTTCCTCCTCATCCCTCATGAGCTCTGTATTCCAGAGCTGCCCCATCTTATCACCCTCCCCTCATCCAGAATGCCACTGCCTCACTACTTCATCCTGCATAGTTCCCAAGTGCATCTCTCGCCCGCCAAACTTTTCCTTTCGCCCTTCGCAGACTCCTGAGAGCAGCAGACAAACTAGAAGTAGACGTACAACACATCCTTGGTGCCGGCAAGGACTAAATGTTAGCCCATTCGCTTCTATGCTCCCCCTGTACTCCTACACTCTTCTTTTTCCTCCTCCCTTGAGCTTTAGTGTTTTTCCACCTCTTCCTTTAGATGTTAAACTTGTTTTTATCCCAAATCCAGCAGCAGTGAATCTTGCCTTGATCATTTTACACACACACACCTTTTTTTATTCACCCCCTCTTCATCTCAGCTCATCTCTTTTATTCCTCACTTTAAAATTCACTTCCTAGCTAGCCAGCCAACATGCCCCCCCTTCCCCCTTGTCTTTGACATTTTGACTTTTTTTTTTTTTTTTTTGCTTTAAAACATTGTAAATGTCATAAGTGGGCTCATGAAAGCTTTAATTAATGATGCTGCTTTCAGACCCCTGGATCTCAGTATGGGGTGGAATTACTGTGCGTCTGCTGTGGCTTTGCTTGAACATAGTCAGACTTTCTCATAATGAAATATTTAACACAGCTCAGAAGTCCCAGGGGCCCCTTTTTGTCTATTACTGTTGACACCTTTTGATATTATAATATGATATGATGATTTGCTGAATCATTTTAGTTTAATTTTGAGCACGTGTTGCGCTTGTTTTTAAGTGGGCGGAGCTTCGTGCCAAACCTCTTTACATCTCCGTTGTTTGTGCACAGGCAGACTTTTAGTGTAGCCGTTCAGCAGCCCAACAGGCAGCAGAGCGAGCGGCTCTGATTGCTGATAAAGTTTCACTTTAATCTGCTGAATAACATCTTTACATGTGCACATTAAGCATTAACACATATTGACCCCGGCACTTTAACAGCACCACACAGTTCACCACACTTCACTTTCAAACTAAATTAACACACTCGCCTCCACTTCTGGCAGTTAAAAGAAATTTGGGAATTTTTTTAGTGCATTTTCAAGCTGCTTTTTGGCTTCAAGTACGTTGAGGAACAAGGTTAATATATGTGCCACCTACCAAAAAATCCCATTAGAGAGATGGAAAAGTTGTTAATAATGATTAATGGTTCTGCCAGGAAGATGGTTAACCATCTTCACTTATGAATTTAACACCTACCTACCCACTGCCTACTTGTACTACACAGCTACTGAAGCTGGATAACCGGGAATGTTTCAGTGTGTTTTCTAAACTAACCAAGCATCCTTTTTCCACTCAGAGGGATTTTTCCCGTCGCGAGGAGCTCCAGCAGTCAGATGTGGAGCGGTGGTTGGGTTTCATCACCTTCTTGTGCGAAGTGTTTGGTACCATGAGGAGCTCCGGCGAGCCGTTCAGGGTGCTGGTGTGTCCCATCTACACTTGTCTACGAGAGGTTTGTATCCGTTTTCTTTTAGGTCACTAGCCAAAATTATCAACCCCTTTCACGCTTTTCGAATAAAAGAAAGTGCCCGGCTGCGTCTCTGTATCGTGCCTGCTCAGTTCAATACATGCACTGAATCAGAGTTTCCTGTTTTTGGCCAGACTCAGTCTAGACGCTTGAAACCACAGCTCTGTTTGGTTAGTGGTGCAAAAACAGCCAGGACACCATCAGTTCCAGTAAAATTTTGTGACCCCAGGTTCACTTCTCATCAGCTGGTCTTGCTCCCTTAGACACACTCTCTCGGTCTCCATGGAAACCATTAAGGGAAGCCGCAGTAGACGCACGGGTGATACAGAAGTGGTTAATGACAAATGAAATACTGAAAGGGGAAGCAAGCGAGGTGAGGGAGGTGAGGGGAAGTGGGGGAGACTGTGGCTCAGGTTGACTGTCAACTCATGGCCCACAGGTAAAAAAGAAACCAGCAGAGAGGAAGTTTGGTTTTAATACAAGGTCTGAACGAGAGAGGAAAAACAAGGTCAGGTGTAGGAACTAGTCTGAACACTGTCCAAAAATATATATCCACAAAATAGCATCACTGCTTGGTTAGGTAAACCTGTTCAACTGCTCCTTAATGCAAGTATTTAAATCAACGAATCACATGGCAACACTAAGTCAAATAACTGAATAAGGCTGTGAGGGTTAGTGTGTATTCCCTTCAATGATCGCAGTAGGCATTAACTCACAGAGGCAGACTCCACTTCTTTTGCTAGCGGCAATTTTTCTAATTCTTCATCCCACATTTAGCGGTGAGTTGAACAAACGTCCACTGCGGACATGCATTTCGGACCGCATAGAATAACATGGCATTCACAGAGGGATGATGAACATGAGAATCAAAACAATTGGGATTTATAAGAAATCCATTTTAAAAAGATGGAGATGTTAAAAATTGCTGTATGTGTGACAAAGTTTCATTCAGATAGGCCCACCCAATAAGGAGGAGATGGGGCAGAGACAGTCATATGTACACTAGAATCGTTATAGTAAGATTCTTTATGATATTTCTTTTGTTGTTTGTATCTTCTTAATGTGATTTTACATTAACAAATTCTATCATCTGCTGCACCACATGCAGCTGTGAGATGAAGTTCTATTTGTTGTCGGATCAGCAGAAGGAGAGTGAGGTTTGGTTGCATGGGTGAGAGGAGATAGAAGTGAACTCTATACGGAACAAAAGGATTCGTGTAATGACACTTCAAACCTCCCCGCATCTGATTTGAAAACATATTGTCCAGCCCTTAGGGAGACAAGTAATTTTTTGGCATCACTGGAGAACATCCTCATATTGAAATTCAAGTGGGGTAATTGGAGACCTCTGCACCCCCTTTTTTTGTTCTGTTTTTCCAGGCATTAGAAAATCTAGCCAGTGAGATCTTAGCCAAGCCCCAGATCAAGTGATGTAGTACAAAAGGAACAACAGCCCAACAGTCGGAACTGGTTAAACAGAGGACCTCCTCGCAGGCAAAGAGGCGTCAGCCTCCCAGCATCTATGCTGGATATTTGGTGACATTATTTTTAACTCCTACACAGTGCGTGCATTTTTCTGGTGAGGGTGGAGGGCTGGATTCTGAAATTCAGCTTTTGTTTCACTTCCATATTTCTAGCGTAGTTTGAACACACCTGGCGTCTCATTAACAAACAAAACAATCGCAAACAGTTTGAGCCATCCACACCCTGTCTGAGGGTATGCCCAGGGCTTTATCTCAGGCTTGTTAAAAGGCTCAACAGCATGACCAAGGGTGTGGACTAACCAGTCAGCAATACACACAAACACACCTCTATAATCTACATCAGCAGTAAGAAGGGAGCCCCGAGAAGACTAGAGGTCAGAAGGCGCCTGTGAACAACTTAAACACTAATAATGACGATATATGGTGCGTGTGCGTGTGTGTTTTCAAGCCCACATACTCGGTCTAATAATCAGTTTCCTAGAGACAGTCTTCGTGACTTTGATCTGGCCGCTGTTTTGATTGTCCTGTTGTAACATGCAGTTGTCAGATTCTTGGTACAAGCTATGTGCAATAGGTGTTTGCACATGCACACGCACACCCGCCTTATACATGCGGTCTAAGTGTTTGCATATGCATACATGTGTCCCTGCAGAGGAGACACTTCTCCAGTAAACTTAGCCTGCACAACAGGATCAGGTAACAGCAAAGGTGTGTTAGTGTTTGGGCTTAAATGCCAGCTCCTATAGCCAGAGCAAATTAATGAGTGCTGATCCCATCCATTAATAACTGACAGGCTGCTATAGCTCCAATCAAATGGAAGATTTGCCCCGCACAGAACAAACTAAAAGACATAATCCTCAAGTAAAATTAAATTTAAAGCACACCTTAAAACGAATGACTTTTTTCCAATTGACACATCCTGCCATTACAGAGCAATATTTGCATTTGTTTGAGTCCTACTTTTGACTCAAGCTCCAGGACCTGCTGTCCTTTTTAGCTCAGTTGATCTGTGACTGCTCACCAACTAGCTGCTTATTTTGCTAGATTAAGTGACCCGTTCTACAGCTGTGCATGCGTTGTAGCACAATTAAAATGACATGTTCATCTATCTTTTTGTCTCTTGGGCTTACTACTTTTTTAATATGTTGCCATGGTAACAAAGGTTGGCAAAAACCCTTCAGGTCAGAACTTAATAAAAATCATATCAAAGATTTTTGACTTGGACCTTTAGCCTTGAGTTAAAGCAGCTGGGTGTACCAGTAATCATACACACTACCAATTATTGAATCACTTGAGTTCAACTCTGTTATTTTCAAATGAAGGGGAAAAACTGTGATGCAGTGTGGCTCATGATTCTACCCCAAAAGATCATCATGTGATCATGTGACCCATAGAAGTCGTCATCAGGATATTGGTTTGCAGTCACTCCTGGTAGACAGCATGTACATACCCTCCGGTGGTGACATCAGGACCTATTTATATGGACCTTTGGCTTCCCTCTTAGAAAGCTACCAGTAGCTGTTTACTAACTTGTTCAGTGGATTTTAACTTTTTCCCCCATTAAGATTTGACAACCTCTGTACTCTTAACGACAAGTTGACACGTCAGTATGTATTAATAAAGACGTGGTTAGACAATCATTAGAATAGTTTCCGCTTACTTCTGATGCACACTCAGTCATTTTGTTCTATGACAGAAACCACTCAGTTCAGAAGACAACTTTCAGGGTTTTCAAGGGGGAAAAAGTTTAACAGTCTTACATTGTTAAACTCTGTATTATTGTAGGTGTTTACCTTACAGTATAAAGTGCCTTGAGGCAACTGTTGTTGGGATTTGGTGCTACATAAATAAAACTGAATTAAATTAAATTATAACAGATACCAGACACATATGGGGCCGGTCCTGAAGCGTGAATTCCAGTTTTGTCTAGTACGTCAGAACCCTTCAAGTTTGTGTGTTTTTAATAAAGCATGTTTCGCTCTGCTTCATCCCGTGCTGCAGTTATTGAAGATACAACCTTGAAGATATACTAATGTGCACGTGAAGTCCAAACTCATTTAAGTCACTCACAGAGCTGTGTTTGGATTTATTTCTTCTCTTCAGTGCTGTGAAACGATCAAAGGGAAACAAAATAAGACGGCTGCATTTTCTAATCCTGATGTCTTTTAAATAAAAATACTGTAAATGGAAGTCACACAGAATCCCGGGTTTTCCCATGTCAGTAAGATTAGTTTCTTGATGATATAACCAACCAGACATCCGAGTGTTTTCAGCTTCAGCCGGAGAGACTGAGTGTTAAGCTGTCTCTCAAAAACGTTTTTTTTTTTATGCTGATTTTTCACCTGGAACACACCATGTGTTACGGTGCAGCAGTGACAGGAGAGAGAAGAGAGGAAAAGCTTATTGCAACGGGTAGGAAAGCCGATGATAGATGAGTATAGATTAGATTGTTATAAGTGTATTGAACAAAACTTCCTCCCTCGGTTCCCCGGGGAACTCATTATGAGCTAATCCCGCTTGTCACATAGTTCTCCTGCTCTGGAAAAGGACGGGACTTGAGTTTCCACATCAAACAGCCACACTGTCACCACACCCGTCTGAGCATACTGAGGAGCTGATGTCTGAGCAACTGTTGGACCTAAATGATAGGTGGAATACCATTAAGCTTACAGTGTGGAAATAAGAGGCTTGCTCACAGTGAATGTGGTGCATAGCATCAAATGGTGGAGGATTACTTTTTTTAAAAAAATGTTTTCACTTCTGAAGAGTCAGACATTTGAATGACTGGTTTTGATCACAGCGTCTTTCCTAAAGCATGCATTTAAACAGGGTTTGGTTTGTCTGCTCAGTTTTAAAATGAAAACACAGTGATTGTGTTATTTAGCTCTGAAATACTGAAGTTGGGTTACTTGAGTGGGTTGGAGTCTCTATGGTGCATTCTATCTAGTACTCACATATTATATCATTGCCTTTTTTATAGTGAACTTATTCATACAAAATTGTTTGTTTTAATCATTGAATAGCTTCAGAGCAACATGAGCCTTTATGGAGAGTCAGTCTGCCATTTTTTTTAAACTCCCAATTTTAAGATGCACCAATTCCTGTGTGAAATATCGGGATTTGGCAATTTCATGCTGCTCTCTGCCCATCAGCTGGTTGCTAATTGTGTCTGTCTGCAGTCTGGTAGCATGCAGTGGGTTTAAAAAGCTTTTCTTTTCTGTTTTTTTGAGAGTGAGCCAACACTGCTAAGCTGTGGGACAGTATGTTAGGTAATACAGATTGAGGTGATAAACCATATAAGAGATTGAACATTTTTATATACAGTTAGCATTGAAAAACAAATTGGATTTATGGGTCGTTCTCCTGAACAAGGTGATGTCCTGTTTATTCCCTCCGTGATCTCACTTATTTTTTCCTTTACTCTGTCGCTGTACGGCGCATTGATGCGTGACAGTATTTTCCTCATTTTCAAAACACGCTCCCCCTTCCTCCATGGTACTTCCTTCCCTCCATCAGTTTAATCAAAGCAGAGCTTTGTAAACAGTGTTATGAAGACTAAGGCAGCATTAGAGTTGAGCATTTAGCCAAAGTCCCTTCTGCTGTAAACTGAACCTAGAAGCTCGTATTCTGGCATAATGTTATTCTACCTCTCTCTGCCTGCATTGTTTCAGGGGGGTATTTGTATGCCCATCTGTGCATGCGGGCCAACATCGGTGTGTGTGTGTGTGTGTGTGTGTGGTAGTGGGTGGGAGGGGGCTAGCATGTTTACCCAATCCACTGTTTGTTTTTGGCCACGCTGTGTGTTTACGTGTGTGTGCTACTGCGTGTGTATGTACATTGTGCGTAAAGGAAGGCATGATGTGTGATGTTTGCTGGCAGCCTGGAAGCTCAGTGTGTTGTCTTCCGGGATTTAAAATGTTAATGTCAAAAATATTTACAATCAGGATTAGGTCCCTCCCCGTTTCTTTGTGAACTCATGAACACATTTTCCTGTTCTCTTCATCAAGTGGTTTAAATCAGAGATTTTGTATGTATACAGTGCATCTTCCATCATTTCTACTGTGCTACTTCTGGACTTGTGTTGTGTTAGTTTGCGCAGCCCTTTACTTTGTAAGTCTTACAGTGTCTGTTCTTGTCCTTTGCAGCTGCTAGAGTCGACGGATGTTAAGGAAGACGCAGTCCTCTGCTGCTCCATGGAGGTATCAATGCATAATTACTTAAAGTCAAGTCTTCATACTCAAAAGTCAAACTGGCCCCTACAAACACATGCCTCTCACCTATACAGACACCACAGACTGTATAGAGATTGACAGACCACGTGACTTTTGCACATTGCATTGTAGGTACGACTGGCAGCAAAATCAAAACACTGCATCAAGCGTTAGCATTTCCAGCACCGGTAATCTTTAATTCTGCGGTTTTAATCCCTGCTTGCATTTTATTTGCCCCTAAAACAGTTATTACAAAACGACGGAGAACACGACAGGTCTGTACAAAGACAGACTTGACGAAAAGGCAAACCATCAGACCCATACGAGCATACAGAGTGGAGTAAGAACGTTAGCGTGCTGCCCAACTTTTATCATGCACATATTTATTATTATATGGTCCTAAGTGTGAGTGCATACACTCACTAAATGTTTGGTAACTTCAGATCCCTGCAACAAGCCCAGGTCCAGTTTACTTTGGTGATTTGGACTATTCCATTTCACAGCTGTTGTTAATTTTTTTTTCTCTTTATCTCCTGTACAGGCAAACACAATCTATTTGTCTTTTCAGGTTGTAGTATTACACAACATTTTCAGATCCAGTAGAAATAAAATAAGTGTTTCGTAATTCATTCAATTTATTGTCTTTATTTATAACTGGCATTATTGTTTCATTCTATTATAGAATCTTACAAGAAACAGGCAAAATTGTAAAAATCCACTATGCTTTATTAGCTGCTTCGGTGAAAAACAAATCAACAATGCAAAAAATAATAATAATAATAACCATTGCAAAACAACTTACTTGAAAACAGTTATTCATCACTTGATTGCTTCAATACAACACTTGGGCACATATATGCGGGACTTTTCGTGGCTGTTTTGATATCGCTCTCTCTCTCTCAACCGATCAAATCTCGCTGTGGTAGCAGCTTTAAACTCGGTATGACCCAGGTTGATAGAGGGTGCCCAGTCTGGATTGCCACAGTGAACAAAGCAGCATAGCGCAACGAATTCAATTCAAATCAATATAAGACTTATTTGTAACCCACATCAACAATTATGTTATGATAAATTACGTAATAACTACAACAGAAGCCATCAGTCGGCTCTTTGTTACTTTGGAAACATGGCTTGAACAATTTCTCTTCCACGACAGAATCCGATAAAAACCAATCTCTTTACCCGTCGGCTTCCCGAGGCTGTCATGCGACCGGCTATTGCAGTTAATAATGCCATTCTTTGTTTCTTTTTATCGTTGTGTGACTGTTTTCTTATGAAAGCCTGCGTGCGCTAGTACCGCTTGCCACTCGTACCTACAATCCTTTGCGGTTTTACCCCGGAAATTACATCACATTTTCGATCTCTATACAAAAGATAGATATAGTCAGTCATTGGTTTCTGGATTTGCATATTGAAGCCTTAATTTGAGCATTTTTGCTGCGTAAAATGGTAAATGGCCTGCATTTGTATAGCGCTTTACTCAGTCTCTAAGGACCCCAAAGCGCTTTACACTACATTCAGTCATTCACCCATTCACACACTGGCAATGGCAAGCTACATTGTAGCCACAGCTGCCCTGGGGCGCACTGACAGAGGCGAGGCTGCCGGACACTGGCGCCACCGGGCCCTCTGACCACCACCAGTAGGCAACCATGGGGTTAGTATCTTGCCTAAGGATATTTGGCATGCAGCCAGGAGGCAGCGTGGGATCAAACCACCGATCTTCTGATTAGCAGCTGACCTGCTCTGCCACCTGAGCTACAGCCACCCCATGCGTAGTGTTTCTAAGACTGGGAAGCAAAACTATATGCTTATCAGTAGCATTATCAGTCAAAGCATAGCTAAATTGTACTCTGCAGATGGATTTAACATCACGAAAGACTTGAAAGTAGCGACCACAATCATAAGTTTATTAGGAAAGAATTTACTTAGGTCATAAATGTGGTATGCAGATGGCCCGTTTTCCCATAGACTTCTATACATTTGAACTTCTTGATGCAGCAAGACTAGTCGCCCCCTGCTGGCCATAAAAGAACACAGTTAAAGTACCTAATCGGCTTTGCAGTGGGTTTTTTAGACCAGAGGCTGTGTGTTTTTAAACGAAGCTAGCAGGATGTAAACGTAAAAACACAGAAATTTAGCCCCCTGGAACAACTATCTTGCAAACTATATCAGGGGTCTTGTTATCAGGGGTCTTGTTATCAGGAGTGGGTGGGGTGGGGGCGAGTACAGTCTGCATCACCCATAGAGCCACAGCCTCCACATTTAATGGGAAATCTGCCAGGCAGCAATAAATCCTTTAAACGGCAGAAAGTAATACCTAGAACTAACAGGACAGAGAGGGCTAAGGCAGGTGAGCTCTGATTGGAAAAGAGTTCCCAGATGCTCGCAAACACAATGTTTGCAGTCTTGATTACATACTGGCAGCCTCAGCATGCACACATCTCCATGGCCAGAGGGTGTGTGAACCTCCGCTTGTCTGACTGTATCCACAATAACAAGGTGCCAGACATTGTGTCTTGTTCTCAGTTAAGGACGCACACACACACTCTTTTCTCTGACCTCCTACCTCTTTACTCCCCCACCCTCCCTTCCTTGTCTCTCCACCAGCTGCAGAGCACAGGCCGACTGCTGGAAGAGCAGCTCCCCGAGATGATGACAGAGCTCTTAGCAGCTGTCAGAGACAAGATGCTTTGTCCCGCCGAATCTCCGCTGACTCGCTCTCTGCTCATGGAGGTCATCGAACTGCATGCGCACCGTTGGAGCCCCCTGGAGGCTCTCACTACCCAGTACTACAACCGTACCATCCAAAAGCTCACCACCACTGCCTAGGTGCCAGCTCCCACAGGAGAAGAGGAGATGTGTCCTCCTCACCCCAACACAACAGATGTTTTCTGGTTATGCATTGTAATATTCTCTGTTGCCTAAAGAAGTAAATGTCGCTATTGAGCTTAACTGTAAATTCCATTATTAAAAAACAAAACAGATAAGAAAAGGTGACCGCTACCACAGACAAATCATGTAAGAGCCTCCTAACAGGTAACCCAAAAAGCCAACACTACATGTGCCACATTTGGCACACATTTGAGAAGATGGTAACTGATAGGTAGTCAGTGTGGGTGTGTTCGGCCACATGGAGCCTGAGAGCTTGGCTGGCTGCTGGATAAAGGAGGGGAGAGACAAGAGAGGGGTCACGTAGCAGAGAGGAGGAGAGGGCAGCGGTCTGTCCGTGGGGAATAGAGAGATCTGTGCCCAGAGATGAATAGAGGACGGAGAGCGAAGGGGCGGGTGGGGGCCGGGGTGGTCTGTGTCAGTCTCTTCATTGTGTTCGTTTGCCACACCTCCCCTCCCCTTCCCTCTTCTGTCTCTCCGTTAGCCCCCAGGGTCTGTGTGGCTGATAAAAGAGAGAAGGAGGCAGGGAGCAGACACAGTGTTGTCTGTCTGGGCTGTCTGCCCTGCCAGGCCAGGGACCAGGTCAAAGGGCCTCGCTGTGGAGCCCCCCCACAGCTCCTCCCTGCCTTTGTCTCCCCGACACCCCCCACCCAGCAGGAAGCCCTTTTGAGGAGATGAGACAGTGGGCCTGCTGGGCCAGGCTGGGTTGGGGATAAAGATCAGGCTGGCTAGAGTAGGGTGACAGATGGCTGCTTGAGCCCCTGTGAGACGACACACTCCGAGCACACCCCACTGGCACCCCAACTCCCCGTTCCCCAAGCTCAGGCCCACACAGCCAATAGAAGCAGTAGAAATATTGCAGAGGGTGGGGTGAGGGGGGAGCAGCATTAGGAAATTAAATCAGACACTGCTGTCTGATAATTCCTTTGTTTTTGTCTTGCTACGGAATGTCTCTTCTGCTGTTAAGCCGTGCACGTCTATGCTTTGTTAACCACATCATCATTATATTTTTTTTTTTATCATTTATTGTTTTTGGTTATCAATGTTTCATTTTGAAGTCCTGTTTCAATGGTAATATGTATGAAATATAGTCATAGGCCTTATTGCACAGGATCGATTTGTTTTGCACCGTTTTGAGGCGATTTGCTTTAAAAGCTCAGAAAAAAAACAGAAGTAGGAAGTTTGAATTGGAATCAGCGTTGCAGAGTAACGGTGAATTCAAGTAGAGAGAGAGATCTGAGTTGAGCATAGTGAGGGATTTGAGGATGTTTTAATGGACTAGTGGCCTTGTCAATTGCCCTTTTTTTCTCTCCGTTGTTTAGGGCACAGCAGCGAGCGTGCTGAGGACTTTATCGCATCGTTGTGTTGTTGAAGGAAATATATATAAATATAAAACAACTGAAAAAGTGATGTGACAACTAAAAGAAAAAAAAATAAGCATGGCACACAATGAAGCAGAAGTACAATGCTTTACAATTTCCTCCTACGCAAGCCATTCTTTGCAGTGGATGTTTTTGCAAGTGTTTAATATCGACTGTAGTTTGGTCTTGATTTTTTTTTCCTTTTGGAGAGAAATGACAACTATTAACCTGTGTATTTGAAGATGACAATAACGACAAGAAAAATCTTAACTGTTTGACCTCATATTAGCTAGTCATGTGTGACCCTTATTCCAGCTAACGTGTGTACTGCAATAGTCATACCAAGCCAATCACGTTTGTTTGGGGGGTTTTGTTTTTGTTTTTTTAAATGGGCTCTCTATATATAATCTGCATACGATATAATTACAAGTATTACAAAAAAAAACACTTAAATTTGGGGAATAATGCAGCAGTGATGTTACACATAGGAAGACTGTGGTTGTGTGGCTACAAGTTAGCTCATGCTTTTTCATCAGGAAGTAGCTGTTTGGGAGTAATCACACACACATATATGCTTAGTTCCCACTGATTCTCTGTGGGCTGTTTTTATATTATTATTATTTTCTGTGTCTTGCATCAAGAATTAAGATCCTGTGTGGTAGAAACACACCCCAGAAGATTAGTTAGATGAGATGGGTGACAATTTTTTTTTCTTTTTTAAGCTCAGATGTTTTTTGAAGACGCATCCCAATCATCTGTACGTGTGTGTCTGCTTAAGAAGTAATCTGTTTTATTGTTTTGTCTTTTGTTGTCGTCTTATTTTGTTTTTAGGTTTGTATTTAAATTATATTTAGCTCATTTATATATATATATATTAAAAAGAAACATTTTTTTTCTTCTGGTGGGTTTTTAACACATCTGAAGCAGTGATACCTAGCTTGCTGGCAAGTGTGTAAGTTTGGTATTTCTGGAGTTTCCTTTGTGAAAAAAGAAAGAAGGCCATCAGTCAGTATCCATTATGCAAAGAGCGGTTCCCTCTCTCAGCAGATTGGGGCAGGTGGGGATTGCCAACATCATCTGTGGCACCCCCTCCCCCCACCTCCAACCCCTTGTGCCCTTAGACCCCTGCGCTCGGGTCACGTGACTCACTCGACGACTGAATGAGATGCACCCTCATTTGGATTTTCTCGTGAATCTTGACAAAACGAGCGGCCCGGCCGACGCGCGGACGAGCTTTTGGGATTGATGACGGTGGATCATCTGTGATGAGCTTTTGTTTTTGTTTTTCTAAGCAGCTGAAAAAATAAACTAATAGGAAAGAAAAGATGTGCTGGAACAAACTCTGGTGTGTGTTGGGGTTTTTTTTTCCTTCTTTTCTGTCTCGTCAATTTCTCAGTGCAGTCACATGGAAGCTGGCGTGGTATCGCTAGACAAAAAAAAAAAAAGAAAAGTCATTCAGACACGACAAAAGAAACAATGGCACACACGTGGTTGGCTCCGCCGTCAGCAGACAGACTGCGTAACTAATCGTGGCGCCGCAGTGGGTCATTTTACTAACAATTCATACGTGTGCACGCTGCAGCTCATTTACATCGTCACACATTAAGCCGAACACACTTTAGAAATTAACAGCGCCGTCTGTGTTGGTGTGCACGACCTTCATCAGTACTCGCCTTTGCTGAGCCCCCCAACATATGCCTGGGGGCTACACGACTTTGGCGTCCCGATAGGCGCTCTTAATGCAGGGGTTACTTCCCCGCTGAGGGCCCCGTCCCTCAAACCTATTGGATGTCCTCCAGCCCTTATCCACAGCGATCAACATAATCCCACGTGATTATTCCGAACACTTAAACACATGTGACAGGCTGAAACGTTAGATTTCTTTGTTTTATTTCACGCAGAATCACAACACAAACAGGGCCAGTAAGGAAGTTATAGATGTGCTAATCTGGCAAACAGGGAAGTGAAAACACGCCAACAGCAGATGCAAGAGGGGATAGAAATGAAATACTAAAATGAGTGAATGCTCATATCATACAGGGGATGATTAATGAATAACTGACACTGATGGCCAGCACCGGTCACACTTAATTCAGCTTGGTACAGTAAGAACAGGCAGAAACACTGTAACTTTAAAGAATGAAGATTGTGTCTCTTCCTTTGTCTGTCACTGGGCCCAACACTGACTGATGAGTGAAAGAAAGGTTTGTAATCCAGAATTCGAGATGACATCTGCCCATTTTCCTATTGCTCCATAACTATTCCATAACTATTAACTCTGGGCTGGAGGTGGAGAGAAGGCTGGGTAATTACAATTTTGGTTTGCAAAGATTAAAACAACATAATTGGGGACAAAATTTGTACTGCTTTTTGGGGGCTGAAGCCTATCCCAGCTGTCATACGGCGAGAGGCGGGATACACCCTTGACAGGTTGCCAGTCTATCACAGAGCTAACACAGACACACACAGCTGACACCCACATCCACACCTAGAGTCAGTTTAGTTTCACCAATTAGCCTAACCACATGCATATCTGTGGGAGGAAGCCATATTACCTGGAGAGGACCCACTCAGAAAGGCCCCAGGCTGGAGTCAAATCCAAGACCTTCCTGTGCAGTGACAGTGCTAATCACCACACCATCCTAGATGCTAGATAAGCTATATGGAGCAAAAAAAAAAAAAAAACACCCACACTTTTCTACTTCTAAAAATGTGCATATAATTAACATAATTCTGCTTTTGTTATTCACTATTCTGTTTTCCATTGTCTCATTCCGATGTATTTTTGGTTGTCAAAATCAAACTGGTTAACAACGGATCATACGTTTTGGATCAAACCGAACCATTAATCACCTTGTTTGAGAAAATCATTGGCAGGTCCTTTTAGTGTCTAAACAACCATTAGTTAAAGCCCATAAATAGAGCACACAAATAAATATAATCAAGCCTCGGGGCAATGTATGATGACTCGAGCTTTGCCGACTTTGTGCTGGCACTGAAGAATGAATGGATCCGTGTGCGTGTGTGTGCGCAGGGTGACTCACACCAGCATCGTCTATTGTGTGAGCCAGACAAAAAGCTGGCTGCATCTCTGCTGGCCTCAATGACGAACCAAAGCCGAGGAGGGAGGACACTCACTTTAAGATGACGGTTTACGAGCGCAGACGCACTCCCACAAACTTCAACACACAAGTGCCAGCACAGCTCTTTGTGGCTGCGTCTTGTATTTTTATTTATTTATTTTAAGTTGTCTGGTGGCTCACACACTGTATTTTTTTAGACCCTTGGTGGGGTTTTTGTGTGTGTGTGCCCTCCCGTCTGCACAGCATGCGTGTTTTTGTGTTTGATCGGCACACAGGCAAAGCCGGAGGAGAGCACTCCAGATTGTTTTCTGTGTAGTCCGAGGGCTGCAGAGGCCAAACATTGTGTAAAACAAAGTAGATTTGAAACGCGCAGAAACATCCCCAGATGTTTTTTTTTCCTCTACTGTATGCTTTGCTGTGGGAGAAATCAATAACTGTGGGCTACCAAGTGGTTTTAGCTCGCTCTCTTGACCTTTTCCAACTCAGCAGCAGCTACTGCGCAGCAGTTTATTCCACTCTCCCAAAAAAAACTGACTCCATCTCAACTATAATTGGATTCAGACATTTTTAACTGTGTCAACATATTCTGGAGCTAAAGTAGATACCGAGACGTTTAATGATTAATCATATCATCACTTTGTGGCTGCTACCAAATTAAATCCTACAGTCACATCCACCTACAAATCTCTGCTGTGTGCTCTGTAAAAATACTACTCGTCCTTCACTATACACTCACCAGCCACTTCATTAGCTACACCTTTCTAGTACTTTCTAGGACACCTTTTACCTTCAGATCTGCTTTAATTCTTCTTGGCATAAATTCAACAAGGTGCTGGAAACATTCTTCAGAGATTTTGGTCCATATTGATTTGAAAGCATCACAACAGTTGCTACAAATTTGTCAGCTACACCTCCATGATGCGAACTGTCTGTTTCACCACAATTTGAAACAGAAAATTCTCTCTGTTACACTGAGATCTGGTGACTGTGGTGTCAATTTGAGTACAGCAGACTCAATGGACTCACTGCATTTGGATGCTGGAGACTGGTTGTGGTCCTAAGTTGATGCTCAAGAAAGTACTGATCACCAGCAGCCTGGCCTACTGAGGCAGTATGGAGCCATGCTTTCATGTTGTTTATGTTAAATTCTGATCCCACCAAGCGAATGTTGCAACAAAAATCATGATTCATCAGATCATCATCGCACCATCAACCATGCCACTTCAATCATTTTTTCTCATTCTGAGGCTCAGTTTGAACTTCAGCAGGTCATCGTTACTATGTCTACAGGCCTGCAATAAGAAGCTGCCATGTGTGACACACACACACACACACACACACACACACACACACACACACACACACACACACACACACACACACACACACACACACACACACACACACACAGAGAGACACACACACACACACACACACACGTTTAATAGTAAAATGGTGTTTTTTGAGAAAAAGTAAAAGGTGATCTCAGGCAGAGCGGAAACTGAAAAGCCATAATACTGTTTCCTGTACAGGCTGTGGAGGAAATGATGTCATGACCTGCTCACTTCCTGAATGAACTCTTTCAGTGGCTCTTCTGGTGAAGAACCTGCCGACTCAGCAAAATAAACAAAATATAGGTTTCTTTGGCTCTAAATGAAGTACATCCACAACTCACTGACTCATTTGCGCCAGGCTGAGATATTGGATCTATTCTGAGAAAAGAACTGGAAGTCTGCTCAAATCCACAAAGCTGCTTTGAGCTAAACACTAAAATCCTCATGCCAACATGCTTACAACACTAATAATATATCAGCCAGCCAGCACTGACCTTCCTGACTGCCTTTATATTTACATTTTTTTTGGCAAACAGCATTTATCACTGGCAGTGACTGATATTTATCCATTTTGTCACATCAACTAAATGGTAAATGGCCTGTATTTGTATAGTGCTTTACCCTGGGGCGCACTGACAGAGGTGAGGCTGCCGGACACTGGCGCCACCAGGCCCTCTGACCACCACCAGTCCAGTAATTGTTGAGCTATCACAGATCGGACCAGAGTGGTTAACCAAACACCCAACAGGCTTATGTCCCAACAGCCAGACTGCAAAATGACTAATAAACACAAGACTCTGCATCATGGAAAACCCACCATCACAATCATTCTACAGAAAGTATGAAAAATAAGAAAAACACAAAGAGGGACTTAGCAATTTTAGGGATGTGCTCTGCAATACAATGAACACACATCAGCAGCCTGAGTAAGTGTGGTATGGCAATTTGAGCTCAGTGAAAAGTATAACAATGTACACAGATTAACACTGTTTTTGTTGCAGACATGTGAATCGCACGCTGTAAAGTATTTCATTCACACAAGCTTAGAGCAGCTTGCTTTTAGGGGAAGTGTGACGTCTTTGTTGTTCAGGAGCATCTGTGCCCTCACAGTGGCCTGGCTGAAAACGGAGCTGCAGCCGGCTTCTCTCACTTGCTGCCAGAGAGAGCTGATGCGACCGGTGTCAACAGATGGACTTTCATACTGGGAGAGGAGCAGTGAAGAAACACGAGGTAGAGCGGATTTTTTATTTATTTATTTTATGGAATAAACTCACAGACTAGATAAAGATTTGCAGCAGAGCAGAGAAAATAAATGGTGGGGAATGATCAGATCATTCTCTCCTTCTCTCTCTTTATCTCGCTTACAATGGTCATCTCAGCTAAATCCTTCAATTTATAAGAAGTGGCATGTGTCTGCACACGAGTGTGTGCGTGTGTGTTCGCATGTCCGTGTGTGACATTTCCTAACCTGACCAGACCAGCCACCCAGAAGTGTCACAAGCCGGCGTGAGCAAAGCTTCCGCTGTGAGCTGCACTCAGTAACCGACCACTCAAGCAGAAATCAACACAAACACACACACACGTGCACACTATAATTAGAGATGGTGAAGGGACATGGATAGCGTCTGCAGAACCTCTCCTGCTCACCAGAGCAGAAGTGAACACACAAACCTTGTGCACACACGCACACACAAACACACACTACAGCCATTGGACATCGATGGAAGTGTCCACAGACAAGCAGTGGGAAGTAACACCTGATGTCTTTGTTGCCAGGCTCCCGCCTAGCGACTGTCAATGTGGGAACCTGCTGCGACAAGCACGACCCTGTTGCTAGGCAACCCGAACTTATGCGACAGATAGTGGCAAAGTCGTACGGCAAGAGCAAAACTGAACGATATGGGGGGGGGGGGGGGGGGGGGGGGAAGCGGTGTTGGATTCAGACCTCCATGAAAAGCATAAAAATGATTTTTTTTTTTTTTTTAAAAAGGTCTGTGGACAGCTTATCAAAGAAGGCACTGAAGCACAACAGCAAGAAGTTTCAACTTGAGTGTGTCTTCAAGAAAACCGGTGCAGCTGTCTGCCTTTTCCTACTTTTTACAGACCTGCTTCCCTGCGTGCCAGCAGTCCTTTGATTTGTGAGGTGGCATGCAGGGCGAGGCGTGTTCCTAGTATACTGTGTGTGTAAACACACACATGAAAGAGCTCTGCGCACAGCCAGGGGATCACATGAACTCTTGTACAAGGTACTGCTCTGTCCGTGGACATGCAGGCTCTACCTCAGCCTGCTCTGGCACCCCCCCCCCCCCTCCACCCTCAACACACACATACACACTCCCACACATTTCAAGTCAAGCCAAGTGTGTTTTATTGATATAACACAATTTCACAACTCACAAGTTTGCCTTTAGAGACTGCACAATACGTGTAACACCCACTGTTGTTAGACCCGCGAGTGATATAAGGAAAAATTCCCCACCAGAAACCCATTAACATGAAAAAATGAACTAACTACTAACATATTCCTAAAAAACAAACATAGCCCGAGTATACCTCTTCCACACAAATGCCCCAATGCACAACCCTACATGTTTGCTTTGCAGAAAGTGCATGCACTACCCCAGATTTCATCCTCTATAACACAATAATATCCCACAGTACTGGCAGCATTTTGAGTTTCTGCACGGCAAATGCAGAATCTTGTGCATGAATTCACTTATTTATGATACAGACGCACATGGGAAAAATAGTCAGTTGCTTTCCTTCTATATTGATTCAATCTCTTTGTGAGACTACAACAATACAATGTGATAAAATGGCGATAATCGCAAATATTCCCATCTATTTTATATCAGTTGCAGCTTAGCCTGGCAACCAGTGGTGTTGAGTCCAATTTTGAGAAGAGATGCATAGCTGACAGGTTGCACTCATCAGTGCAGACTGACTGACAATCTCTCTGTTTAGAAATAGATGTAATTATGTGCAAACCCCTCACCAATCTGTTTTAGTTTGACTCAGTCGGTCCTAGTCAGACCACGATTGTTTGGAGTCAGGTTGCCTCCGAACTGTGCAGTCATCTTGCAATCAAAACTACCAGTAAAGTTGGTTGCTGCAACTACTTGCAATTGGTCACCAACCTCAAAAGGATTCAGTACAATCACTGGGAAACTCAGTGACTGAGTAGTAAGACTTACTGAGTTATATTAAATTTTCAGAGATTATCTGAGAACGTGATTGTTCTATTATCGTAGTCCTTGAATAATTTTCTGTTGGCTTGTCCATTAGTAGTCTAATAATTAAATCATTTGCCAGTGATAGTTTAATAGTTAAATACTGCCAAATCAAATAGTTGCCTCGAGGTGCTTTATACTGAAAGGTAAACCTCGACAATAATACACAGAAAACTCAAACAAACCCCTATAAGCAAGCACTTGGCAAAAGTGGGAAGGAAAAACTCCCTTTTAACAGGAAGAAACCTCCAAAACAATAATAATAATAAACAATAATTTCGTTTAATTAAAAAAAAATCTATCTATCTATCTATCTATCTATCTATCTATATCTATATCTATATATATATATATATATATATATATATATATATATATATTTGGGGGGGGGGTTCTAACTGGTCAATGTGTAACATTTACATGTATTAAGACACAAAATTTTAATATTCAAAGTCAGAATTTTTCATAGTTATTCACATAGATGACATGATCTCAACCGCATGAGACTGTGAGGGTTTATCGGGGTTTGGCCAAGTGTAAAAGCCATTTCCAAATACAGAAAAAAAAAAGGTTGAGCTTCTATTGCCTAATTGAGATTGTTAGTCAGTCCTCCTCTGTGAGCCAGGTATGTCACAAAGCCCACTCCAATGAACTCACAGACCCTTGCAAACTGTTCATAAAACGTTACTAAAAATAACCGCCTTTATCTCCTTTTCCCTCCAGCAGACCTCCAGTCTCTTCCTGTTAAAAGGGAACTATCCTTTCCTGCTATTGCTAAGTGCTGTTCATAAAGAAATTCAATTCAATTCAATTTTATTTATATAGCGCCAAATCACAACAAATGTCGCCTCAAGGCGCTTCATAGATACAGAGAAAAGCCCAACAATCATATGACCCCCTATGAGCAAGCACTTTGGCGACAGTGGGAAGGAAAAACTCCCTTTTAACAGGAAGAAACCTCCGGCAGAACCAGGCTCAGGGAGGGGCGGCCATCTGCTGCGACCGGTTGGGGTGAGAGAAGGAAGACAGGATAAAAGACATGCTGTGGAAGAGAGACAGAGATTAATAACAGATACGATTCAATACAGAGAGGTCTGTTAACACATAAAGAAAGGTCTGACCACCGGGGTTCTGCCTAATACTGTAGGGTTTTTACCTGGCAACACAGCGCCTTGAGATTTCTGGTGCTGTGAATAGGCACTGTATAAATAAAACTGAAATTGAAAAGAAAATTCTTTTGCCAAGTTGCCAAAAGGAACTTCAGTATCTCAAGTACACTCAGAAGTTGTTTTCCACAGCACGTCCACATCAATGAGTTTCACATCTGCAGATGTCTTTCATTTGTGTTCGTTTCTCTTTCTACCACTCCCATTGCTGTCATCACAAAGACAACAACTACTGCCAACAGGTTAGCTTGGTTTTCAACTACAGTTAGGCACATTAGGCGCTCTGGTTTGCATACCAGCTCAGCTCAGACAACCTGTAGGCTGTCAATTTAATGCTGAAGCTTGGGTTCAAATTTGCTCCAAGGCCATTTATTGGATATCTTACTCCCAGCTTTCCTGTTGTCTCTCTCTAGCTACACAAAAACGGTAACTGTGAGGATAGTCACTAACATGTCAGGAGCTAAACAAGTTAGAAAACCTGACGTGCCCAATAATGGGCAAGGATGATTCACAGGGTTATGCATTGTCCCCCCCCCCCCCCCCCCCCCCCCCCCCCCCCCCCCTAAATATAACTGTTAGCATCCAAACTCCTTTAGTATTGGTGGTGTGTGAATATTTGTAATGTGTGAGTCAGAGTGAATTTGGCTGCTGAGTGTCGTACACCCACGAGATCCGGCAGTCGCTGTAGACTCTGTTTCTAAATGATGCTGTGTTTCAGGGTGTTACACAGCCTTTTTTTTTCCTCTGTCTTTTTTTGGATGAGTGATCAATTTAGTGAAAGTTGAATCACAGTATCTCAACAGTACTCGTTCAACCACATCCCCTTTCTCTGTTAACCGTTATGTCTTGATTTTGTTGAGCACACGCAGTACAGTACAACCCACACACAGCCTACATATCTAGGAAGACACGCTATGCCCCCTGAGATACCAGAGTGAGTCTTTGCAATGTGTCCAGCACAAAAAACAGCAACAAAAATAACAAATTAGTTCTGCGTGTTCAGTGGATATTGGTTTTCATAGTCAGCCTCAATTAATTTGATCAGATCTAAGAAAAACAAAAGAAGGGGGAATAGCTAGGATGCTTGCTTTTAAATAGGAAGATGTAATATTTTTCTTGTTTTAGTCCTTTAACTGCACCAGTCAAAAAAATAAGGGAACACTTAATCACAGTGTAACACAAAATCAGTTAAACTTCAGGGATATCAAAGGCAACCCTTCCTGTTACTGATTTTTCTCTACATGTACTTTTTGCTAATGTCTGAGGCTGAAAACGGCTGAAATGCAAACTCCAGATGAGTTGATGCCCCAAGTAGAGGAGTTGAAATATCTCTGGGGCTCAGGAACTTGTCATGAGCGAGGGGAGCGTGAAGCAGGAGACTGACAAATGTAACAAAGTGGGAGCTGAGAATGAACCCGCTTAGATTACTGCCTCATATCAAGATATCTGGCAAAAAATTGATGGATGGACCTGCAGCCCATTAAGGTTGCACAGCTAGTCCGACTCCTTCACGATGCCACAGCCACACATGCAGTCACAAGAAGGTTTTCTGTGTCTCCCGGCACAATCTCAAGAGTGTATCAGAAATGGGCTGTTACACAAGGACACCTGGACAGGGCTGTAGACGGGCATCAACCCAGCGACACGGCCGGTATCTGCTCTTTTGTGCAAAGAGGAAACTGAGGAGCACTGTCAGAACCCTAAAGAATGACCTCCGGTGGCTGCTCATTGTGCATGTTTCTGACCAAACTGTCAGAAAGTGAGAGACGCCTCCAAGGTTCGCACTCAGAGCTGCCTGACCATTCCACAGTAGGGGTGGGACAGACTACTGATAAACCAGTCTGATCAAACTGGTCAGAAATACGTTTCATCAAACTCAGCACTCTGAATATATTCTCCCGCAGACTGACACAGCAAAGCCAGCACTACGTGGTAAAAATCGAATGAGAGAACAAACTCTCGAGGGGAACATTGCAGACAGTGTGGAGAGGGAGCTAATTACAAAGCTAATTCTTTTAATTGACACATTTTTAAATGAGTAATAATGACAACGTGCGCACACACTGACACCAAAATGAAGCGAATAAAAAAATCATTTGTGCTTTATGCATCTTCAGAGAGATTTTTGTATTGTCTTTAATTCATCACAGAGTTGAGATACGATTAGTACTGTGGGCACTGTAACATGTTAGCATTGTACTGTCAGTTAGCCAGCCTGTTTCTCCTTCTAAAATGTGACAGATTCATATCGTCAAACTGAGACTGTGCAAAACATGACAGTAATTTCCAACAACGCAGCGAGCTGAGCTGTGGCTGAGGGCCAGCAGGAGAACGGGGATCACGATCACAGAGTGATCTAATTCATCTAATTAACAGCACTGCTGCAAACGTATCAGCACATCACAGCATTTTTAGTTTACTTGTCCTAGTTTCCCTTTGAAGTATGCAAAACAAACAGTTAAAAGTGAATTAATAAACACAAGACAATTGGCCAGTGGGTGAATTATTCATTTCTTCTTTTGTCTGTTTCCATTCCAGCAGGTTAATGGCTCTGAAGTCATCTTACTGGAGATGCAACACTAAAAGATGTTTTCTTTTTCTTTACCCCCTCATTTTTGTCCTCATCCCCTCTCTTTGTATCTTTGTGGTACACAGCAATAACATGATTTACACATAAATTGTAAAATGGCCCACGTGTTTATAAAGGTTATAAAAACTTTTAACAAGCATGACTGACATGCTTGTAATGACAAATAGAAGAAAAGTCGTCATAACAGAATGCTCAAAAGCAGCTAAGCCAATGAACTGTGCTTCTGTGCAAATCATCGTCTCCCAAAGTCTCTTTGACTGAGGTGATGAGTGCAAAGTTGCCTTGTCCCAGTGGGAAATGCGCCAAGTTACACTGGAAGTACACTGGAATTTCCCTTTTTTCTTTTAACAAGTTTCTGTTGATCTCATACCACAAATCAGCTGGCAATGAGGAAAGTATAGACGCAGCTATTCGGTAGAAGTGCAAATGGAGCTGTAGTTTGGTGTACGTTAACAAAATAATCACTATTAACCATCAACAAGGTCCGTCAGGACAAAAGAGACACTGTGGAAGAGAGCCTGGGGTTAATAATAACTAATGATTAACTGCACACAGAGTGAAGAAACCCTCAGTGCATCGTGGGAAGCCCCCAGTAGCCTAGGCCTATTGCAGCATAACTAAGGGTCACCTGATCCAGCCTTAAATATATGCTTTATCACAAAGGAAACTTTTTAGCCTGATCTTAAAAGTAGAGAGGGTGTCTGTCTCCTGAATCCAAACTGGGAGCTGCTTCCACAGAAGTGTGGCCTGAAAGCTGAAGGCTCTGCTTCCCATTCTACTTTTAAATACCCTGGGAACCCCGACTAAGCCTGCAGTATAAGGGCAAAGTGCTATTGGGGCGATATGGTACTACGAGCTAATAGAAGCTTATGCCACACAGGTAAAAATCAGCTATACAGGACCTCTGAGTCTATTAGAGTGTCTGCGGGATGACTGGGCTCTCAGAAACTTGGACAGTTTTCCAGACATGGCTAAGCCTAGTCCCAGACTAAAAGAAAAAATTCAATACAGACCTCCATTGAATAAAGGTTATGGTCTACAACAAGACTTAATCCATGTCTGGGAAACTGAGTACATGTTTGATCTGTCACCCTCCTGTGTTTTAAAGCTTATGTTGCATTTCCATGTAGCTTAACTCATGAAGGCTTGTGATTGCGATTTTTCCTCATTTATTTTGCACTCATCCAGTTGTCTGACAAAACAAAACATTAAAAATAATAACAATATCACAACCTAAACACTGTCTGATGAACCTGCCACATATTCTCTGCAGACGCAGGTCTAGAAAGCGGTGCTAGTCATGTGTTTCCCACACCACTTTCAGTCCAGGAGGGTCACAGTAGGAATGTTGATCTTCCATTTCAGTCTGATCTGATCAGTTTGACAAAGACGAATAAATTGGTTTCTCTTTTTCCCTTTCCTCCTGCACTAAGGCAGAGCAGACAGTTTGGTGTAATTCAGCCTGATTTTTATTCATGTTGTTTTCAGCACAGGGTCACTTGGCAGTGAAGAAATACTTCTTTTTTTTCCCTCCCTAAAACATAATTGTATTTTCATTACCCAAGAAAAGGAACTGAGAGCAAATGGAATAACCTTTTCAGATTGTTAACCTGGCAAACGGTTTTACTCTAAAGCAGCGTTAAAATGAAATTTGTAGCGACGTGAAAATGAATTTCCTTTACAGCGACTTTATGACTCCCAGAGGTAAGAATGTATATTTTTGCTTCTTTATGACAATAACAGGCACGCTTAATGAGATGAGATATGATGCCGAGTCTATATGGCCCAGTACTCTTTATCCAGCAGTCACACTTTCATTAAATGTGTACATTTTTTGACACTGAGCCACGAGCGATATGCCAATACAATATATATGATAATTACAATGTGTGGGTTGCAGCAGCTCTTACCTATTTAAAGTCATTCATTATCACTCTGTTTCATATCTGAGTGTCTATGTGTCATATCTATGTGTGTGTGTGTGTGTGTGTGTGTGTGTGTGTGTGTGTGTGTGTCTAGCCTCTACCCTATGCTAAACCCTGTAGATGGATAGATGGATGTACCAGCGCTGTGTGTGCCTTTGTGTGTGTCTGCACTTCAGACACGAGGCCCACAAACAAAGGACCATTCATCATCCCATTTGGGCGATTGCGAGGGCCCTACTTGGAGACACTGGGGCTGACACTGAGATTCGTGCCACTGGGCGACACAATAGCAACATTATGTGGTGTCAGAACAGCTACACACACTTCTTGGAAGAATGATTCAAGGCTCCAAGCTCTGGATCCCAAACACGCACACGCACACGTAAACGAAACATGTGGAATAAGTTTGTGAATCAGTTGCGCGTGCGATTCGAACTCTCAGAAACAAAGTAAGGCCGGGATTTGGGATGCTGGTTTCTCAGGAGCAGTAGCCGTTTACATTGATGAGTTTAAACATTCTGAAAAATGCTGCAGCTATCAAGTTTGTTCCTCTTACAAAAAGTGGTGACAGGAAGCACTTTGTGGCAATGACCTCCATACGACACTTTGTGTGTGCATTTTTTCTAGTCATCGTGAGTTTGTAATGGTCAGACACTGTAGGACATAATTATTGTACATCATTGTGACATCAGCATGCGTCTCCACAGACAGATTAAGACTGACTCATCACTACAAAACATGACCATTATGTTTAGCATGTCCTCCGGCATGTGTTTTACAAAGGCCCTAAATTATACATTGAGTGCACCTCTTGCACTTGTACATGTGAAAGTAAAGGTCTAAGCAAAAGGCAAGATTGTGAGCTGAGGCAAGTAAAAGTAGGCAGAAACACGGGGAATGAAAAGTTAAATGGAAAACAAAGCACAGAAAACACGACACAGGCAGGTCTGATTAATAAATAACCTCAGTCGTGATCTTCATGAGCTGCGGTGAGTCAAAAGCCGTCCTCGTGGCAGTTTAATGCGCGCTTACTTTGTGTTTTTACAGCGCAGTGTAACTTATGTGGAGAGTGACTGCTTGGCGAGCAATTAAGCTCTAGTTTGTCTTAAGACTCACGTCAAAGCCAAGGGAAACACTAAGGTGTCAAAATTAACATACAGGTGTAAAAAGCTGTTTGGTCCTTTTTATTAGGTCCACAGCCTTGGCTGATCCACCCGTGTTAACACACAGGCTCGTACACTGCAAACTAACCGGCACAGGCCAAGGTCTATTTGAGTGTGCATTCACGAACCTTTTAAAGTACACATATAACAACATTTCTGACTTCAAATGAAAACCGCTGAAAAATAAATGTAAATAAAGTGGCAGCATTTTTTTATTTTTCTGTGAAGTGTTCTTATTCAAAATGTTAACTATGAAGCTATTTTCATAAGCATCTCCTTTAAATTTGATTTGCACTGGTTTATATTTTAATCAAGCTCCATTGCTTGGAAATACAAATCCACCCTTTAGGATTTGGAAAGGTTGCCACATGTGTCCTTGGTAAATGGTAAATGGACTGATTCTTATATAGCGCTTTTCTACTCTCCCGGAGTACTCAAAGCGCTCTATACAACATGCCACATTCACCCAGTCACACCCATTCTCACAAGCACTTTATCTGTACTTAGTGCTTTTTCTAACTACATTCACACACATTCATACTCCGATGGACGCATCGGAGAGCAACTTGGGGTTAGTATCTTGCCCAAGGATACTTGGCATGCAGACTGGAGGAGCCTGGGATCGAACCTCCAACCTTCCGATCAGTAGGTGACCTGCTCTACCTCCTGAGCTACAGCCACCCCCGAATATGAGAAAAGAGACCTGGAAATGCGGAACAGTATAGCCCTTCTCCACTTTCAGGAACAAGAGATGCTGCTTCTAGAAAATTAGGGATTCGGGTTTTTGCAGGTTGACTGAATTTGTGGATCATTATATTTGGATGAGAAAACATTTGTCCCTTTAATGGCAGAGACAGACATAATGGACGATGGACCGCACCAGTCTACAGTCAACTTTAAAGTCTCCTTGCATTATCACCCCTCTCCTGTTTCCTGTTGACAAGCAAAGCAAGAAGACCAAAAAACCCAAATGTGATGCACAAAATGAGACACACACTAGACGAACTGTTAACTTCTTCAACCCACCGCCATTCATCTTTCCCTCACACACAACACACATTCACTCACCCTTTGTTCCAGCTCTCCCTCTCCTATCTTTTTTCTTTTCCAACCCTCTCCTCCGCCTCCTCCTCCCTCGCTGCCTCTCTCTATTCAACCTCTTTCCTCTCAGTCACTGCCTTTGACCTCGCTCCAGTATAAAAGCTAACCTTACACGTCAGAGAAAGGTCACTTGCACACAGGGGGAGGGTCACGGTGAGGTTGAATTCAAGCCCTGGGGCGCTGCCTATGTCCCAGAGGACTGTGGGCAATGTGACAAGGATGAGGCGGGAGGGGATCCCACTTGACCTTAGGGGGTGTTGTTCATCTGCACACATATACAGCTGTATGCAGTCACTGTGCTGAATATACGGATCTAACATCTACAAGATCATTCAGATACCAAGAATAAAAACCAGCAAAAGAATGAAAGGGCTTTGGTTTGAATAAAGGCTTAGATTCACATTAGGAGGAGTTTTCACTGGCAAAAACATTAGCACACGTTTCTCGCCCACATGGAATAAATGTGCTCGCTATATCTTCATATTATAAAGCAGCTGGTCATAACTCATTTGGATTATTCTTACTTTCTATATGCCTCACTTTTCACCAGTTGTGCGCATGTGTGCGCATGGGTGCCCAGTGATTGCCTCCTCCAAACTGATCTGTCTTCCTCAGAGCAGGGTGACAGGTCCCTCTGTGTCTCACAATAGAAAGACAACCCCCTCGTACGCACACACTGAGTCACACTTACCATACAGCCAGATGGGCTTGTGTCCCCCATCGCCAGACAAATTAAGTTTGGGCCTCCAGATTAATATTCAGGCAAAGCAGCGGCTCTATATAATTGAATCATGGTGCCATGAGTGTACAACAGGGGCTACTTTAGATGCAGTCACCATGTGCGCACCCACAGACACAGACACACACACACACTCCAACATCAACACTTGGCTGCCAGCTGCGCTCACTATCCTGTCTGCTGGTTGGGGACAAGACATGAATACACAATCACAGCTCTGCATGCACCACACGCTGTTTTATGGTGGGTTTTGTGTTTTTTACCTGTAGGTCTCCGCCTGCTACCTAAAACTCTATTGAAGTACACCTTCTGAAAAATACAGTAGAGACACACAAAGGTTTATATGGGTTTTTTAATGTCGGAAAAATATGTCTGAACTGTCACTAATGAAGTAAGCAGTAAAAGTTTAAGTGTGAAGCCTCCACTGACACCACACAATTATAAATGGCCACGCTAAGAAAGCCTTTAAAATACATACAACTTATCTACATCTATACTTTATACGTTGCTTTTCTAGTGACATCTAACGACATCGCTATAAATTACTGAGGACAAAACAATATCTTATGCCTTATAATAGTTCTGGTTTTCCATCATGTGTGGACGCTTTGAACGGTGTAACTGTGGCATGGGTATTAAAATGTAAAAAAATAATTAAAAAAACAATCTTGATGTTAAGATTGTGTGTTTATGTTACACATCTCAAAAATTTAGATCATCTCGTATTTTAATTCAAAAAGATAATTTTTTATTTTCTAGACTTATTACATGGCAAGTGAAACATTTTAAGCAATTTTTATTATTTTCTTTGTTTGCTTTTAGCTCATGAGAGGTCAGACATCTAGTATATCAAATTATTAGAATATTTCCTATGACCTATAAATGGACTGGTTATACAGCGCTTTTCTACTACCAGAGCACTTTATGTAAAATGCCTCATTCACCCATTCACTTTCTTTCTGTTCTTTCTTCTGTGCTCAAGTGCTTTCTGTCCAATGCTGACCGACATTCATACTCTCGTGGGTGCATCTGAGAGCAACCTGGGGATATTTGGCATTCAGTCAGAGATCGAACCACCAACCTTTGTAGTCAGTAGATGACCTACTCGTGAGCTACAGCCACCAGCTCCAGAACAATACAGAAATGTCCAACTTCTGAATTCACAACTTGGTTGCAACTCATATTAGCATAAATTACTACATCAGTGTGACAAGGAACGGAGTTGATCAGCTGGTGGCTCTGCTGAGGTTCAGCTCATCTGCATTTTGTGGGTTTTGGGAGTTTTTCTCATCATTCTATTGATAATACGTCACAGATTGCTTGTGGGGTTCAGATTAAGTAAGTTTACTGTAAGCAGGTGGAAACACTTAAGCTGCAAAAATAAATCTCTAATCTCTGGGACCTTGATTTCCAAATGAAATGCACAAAAAAATGACTTTCATTAGAAAAGAGCAACAATCCAGCTCTCTTTCTTCTTAGCCCATGCAAGATCTCTGGCTTATGACTGACTCGATATTAGTAACGCTACGGTTGTAGCTTCTTTCCTGAACATGTCTGGGCGCGGTTGGTGCACTGACACCAGCCTCAGTTCCCTCATCCATTTGTTGAACCAACTTTTCCGTATTTCCAATGTTTGAATAATCATTAAACTTAAAAAAGACTTGAAATGTTCACTAAATGTCTAATGAATATGGAGTACATTTAAATCACGAAGAAAAACGTATTTCTTGCGTGTTCTCTTTGATCAGCCGTGATACTTGCTGTTCATCATTGCTAGCCAAGGATCAGGCTGCTTAAGCTAACTCCACTTGTAATGCTTAACAAATTTATTTATACCACCATCCAATATAAGCTTTATGCTTAAGGTTTAAGCTCCACTGATTTTCATACTGACTGTTTTACAAAAAAGGAGAAAATAATAAAATGTGTTATTGTTTTTGATTAAGATGCCAAATTACAGTTATTTATTTGTATTGCTGAGCAGAAAAATTAATTTTAGTGGTTAAATGTTATGCTTGATTAATTTCTGTGGAGTTGTGTCAGCTCAAATTTGGCTATAAAAACATTCATTCAAGTTCTCATTTGCCAAATAAATACTACTTTTAGTTTTAAACAAGGTAATCCATTTAATGGATTTCTAAAACATGTTGTGGACTAATACATTTATTAAGCACTGTATATGACCTGCAGCTTCAGATGATGTGCCCGCATCAAATGCTGCCATCATGTCACCTTAGTATTTATGTATGTATAAATAAATAAACACAAAAGGTAATTTCCTTGAACCTGTGATGGTTCATGCACGTCTATACATGTTGTGCAGGTGGAAGCCATAGGTAAAAAAAAATAAATAAATAGTAATTAAATATTTAAGGTTCCTTTTGATGAAGATTTATTTTTGATGAAGCATGCCTCTTGAATTCAAGTTTTATATGGTTACTGTCTTAGCACTTTAACATAAAAGTATTGTTAGTGATCCTTTGAGGAGGAGAATTCAATTAATCATTACCTCCAGGAGCTCCAAGTGAGCTTTTTTTTTTTTTTTTAAATTAGCAGAAACAATAGTGTGAAATGCAATAATTGATCAGTGGCTTTCTTCCTCCAAAAGACACGCTTTTTGGTCCCACAGGGAAGAGCAACCAGGTGCTTCAGAAAATTAATATTGGATTTTGAAGTGCAGCATGTACCTGTCAAAGCAACAATCTGACCGTGCACATCAGCCAAGCTGCAGTTTGGAGGAAACATGCACAGAAAAAGGGGGGAGATTAAAAATGTTGTGATTTTTAATTTTTTTTTTTTAAATCACACTTTTATATACTTTGACAACATAGTTGTTGTTCCCCAAATGCATTTTTTGCACTTTTTTTTAAATTGTTTCAAAAAGGTGACAAAATATCGATCCTAATAATAGATCAAGTGCTAGCCGGCTCAACAAGCTGCTACACTGCCCACAAACACCAACACATACACAGACTCACACCTCCACAGTCTCTTTTGCTTCCTGTTCCTCTCACAGGCTGTCACCCTCACAAGTTTTGGTGCAGAGAGAGGAGGTGACATGGACAAGCGAACACACACACACACACACACACACACACACACACACACACACACACACACACACACACACACACACTATTCATTTCTCACCACTCTTTTGCAGTTATCCCACACGACCACCTCCTCTTCTTCGCTCCTTTCTGTCTCTCGCCCTCTCTGTTACACACAAGGTTCAGTTGTGGGTTATCTGCCACTGGCCCTGCTCATTAAATTTCATGGCGAATATCCAACATACATCCACTTTTGTCTTCATCATTTCTTTAGGGTTTTGCATCATGTAAAAAACATAATGTGCAAATAAATCTGCATTCATTCCCAGCTCTTCCCAAACACAAAATGATGAAGACTTTCTGCCAGTGAGGCGGTAATAGCACCCAATTTCTGCCTTTTTGTAAATTTCGTGACATCTCTACTGGCAAATATGAGCATAGAGGACATTCGAGAGGACTGAAGGTACCAATTAGAGTCATTTTGGCATGAATACCACCTTTACTCCTCTCACTGTTCCAACCCAGTATCAGCACACAGACATACAGTCTTTAGTTTGCAAAGAAGCTTCCACATACTTTAAGTGATTAAGTCCCTAATGGCAACAAGGCCAGACCGGTACAGTGGTATCTGGCATCCACAGCTGCTTGGATGCTGTGTGAGAACTATCACTTCCAGTGATTAAATCCCAGCACTCATCTTATCTGAAGGCAGCAGGGCAGGTAAAGTGCACTGCAGTGGCAACTGTTAATCTGAGGCAAGTGCTGCGCATTCTCAAAGAGCAACCCGGTTTATAAACACCACTTCCTGTGTGGGTGCCTTGTTGACTGAACCACACTTCACATTGTTTCTCTCTACACTAAACTGGCTCTGTGGATTTCACAAGGAAAAACATGTTTAGTAAGTTGTAAAGAGTGTACGAGGACAAAGTGTTCACGTGGATGCCAGATACGGTTGGTTTCGTCCCAGTACGTGCAATTGCAATCTACAGCACTTGAGCACAATGTCGCATAGCCAGATAGAAAAAACACATCCCATGGAGTGCACTCAGCCAACACTCATCCTAATAAGATATTCATAGCTGTATCCTACAATTTACCATGGTTTATGGCAGCACACTAGTCCAGCCACTGAATGTAGTGCACCTGCTGGTTTCAGGACAAACAACAATCAGACTCAAAAATTAGAGGACATGGAAGACTGAAGCTTCTTATGGTGCATTCGCACATTCTTTGTGTAAATACATGCGTGTTGAAAAACTACAAATGTTAGCCCCTGACAGCCAATGAGGACTACGACTGATAGCTGGAATCACGTTACGCTAACCCTTGATTTCACTCACTTTTCTTCCTGTGCATTAGCTAAAATCCTGTGTGGCTTCCATATACAGACAGACAAACTGGTGCTAGATAACCAACCAGATATAGTAATGGTAGCCAAGTAGAAGAAGACGGCCAAGCTAGGCGAGTGGCTCCAGCATCAACATCTAAGATCTCTGTCCAGAAGAGCCCAATCCTAGGAACAGCAAAGATACTGCACAGGCCTCTGGTGAAGGACCCAAGCTTGAAGAATAAAGACCAGTTTTTCACTGAAGCAGAAACATTTTAACCTTCACAATTAGAATAATATTGCATTTATGACACTTGGACTGATGTTAAATATGTTTTGTTTTTTTAAAACAGTGAACTTATTTATCTGCTCCAATCTTCCTATAATATTACACTTAGTGTTTTTTGTAATGCATGCTACGTATGTGTCGTACTATGATTTAATCATGAGGTGGCCTGTTTTCTTCCATAAACATCATAATTATCAGAGATTGTTAGTATGACTCAAGTAAACACGTTGTGAGATGAAAAATGCCATTGGGAAATGGTGGAGCCACATTTATGAGTTATTCATAGTAAAGGTCATTTAAGTCTTAAGTCTTAGAGAGTGATGTATAAAACCTAAATGACAGAAAAAGTTTAAATTAGGGGAATAATGAAAATACTATTTCAAAAGTCTTCTATGTACATTGCTCAAAAAAAGGCCCACTTTAATCAGAGTATAGCATCGAGTAAACTTCCAGAACACTGATGAGATCGGTTAAGCAGCAGAGGAGGTTGTTAACCGATTTCAGCTGATTTAGTGTTCATGAAATTAACTGGTGCACTAGAGAGGCAACGTGGAAGAAACTGACAGTTTCTCCATCCTCATCTTTTCTGTCAGTTTTTTTCACTAGCTTTGCATTTGGCTAGGGTCAGTATCAATACTGGTAGCGTGAGGCGATACCTGGACACAGAGGTTGCACAGGTAGTCCAACTCCTGCAAGACGGCACACCAATACGTGCTATTGCCAGGATTGCTGTCCATCCCAGCGCAGTCTTAAGAGCATGGAGCAGATTCCAGGAGACAGGCTGTTACTGTAGGAGAGCTCGATGGGGCGGTGTAAGGTCCTTAACTCATCAGCAGGACAGGTATTTGTTCTTTTGTGCAAGAAGGAACCGGATAAGCACTGCTCGAGCTACAAAATGACCTCCAGCAAGCCACTGGTGTGAATGTCTCTGACCACACGATGAGACAAAGACTTCATAAGGGTGGCCTGAGGGCTTGACATCTTTCACTGTGCCTTGCGCTCACTGCCCGGCACTGTGAAGCCACACTGACATTTACCAGAAAGGACCAGGACCAGCGAGTTGTGCAATCGCCTTGTGATTGAAACCCATCGCTAAAATTACTTGAGGTCAGTCGCTAAATGTTAAAAAATTCAGTCTAAGTGTTCCATTAAATTTGTTTTTCTAAGACAATACAACACATTAGCTAGTCAAATAGTTCACTTCATATTTGTATTTTATTTTTTTTAAATCTCCAAGAACAAATGTAACCAATTAAAATATGAACTACTTCAATGCTTATGCACTGACAGAAACGCTGTCTATGAGTTTGCTCATGTTAGAATCTGCAATCTCATTTAAGAACCAGCTGTACTGTTGTAAAGTGGAGCCTACTTATTTGTTTATTATGCTGATTTTATTAAATTAACTAAATCATGGAACCATCTGAGCCCAACATGGCGGAGTAGAGGTACGCTCCTTATCAAATAAGTATGTCTAAATGCTTTCTGGAATCTTAACACATGCATCTGTGATTTCCCAATCGTACCCCACATACGACAAGACGTTTTGCCACCACGTCTCCTGAAATCAACAGTTACTGTCATCTATTAAGGTGTGTTGAACTCACAACATCCACAAACAGCAACAGCGAAGGAGTAAATTAATCTCAACGCCCAAAAAAGACAAAAGCCCAGAGAGCTGCTCTGTTTTCGATAAAAGATGACACACCCTTAAAGTTAAACCTTTAATCGCAGCAAAAGCACTACTAGTGACATGCTTTGTGCTTTGTAATACCACACCTTTATTAACCTGTACCACAACATAGCTAATCAGGGAAACCTAGGCCTTTGAACTGCTGAAAACAACATACTGTAAGCTGCAGTGCTGGCAAGATGAAAGTATCAGCAGCATGAATAATTAGGCCAGCAACACCCAGCTACTCTCTTTTCACAATTTAACACAAGTAGATAGGAGGTCATTGTAAAAGAGGCACAGGACAGTCTGCAGAACTGGAGAGGTGATGATGTCATGGCGACACAAACCAGGAATAGTTCGTATCATTGAAGAGCAAGGGAGTGAAGAGCAGGTAAGAGAAGACCTAGATATCGCCGCCAGGCCCTGCAGCCATGTTTTTCAATGTCTGAACCACTTAGCGAATGAGAGAGAGAGAGAAAGGGCAGAGAGAGAGTGACACACCAGATATTTCATAGCCTAATGCAGCCTGGAAAGTGGCAGTTCTGTTGAAAAGCACATGAAGCCTCCAGGCAGCTTTCTGGACCTTGGTAATCTTCTTCAAATCGCATGCCTAATGCTCACTCACACCCAAACACCCATCTGAAATGTTCCCAAATAAGAAAAAGAAAAAAAGGCTGACCGGCCGCCTGGATGGCTGGATGGCCGGATAATTGACTGGGTGAGTGAAATCAATGCTGTGAACTGGATGTGCTTTTCAGCTCCACTAACAGCACGCTGGTTCAGTAAGAGTTCAGCATGCCACAGTAAATGGTCTGGGGGGTTTGTGTGTGGCTCAGCTGGGAGGACACTGAATCACCGCTCTTCACATGAATCCGCTACAAAGGCTGCTCTGCTGGCGCATGTCACCGAAAAAGACTTTAGAGACGAAGAGGTGGAGTTCATGTTACACCGTCCATCATTTTGACTCAAATGAAACATGAATAATCACTAACCATAAGGTTATTTTTCATTGTTATCATTCGCTGGGAGCAGCAGCCACTAACACACAGCTGTCACTGTGCCCGAACAGGCAAACTTATATAATGAAATTATACAATTAATTAAGACAGTACAATTAAAATATGAGTAAACCATTTACAAGCAATTACCTCAACAATAACAGTGCAAGTAGAAGTGCATTAAACTGTAGCTGCATAAGCCAGTAACACAGACAGAGACACACACACACAAAAATGCACAATTAATAAAGCGCAAAATACAAAAACAACCAAAATCTCTGAATTTATGCACCAATAAAACCTAAAACATCAGTACAATTTGTTTGGGCAAAATATTAAAAAATAGGGGCAGTGATAGGCAAAACATGTGCAGCCTGAAGAAACTGCCTCCATGTCATTTAAAAATCACATTAAATTTATCCACCCAAACCTGCTTCTTAACTTTCAGTTGATTTTGCAGCTGATTCCAGGAGCTGCAAATTTGAATGCTGAATGCTCTTTTGCCAAATTTAGTGCAAAACATCAGGGCAGACAGAAGGAACGAGTCGCTGGACCAGAGAAAATTATTTCCTACACTTAATAAGGGTATTCTTGCCTTGCAAATATAACTGTACCAGTGACTGAGTCTCCAATATGACAAAAAAAACAGACAATCTGACCCAAGCGATCAATGTACAATGGTGGGTAAGAGCTTTAAGGTTTGTAGTAAATGTGAGTCCGTCATAATAGACAGTACCCAGATAGAATAGAATAGAATAGAATAGAATAGAATAGAATAGAATTGAATGCCTTTATTGTCACACGTACCCTAAAGCAGACGACTCGTAATCTGGAGAGGAAATGGCGTGTCACAAATTTAGAGGATCATCATTTAGCCTGGAGAAATAGTTTGTTGCTTTATAAGAAAGCCCTCCGCAAAGCCAGAACAGCTTACTATTTGTCACTGATTGAAGAAAATAAGAACAACCCCAGGTTTCTCTTCAGCACTGTAGCCAGGCTGACAAAAAGCCAGAGCTCTTTTGAGCCAACCATCCCTTTAACGTTAACTAGTGATGACTTCATGAACTTCTTCACAAATAAAATTTTTATCATTAGAGAAAAAATTACCAATAATCATCCCACAGATGTAATATTATCTACAGCTACTTGTAGTTCCATTGATGTTAAGTTAGACTCTTTTTTTCCAATCGATCTTTCTGAGTTAACGTCAATAATTACTTCCTCCAAACCATCAACGTGTCTTTTAGACCCCATTCCTACAAAACTGCTCAAAGAAGTCCTGCCATTGATTAATTCTTCGATCTTATATATGATCAACCTATCTCTAATAATCGGCTATGTACCACAGGCCTTCAAGGTGGCTGCAGTTAAACCTTTACTCAAAAAGCCATCTCTAGACCCAGCAGTCTTAGCTAATTATAGGCCAATCTCCAACCTTCCTTTCATATCAAAAATCCTTGAAAGAGTAGTTGTCAAACAGCTAACAGATCATCTGCAGAGGAATGGTTTATTTGAAGAGTTTCAGTCAGGTTTCAGAGCTCATCACAGCACAGAAACAGCTTTAGTGAAGGTTACAAATGATCTTCTTATGGCCTCTGACAGTGGACTCATCTCTGTGCTTGTCCTTCTTGACCTTAGTGCAGCATTCGATACTGTTGACCATAATATTCTATTAGAGCGATTAGAACATGCTGTAGGTATTACAGGTATTGCACTGCAGTGGTTTGTATCATATCTATCTAATAGACTCCAATTTGTGCATGTAAATGGAGAGTCCTCTTCACACACTGAGGTTAATTATGGAGTTCCACAGGGTTCAGTGCTAGGACCAATTCTGTTTACATTATACATGCTTCCCCTAGGCAGCATCATTAGAAGACATAGCATACATTTTCACTGCTATGCAGATGACACCCAGCTCTATCTGTCCATGAAGCCAGATAACACACACCAATTAGTTAAACTGCAGGAATGTCTTAAAGACATAAAGACTTGGATGGCCACTAACTTTCTGCTTCTCAACTCAGATAAAACTGAGGTCATTGTACTCGGCGCTGAAAAGCTTAGAAATTTGGTATCTAACCAGATTCTTACTCTGGATGGCATTACCTTGGCCTCCAGTAACACTGTGAGGAACCTTGGAGTCATTTTTGACCAGGATATGTCCTTCAACGCACATATTAAACAAATATGTAAGACTGCGTTCTTCCATTTGCGCAACATCTCTAAAATTAGAAATATCCTGTCTCAGAGTGACGCTGAAAAACTAGTTCATGCATTTATTACTTCCAGGCTGGACTACTGCAATTCATTATTATCAGGATGTCCAAAAAACTCACTGAAAAGCCTTCAGTTAATCCAAAATGCTGCAGCAAGAGTACTGACAGGGACTAGAAAGAGAGAGCATATTTCTCCTGTTTTGGCTTCCCTTCATTGGCTTCCTGTTAAATCCAGAATTGAATTCAAAATCCTGCTCCTCACATACAAGGTCTTAAATAATCAGGCCCCATCTTATCTTAATGACCTTGTAGTACCATATCACCCTATTAGAGCACTTCGCTCCCGCTCTGCAGGCCTACTTGTTGTTCCTAGAGTATTTAAAAGTAGAATGGGAGGGAGAGCCTTCAGTTTTCAGGCCCCTCTTCTGTGGAACCAGCTTCCAGTTTGGATTCGGGAGACAGACACTATCTCTACTTTTAAGATTAGGCTTAAAACTTTCCTTTTTGCTAAAGCATATAGTTAGGGCTGGACCAGGTGACCCTGAATCCTCCCTTAGTTATGCTGCAATAGATGTAGGCTGCCGGGGGATTCCCATGATGCATTGAGTTTTTCCTTTCCAGTCACCTTTCTCACTCACTATGTGTTAACAGACCTCTCTGTGTTGAATCATATCTGTTATTAATCTCTGTCTCTCTTCCACAGCATGTCTTTATCCTGTCTTCCTTCTCTCACCCCAACCGGTCGCAGCAGATGGCCGCCCCTCCCTGAGCCTGGTTCTGCCGGAGGTTTCTTCCTGTTAAAAGGGAGTTTTTCCTTCCCACTGTCGCCAAAGTGCTTGCTCATAGGGGGTCATATGATTGTTGGGCTTTTCTCTGTATCTATGAAGCGCCTTGAGGCGACATTTGTTGTGATTTGGCGCTATATAAATAAAATTGAATTGAATTGAATTGAACTATACGGTTGTACAATGAGATACAGATCATCTCCTACTCAGTGCAAACATGCTGGGGGGGGGGGGGGGGGGGGGCCACAGTTCTCCAGCACTATATACATACATATGGACAGTATTATCAGAGGGAAATATATATATATAAAATGTACAAAATGTGTGTGAAATGTGCTCCATTTCACAACTATAAACAATCCTTTTGTATATTCCTGGATCCAGATCTGGATCTTCTGCAACTCCAAAAGACTCCAAAATCCTGACAGAGGAAGAACTGTAACGAAGCCTCGACTAAAGCACTGAAGAAGATTGTCGTGAGAGTTTTGATGACTTCTCTTGGTTGTTGTTTTTTTTGTTTTTTTATTCTGCAGACTGAACCCTCACTCAGAGTTTCAAAATCAGGAAGCATTTCTCCCAGGGAAGTGATCAGAAGTCAGCAGTGCTCTATGAACATGGGATTTCCTGATCCTGCTAGCACTCACTACAGTGGAAGGAAATCCCACAGCACACTCTGCACAGCACGCTCCACTCTGCACAATGCAAAGTTGCACCTTTCTGTGGCCCACAGATTCCACAATGCAGTGTTTTTGGCTTTATGTTAAGAAGGAAACCAAACCTAAGCACTGCACACACACACATACACACACACACCCTTGGACTACTGCTTGTTGTAGCTTCAAAACAGAAATACAGAAAATCTCCTCTCTTAGCTCTATGCAAGACATTAAATAGGGATATCTGATAATGTCAAACACATCCTTGTAAATAAATACATCTACTTCTCATTAACTGTTTTATTTAACTGAAGATTAAAAGCTGAAAAGCACACAATTTTTTTTCTAGAGCAATTTCTTTGCTTAAAAAGCTTTTCATCTGGATGGAAACTGTTGCATGTCAATGGCATACAATGAAGCTGTAGTTGGAAAAGAAAAAACATGCACAGCTAAAAAAAAAAAAATGCCTCTCCAGATTTCTGCTGCATTTAGGAATAACTTAGTTTAGTTTTTTACCTGATACATGGCTTCCTGTGAGTTCCACCTTCATGTGTCATTTTCTTCTCTGCACTTTAGCTTAGATGTACACAGGTTTTTTTGGGAAACAGCTTTCTATGCAATATGGCCTTTCGTACAAATGTAAAAGGCCTTTTGGGTCACTAAAAAAAAAAAGAAAAAAGTCTTCATTTAGATTTTCCAGAGTTGAATAAAATTTTGGTGAAAATTTGCATTCACAATGAGATAATGAAATGAATTAATATATTAAGGGGGATTTATAATAAATATTTTTTAATAAATATATGCCTATATGTGACAATGTGATTAGCCCACATATTAAGGAGGAATGAAAGTACATGCAGGTATATATGCACATATAGGAAGATATCACCATCTGTTGCTTTGGCTTGCTCTTAGCAGCACTTGAGGTTTTTTTTTTAAATCATTCAAATAAATCTAAAATAATAAATAATATAAAAATATCCAAGTAACAGACAGTTTAAAAGATGGAGGTAAGCTTCAAAAAATAGTGTTTTGGTTGATGCCATATTGGGGGTTTTGGCACCGGAAGTAACCTTATGAGCTAGAACTAGCTAACTTGGTTTGCAAAACTCACAGGCACATATTGGCTAATTAGCAAGCTAATAAATTACTAGAACTTCACTCACCAAAGCTGAAGCACAGACTTCTTGAATAGTCTGTACCACATAGCAAGTCATGATATTAGCCATATAATCTAGATAAAGGCTGGAAAGAGACTCTGATTGGAAAACATGTCAGTGAAAGTGGCCACACCCCTCTCTCAATTATCCAAGTGGATGATTTTTATTTAATTAATTAATTTTTTTAAAGAAAAAAGAAATCCCCACACTCACAGCTGCAATGACAGAGGGGTAATAGCCATAGAAGCTTAAAGTGTTTTTGAACCAGGGTGTAAATATGCTGTAAAGTTGCCCATCTTAATATTTTAATATAGTGTAAGGGGTCTGACTCGCTTTTGGGTCCAACGTGAAGTGCCACCTAGGGGAGCTGCAGTTGGCTTAATTTTCCATCCCTTCACTTGGAACCCAGTGTCTCCTTTGTTTTTAGGCAGCACCAATGACCACCAGTTATAGGAAAAGTCATACTAAATATAGCAATAATGAGGTGATGATCACTGCTGTGGGTGAGTGGGATGTGAAGCACTCAACCTGTGTTGACATGCATTTCCACATTTATGTATATATGATCTTTCCTTGTTGATGAAGCTTATAGTTAGTGTGAGAACAGGTGACCCTGAGCCCTCTCTTAGTTGTGCTTAAATAGCCTTAGGTTGCTGGAGAGTTTCCCATGATGCACTGAGCATCAGCCATTTTCACTTTCTATGTGTTTATACAGCACTACTGCATTTAACCATTAGTAATTATTAAACTCTGGAACTTTCTCCCACAGTGTGTCTTTTGTTCTGTCCCCTCACCTCCACCTGGTCACAGCGGATGGCCACCCTTTCCTGAGCCTGGTTCTGCCGGAGGCTTCTTCCTGTTAAAAGAGAGGGTTTTTTTTCCCGCCATTACCAAGTGCTTTCTCATTGGGTGCTGTTTGTTTATTGGGGTTTCTTTCTAATATTGTAGAGTTTTCAGCTTACAATATAAAACTCCTTGAGGCAACTATTGTTGTGAATTGATGCTGTATGAATAAAACTGAAATGACTTTAATATATTTATGCCTCTGCGTCCAAAAGTCCTACCCAACAAATAAAGATCCAAACAATTGCATGTCTGGGTACTGAGTGGGAACCCCGGCTCAGTCATGTATAAAATATGACCATGTTGACTGCAATGTTCTCCCTGCACTTGGCCTCCTCTTCACATGTCAGGGCCTTTCTTTCCGTCACATGGGCTCACTCATCATCTGCAACTATCACCGAGCGGGCAGGCTTCCACTCTTGTGCCCAGGGTACCTCCAAGACAGGCGCAACGTTTAAATCAGTCCCCAGGAAAAACTGGATCTCTTCCACTGTTTAATTCCACAGACTTTGAGGCATGCAGTTGCTAGGCAACAGTAGAAATGTGTGCCCTTCTCTGATATCCATGTTGGTTTCATTTCTGCATATGCCAGCTTTGTCTCAGATCTAAGTTAAGGAGATAATTGTCATTTATAAAAATACACCCCCAAAGCATTAGGCGAGATTTAGCAAACAAACAGCTTCAAATGAAACTGTGTAGTTTTGATTTTCCATGTTTTTATTTATTGTACAAAGGGAGAACGCTTACACTAAAGTGTTTGAGTTGTGGCTGAAAAAAGGAGTTTTAATGAGTTCTGACTCAGAATACTGAGTTATTCAAATATGCTCAACAAACACACTCAGCTTCTTGGTATGCTAACATGCGAAGAGTAAACAAAGTTTCACTGTGTCACAGCATCAGGAACAGAGAGAAATATTTAGCTTCAGAAAAGAAACAGCATATTTTGTCATCTCTTTAAACTAGTACATAGACACGTCAAAAAAAAATCAATATTTTGTTGTGTAGCTTGTCCTTATCTTTACTGAACGTACCTTTGCTTGTAACAGACACACATCACAGAAAGCATGTTTCAGGTCCGATGAAAAAATCAGTGCACGTCTTTGTGTTTTTGTGACTGTGAAGCTAAAGAAAAACTGCAACTGCATGTGTTTGTGTGGCTTTTGTGTCTGCTGCTATAAAACCCTCTATTGAACATCCTCGTCCCCGGGGTGTTATGTTTGTGCATGAGAGGCTAGTAGAGGTGGAAACTGAAATCGAAATGACTGTGTGTGTCTGCTTTTCTTTGTTGTGTTCATTTTTTAACCCAAAGGTCCATCTCTCTATACACTAGTGTGGTATCCGATACAAAGTAAATATGGGGCCGGTATTGCTGATACTGATATTGACTTGGACGATCGAAACAAAGTATCGATCCCATCACACTACTATCAATCGGATACCAATACCAACATTGGTATTGATGCTATCGATTTTTGGATCAATCTGCTCACCTCTACTACACACATGCTACACACAGACCTTGGGTACAAATGCTTGGTGGGACCTAGTCAACTTGTTTTGATTAGCAGGCTTTTTTATTAGTTATGACTTCAGTAATCCGACTTATCCAGGAATGTAGAAGCACTGATCTTCTTCCAGGTGGGACTCTTTAATGACATTTAGGTTTTTCTCTAATCCACACAGGATTGAAAATACACATACAGGCTCAAATATATACAAATGCTTATCACAACAAGTGCTGAAGGTTCTACGGTGCATTAGTGATCACGACTGGTCAAGGTTTTTTTTTTCTTCCTTTTAGGTCTCCGTCCACTTCAAAAAGAATCAAAGAATGTCTGTCTGTTGTCTTTCCAAATATTTGATGAAGCTTCACACACACAGGTAGACCTTGGACCCTTGGAGAAATTCCTCGGCCAACAGAGGCGATTTCATTACATGAACAGGATTTGCTGTGTGTTTGTGCGTGTTCATTCTGCTTTGAGGGAGAGACTGCACAAAGCCGAGGAAATACAGTGCCTTCTCATCAGTGCTGCTTTGCTAATCTCACCATGTCTGCCTTTGCTATTTAAGTTTTCATGCGCTGTGTTTGAGACATCAGTGGTTTCAGATGGTTGTTTGCAGCCAGCTGTGCTCTGCACACTCTGCTCCCACTATCTCAGTGTTTTCATCTCCTTTGCAAACAGATTTCATCTGTTTGGGCTCTTGCTCACTTTGTGCTCTCTGTCAGCGAGACCCCAAGCAGAGAGCATCTTCTGTGTCTCCCTTTTTCTTTTTTCTTTCTGGTCCCCACAGGTAACAATGAAAATGTTTGTGTACAATTATAAACCCGCTGGCCACTTTGTTAGGTACACTTTGCTAGTACTAGGTTGGACCCGCTTTTGCCTTCAGAACTGCCTTCATTCTTTGTGGCATAGACTCAAAATTACAAAGGAAATAAGCAGCCTAAAGAACAACTCCCACAGAGGGGCAAAAAAAAATCCTGAACATGAAACAGGAGAAGGAGAGTCTCTCTGTCAAGCTCACTGAAAACAGTCAGAAAGACGAGGCCTTCACAAACACATGCAGCTCTCTGGAGGACACCTTAAGGTACTAGGAGAGAGAAGGTGGAGCAAGACGAGAGTCTTGGAGGAAGAAAACAGCTCAACAGCTCCTGAAAGTCAAGGAAGACACCAAAGTAGCCGAGGGAAGAAAAGAAAAAAAACTGCTGAAAGTAGGAAAGAAAGATCTGTATGGAGAGCATAAGGAGTCATGGATAAATGCAAAGATAAAGAAAGTCGGGCAAAGAGAAGTGCAAAAAGCACTGGAAGAAGAGAAAAAGTGAATAGAAGAGGCAAATAAAGCAGCTGAAGCTGCACAGAAAGACACAGGGGTGAGAAAAAAGCATTAGAACAGACGAAAACAGAAATAGGAAAAACAAAAATGTCAGGGACCCTGGGTCAGAGCAACCCAGGGTCCCTGAGCAGCTATGAATTATATTGTTATATGTATAGGTGATACTGTTCTGCTGTTCTGTGTCCACATTTCTGTATAGGCAGGTATGTGTGGGTGTGTGTGTATATATGTGTTTGGCTGTAGGATGGATGTCAAGCACCTCCAGGCCTGGTGGGTGTGGCCCTGCTAGGGAACTGGCCACACCCGAAGCTCCTGCCACACACCTGCTGCTGATCAGGGCTCGTCGGGGGAGCTACTTAGGAGAGTCTTGGAGCTCCCACCGGCGTGGGAACACTGCGTGAGACTCCATGTTAGTCATCCAGTTGAGCTTAGTTAGTGTGTGTATGCCCGCGGTTGTATGTGTCCTGATGGCTGCTTCTATTGTGTCCCCAGGAGAAGTGTGGAGCGCCAGACAGCAGCCAGCATCAGGAGTGCTGAGACACGGACTTTTCATGGAGAGACACGACACAGGAGTCAGGGGAGAGCACGGGGATTTATTGTTGTTTTTTCCATACACTGTAAATAAACGCACTGTTTACACACAGAGCTCTGCGCCTGGGTCCTCCTTCCCTACATCCCCACGGTTTGGCAGGGCAAACCGTGGGGATGTAGGGTTTGCCCTGCCAAACCGTGACAAAAAAAGAAACTGAAAGAGGCAAAATTAGGATTCAACAGTCAGAACTGGAAAAATTAAAAAGTAAAAGTAACGATACTACTGAAAAAGAAAGAAGAAATAGACATGAAACTGCTGAGAATGAAAGAAGCAAAGAAACATCTGAAAAAAGAAAAAGAGGCAAAGAAACTGAAAGAGCAGGATGAGAAGGAGAAGAACTGGAGTGGCATCTGGAGGTGCTTCTGGTGCAGCTCAACTTCCTCTTCCTCCTCCTTTACCTTACCTCTTTATATCCCCTCCACTCCCATTCTCTAGCTTAATTATCACCTTTTCATGTCCATTTATTATCTTAATCAGTCTTCCACACCCTTTCCCTCTTTCACCCTCCCTCTATCTCCTCTATTATCACCTCCTTACTCTCTTTCATCCCTTTCCCTGTTTCTTTCCTCCCCCCCCCCCCCCCCCCTTTTCCTTCGCCCCCAACCAAACACCCTGATTCTGCTGGATGTTTCTTCCTGTTAAAAGAGCATTTTTTCTTTCCACCCTCTCCTAGCGTTTGGTCATAGGGATTTCTCTCTAACACTGTAGGGTCTTTTACCTTTACCTTGCATTATAATAATTGCACATCCATGCATCCACAGATGAACAGACCTCAGCTTGTAGGTGGATTTAAACCCAACACCTTTTCACTCTTAGGTGACAAAGCCAACCACTGCAACTCCACGTTGGCCTCTGTTGGCCATCATCATTATTATAAATCATTAAACAAAACCAAATCATATTCCTGCCTGGTTGCTGCATCTATGATTAAAGAACATTTTCTTTCACATCACACTTTTAGGATTCTTAGAATACCTCCGCAACTCCAGTAAGTGTTGTTAAATGAGATATAAAAATGTTTTAGGAGACCCTGAACTTCCTTTTACTGTTAATACATCAATAACAGTAACTGAAAATGGAAACCAAAAATGTTCCCAGTAAGTATTCCCATTGCTCCATGTCTGCTACACTGGAAATTCTTTGCTTTTTTAGAGTCCAGGAAGAAGTCCATAAAGTCCATAAATCGTAATTATCCAACATCCCCAGATCTTTTTTCTTACAGTTAAGTGGAAGTTTGCACAGTGTTTGGTAAGTAATCAAATTCTCAGTGCTATATTAGAAACCGGACTGTACTGAAAGAACATAAAACCATCAACATGAAGGGATGCATCACATGACAGAAACACCCATTTAGATAAAGACTTGTTTTTCAAAGCTTTAAAGTTGTATTTATTAATGGTTTCTATAAAAGAGATAATCAGGCAGATTCCTGTTATGGAGTCACAAAATAACTGAGTGACTTTATTGCCTGATCCAAGGTTAAACGTTCTGTAGACCAAACAGGAATTTAATCTTTAACAGTCACAATCGTCAAATGGGATGACGAGAAGCCACACGGGTAATTGCAGATGTTTGAAAATCTGACATATTCTTCTAAAATAATAATAGCTGTTATCTAATTGAAAATGTGGCATGAATTACTTTTTTCCAGTTGATCAGAAGGCCAACTTACAGTTTTTCTCCATTGGTTTGGCTCATTTCTTTAAACAGAAATTACATTCTCAAAACTTTAAGATCATTTGGCAAAACACTCTTACAGTTTAGCACAACACTATAGCTCACCTGCAAAAGCTCATATCTCTTCCAAAACTGTTCACTCAGGCTTCAATCTAAATCCCTTTCTCATTTAAACAGTCAGTGTCTCCAAAATGGCAAAGATCCTTCTCAATAGCTTTGGCTCATTTCTCGACACAGATCGGACATTCTCATCATTCTTGGTGCTTTTGTCAAAATAAACCTGGATGGTTGATCACAACAACATGGTCCACCTGCAAAAGCTCATATCTCCCCTAAAACAGTTCACTCATGTGTCAAAACTACATTTCTTTCTAATCTGAATAGTCAGTGCCCCCAAAATGCATCGTCCCTTTGGCATTGTGTGAGTACTGCCATACAAAATGTTTAGATGTTTTGTCACTATGGCAGAGGACCAACAATATACCACAGAAAAGAGTAGCCTCCAAGGTTTGACATCACAGACTGCACTCACACTACCAAGGAAATGATAACCATTTTTTATTCACATGCAAAAGAAAGTTTCATATATATGTAAAAAGAAAATGTACATTACAGTAGTAAATTGTATGAACACAAAATCAAAAAACAAGGACTTATTCAGTGGTTGCTGTACTCATTCTCCCGCTGCACAGTGACTGGAATACTACTCTAAACTGTATGAATTAGGTAATTCCATAGTTTACAGTAATTTGTTCAATATATTTCTTGTCATATTTAGTATCAAAACATTCCACTAGTCCTCTCCACCTGCTAGTATAGACCTACCACTGTAGGCAGATGCACACAAAATCTCTACAGTAAGTTATACATTTTTTGCCTCACGCACAGTGCCCTGTCCTATACAACATATAATTCCATTATAGATTACATAGAGTACATACCTGTTTTCCCTGCGAAAGGTTTGGATGATGGAGGAGACTGTAGAGCGAGACACATTAGGCTGAACTCGACAACCTGCCTCTGCCATTGTGAGGCCATGGTTTATGACATGGTCTATAATTGTGGCCCGAATTTCATTCGGGACAGCACAGTGTCTTCGTGCTCCTCTTCCCCCTATTCCTCCACCACGCATTCTCAGTCCTCCTCTTCTTCTTCTTCTTCTTCTTCTTCCTTGAGGAAGAACTTCCCCTTGTCCGTTTGCTTGGCCTTGTCTATCCATGTTCAGAGATCGGACTGGCTCTGGTCAAGCTCTATACATCTGTGTTTGGCAGCACACAATCATGGAACACACCTGCGTGTGACACCTAGTTTCACCTGACTGTCAATGACTGTCATCAATTTATCAAATATTCAAAGAAATTCATATTTGGTATTCATGGTATTATGTTCTTGACCAATTTTGACAATTGAACAGATGGTTGTGCATGCGAGTACTTATACAATGAAATCATGCTGACATGTTTTGGAGAGAATGATCATTAGACTGAGAATCAACTAATCAGTTTAGATCTACAAGATCTATTCATTTGGAAAATGTGCTAAATGTGGGCTAACTGTGTAACTGTAGGCTACTTGTACTTAATCATTTGCAAAGATGCACTGAGACAATTGAGACATGTACTAAAGCATTTGCCATTTGATAAAATGAATGAGAAATGCCATTCTGTTGTGAACATTTGCCAAGAGGTTTGGAGGTTTGTCCATGTTATTTTGAGAATGTAATTTCTGTTTCAAGAAATGAGCCAAACCAATGGAGAAAAACTGTAATATGGGGATTCTTCTATTAAAGCTGGTAAAACATCAACGAAATATCTTATAAAAGTAAGCATGATTACCGTATGGCAAGTTGCAGAAGATTTGATTATTTTTCAGTCGTTCTATGGAAACAGAGCCTAATCTTTAGAGAAAAATTAGACTTGAATACAATTTATTGGTATGATAAAATAAAACAAAATGCTATTTGAGCAGTGACAGCTTCTGGAGTTATCAATTTCACCATATTTGTTTTTTTAAATCAATGAAATAGAATTCTAAGCACCACAGGAGTGTTTATACCCACAGTGGGTATAGCAGAGCAAGGGCTGTATGTTTAGGGCAAAATTCTGTCACACATACAAATGTTGGTGAGGCGATGTATGTTGAAGGTGACACGTGAAAGAAACGCAACATTGCACTGGTGTCACTGGTGCTACCGTGTAAGAAAACCTTCCTTTAGCAATTTCCTGAAGATCTATTAAGAATTATTCACAGTCAGTACAATGTCTCAGGCAATTTATCACAATTATTTTCTCTTTTATTTCTTAATTTCATAGGAAGCCTCTTTTTCGGTCACTGCTTCCTTATGATGATGATCAGTCAGTAAGATGGAGAGTAAGGATCTTTGGTCTTACGTATGCTACCGTGTGGCTTTGTTTCCGTCGCATCAAATAAAATGTGTTTCGTTTGGCATGATAATAATTTTACATCCACTGAATGTTGCTACATAAGAATAAAGCAGCAGAAACTCATCTTTCAGACACTTTAACATCTTTAGCTCTAAAGAATAACAATTATTGGCCACAGGCAGTATCAGGCATCAGACCCAAAAATCACAGTCAATAATACAAGGACATCCAAAAAGTCTTCCAAATTAAAATAGGTTATGTCATAACATCTTATATAAAGTTTCACATGTATGGGAATAAAGGAGGTTTTGTCTGCCTTTTCATAGCCAAGTAAACTTGCTGGCCATGATGGTAACAGCTGAAAGGACTGATGGAGGGTGTGAGAGCTGTATGACCAGTAGAGTCAGACAGAGGTGCTTAAACTGTATCTGTTTTGTCTTGTGTATAACAGTGAAGCTATTATGCCAGGATTAAATACTGAAGGTCCAGACAGATTCAATGAGTGACTCGTAAACCAGGCTTGAAACTTCTTTACTGATTTTAAGACTTCTGACCTTCCTCGGGAGAGTTTGAATCGTGGCTGTTGAGTTATCTTGTATATTGAGTCAGAATATACAAGAAGAGAGCGAGAGAGGTACCTACCTCTGTTCCCAGATATCTGAAAGACTCACCTGCTCTACCAGCTGTCCTTGGGGTTATGCATGTCGCAATTTGCCCCTACAACACTACTCCTCTGTCTTGCCTATAACAAGCTTTAAGGTGTTTTCCATCAGTGACCTCATGTCACCAGGGCCATATCATCTGCACATTTTAAAAGAGTCATTGTTGCAATACGGGAAGTACTGCTATTTATATAAATGTAAAAATAAAAACTGGTGATAAAACACAATCTTGTGGCAATCCTGTGTTTAAAACTCTGTTAAAATCCATACCGACAAAGCTGGGTTGACCTGCAGTTGAATTAAACGGTAAAGTAAAAATGTGAATATTTGCAGTATTAAAAGAATATGAATAGTATGAACAGTCCCCTAGTTTGAGGATGTTTGCAGTGTCCAGCAGAGATGAGTTCTCATACTTCACACTAAATTTAGCATAGAAACAAACTGGAATGAGCTACTGCATGATTACTTATTTACAACTACTTTTGAAACAGTGTTATTGTAGAAACTACATGGCTGTGCAAATGAACAAATCATGCAATCACACTTCCAAACCTGTTAAAATAAATATCATTATTCTTCTGTGATTCTGACAATGTGTGCTGAAGAGACAGAGAAATAATATTTCATCAAAGTACCAAAGGAGTACAATAATATCTGCCACAAAGAGACGGCACATGTGGTCTTTAATTAAATGCACAAAAAAAGATTTAAAAGAAATTCTTTTAAGTTGTAGTAGTGTGACCAAAGTTCAAATGTTAGAAAAATAAATGAATTTTAAGACATCTGTGGAAGGACCCATGTGATGAAACCATAAACAGCGCTCACTCATATCGGTAACATTACTCTTCTTTAAAAAAGTCTGACAGCACCGTGTTTGTTTTCCTTGTTCACACGGAGTTAGACCAGAAGGTCAACATCAGTTTAATCTGTGTGCTCAGTTTAGTAATAGGTTGGAGACATGGTCAGTCTAGGTTAGCTGTGGAAGCAGTTTTCAATGCTGACTTTCTTCTTTTCTACTCAATGCAAGGGCTGCAAAGTAAAAACATCAAGCCAGTCAGGCCCCTGTTGCTTCTCTACTTGCCTCTGCTGCTGCCACACTGCTGTAAAGCATTTCTTGCTTCATACCATAGAATTATTTATCTTATCTAGCTTTCCAAAATCGTCGGCTTCCCTGTAACAATGGCAGAAAGGGCGGAATGAAAAACATTTTCTCAGGCTCTTTGCAGAAGGAGCCATACACATCATCACACATATAAAGCCTGTCAGCACACTTCTCTCTCTCCATCTGCAATTGTTCTCAATAACCCCTGTTGCCCAGATGACTGATGGCAGGTTACTGGATGAAAGCCAGCCTCTACTCCACTCCAACTAAAAAGTCTCTCTCCAGCATTTCATTCAGTACTATTCAATATCAGGCATCGCTGCACAACCCAAAGAGTGATGTGTAAAAGAGGTGGGGAGGCTGAGATGAAAGAGCAGCGGGTTGCTCACGAATGATGAGCTCCGTTGGGTGTGACTGTGGCGATTTGGAGCGAGGTGCTTGTCAGTATGCTGTTTGAAACACAGTAAAAAATGTGAAGGTTCAGAATTACCTTGTTTGATTATTTCAAAAAAGTAAGTTTTAAAAAATCTATAAGTAGAGGATTTGTACAAAGCAACTTCAAAGATCACTCTAAGAAATAACAATGACGTTGCAACCCTGTGATTTAATCTAAGAAACTTTGGGGAGGAACAAAGATATTTATTCTGTTGATAAAAACTATATTTATATATGTAATCCTTGATATTTACCACACAGTGCACACAGCATAACAAACCCACCAGGACTTTCTTCTCTCGCTGGTATCTTTTTATCTTGCTTAAAAAAAAAAAAACAGACCCTCCCTGGCGGTATTTTTTCCCCCCTTTATCTTGATCTTCTTTTTGCCAGAGTGTCTCTCCGTTTCTCTCTGCTCCAGTGTGTTTGTTTGGAGAGTACAGCTCGCCCAGTACAACATGGAAGTACGTCAACGTTGCTGGCTTCTTCGTAGATAAGGGCAACAGGAAAAGACCTCTCATAGAGAGCAGAGACAGGAGGGGAGGAGGACGACAAAGGGCCAAAACCACTACGTTGGTGAGGAAGAAAATATAAATGGAGGGAATAGAGGAGGGATCAAGAGGTCATGCACAGTGCAATAGATCAATGACTTATTACATCATAAAGATTTTTTCTTATGTCTCCATTTACTGAATCCTGTCTTTATCATGTCTGGATGTTAAATTGTTGTAAAGTTTTATAATCTCATTAAGTCTCTTTATCAAGGAACTGCTGCTTTATAAAGATACGAGTGGATGCTGTCATGTCACGTGAGTGTTTTGTCTTCAGTTATTTCCCGTTGTGTTGTTGATTTAGGTTCTTCAATTAAGGCTTCAGATGGGTTCGTATTGGAATTCTGGGAATGTTATTGTATGCTGATGACATTATTTAACTTGCTCTAAACAAAAAAGGAACGCCGATTCTGAAGTCTCAAATTTTAATGTGGTAGAACAATTTACGTATGCACACTGGCCACTTTATTAGTTACAACTTGCTGGTACTGGCTTGGACCAACATTTGCCAATAGAACTTGATTCTTCATCGCATAGATTTAACAAACTTGCTCAGACATTTTGGGCCATCTTGACATGACAGCATCACACAGTTCCTGCAGACCTTTTGGCTGTACATCTATGATGAAAATATCACCATTCAGTACCTTCCTGCATTGCTATATTGGACCAAGACCCGGTGACTATGGAGGCCCTTTGATTACAATACGATTTAAATGCAGATGAACTGATATTAAGGGGTGCAAAGGAATTATCCGCCACACCATTACACCACCCCCATCCTGCACAGTTGATAGAAGGCAGGAAGGATACATGCTGTCATGTTGTTTACACAAAATACTGAACCTACCACCCACGTTGAAACTCATCAGACCATGCAACATTTTTCAAACTTCTGTTGCTCAGTTTTGGTGAAACCATGCAAACTGTAGCCACAGTTTCCCGTTCTTAGCTGACAAAGTGGCGTCCGCTGTGGTCTTCAGCTGCTGTAGCCCATACTTCCAGGTTTGATGTGTTGTACATTCATGTCGTGCATTCTGCATACCTTGGTTGAAACAAGTTGTTATTTAAGTTACTGTTGACCTCCCCTCAGTTCAAAGTAGTCTGTCCATTCTTCTCTGACCTCTGGCATCAACATGACACTTTTACCCAGAGAGTGTGTTACTTCTCTACAAGGTGATCGTGAATCGAGAGTATCAAAAACATGATCTCTGAGAAATGTTTTCAAATTTTTCACAATGTTAGCTCTCATTACAGTGAATGTTGCAAAAGAAAATCAGTTTAAATCTGTTATAGTAAGGTGGAGGCAGACAGGTCAAACTATAGAAGCAAGGAAGTTTTTTGGCACTACAAGGCCAATGCAAAGTAGACGGCGAATGTGTCAGTGTAGCACAAAAGAAACCAGATTTCCAACAGGTCTGTAATCAAGCATGCTTGAATAGACAAGCCTTTATCTGCAACATGAATTGTTATGGCATTGAGTGAGGAGATAAAAGCAGAAGGTGTAGCATTCATCCCGATACATTCAGTGTTTCCCTCCCTTTATATGTCTTTATCTCTTCTTCCTGCTTGATTCAGGACTAACGCTTTGATCTGGTTCTTCACATAACAAGGCCCCAGGGTGGACTAACACAGCAGACACAGAACAAATTTAAATATGTGCTTGCGTATACATTTGAGTACATATATCTATCCTTAAACTATGTGCACTTTCTGTGATAAACCTATCCAGTAGGTATAGCGTAACCACAAAGCCATCTGAAACCCTGCCCCATGACTTAAGCTATAATTTAATGGTACCATTTCCTATTGTTCATTCCAGCTACTTCTTATTCTGCCACCTTTATTTGTCCTAGTCCACAATAAAGTTTTTGACCGGTATATGTAAACCATCCAGGTACTTTTAGTATATCCCTGCATGTATATATTCCATTGTTAGGTGGACCTCACAAATACCTTATCTAAGCATGAAGGTGACCGATTTAAGATATAGCTTGTGAGATCATTTTAAGAAAACAGACAATCCCAAGGCGGTGACCTCAAACATACCTAATCATTTGAGACATGCCAGACCCAATCAGTCTAATGCAGGGGTGTCAAACTCCAGGCCTTGAGGGCTGGTGTCCTGCAGGTGTCCTTGATCCAACACAGCTGATTCAAATGGCTAAATGACCTCCTCAACATGTCTTGAAGTTCTCCAGAAGCCTGGTAATAAACTAATCATTTGATTCAGGTGTGTTGACCCAGGGTGATATCTAAAACCTGCAGGACACCGGCCCTCGAGGCCTGGAGTTCAACACCTCTGGTCTAATGTTAGCTACTTAGCATTGCTACTTTTAAGCTCTGTTCAATCACTCTTCATTAATGACTAAACGTACCTGTTCATTATGCTCTCAAGCACTCTGGACCGTGACTGGGCCATCCCAACATTCAAGATTCAAGATTCAAAGCATTTATTGTCATGTGTACCAAGAAAAAGCATATCTCTGTACAATGAAATTCTTTCTCTGCTGTCCACACACAGATGCCGGTTAATATGTACAATAAAATACAAATAGCATGAATAAATAAATGGAGACAAAAATGAAAAATTGAAGTATTAAATAGATTTATGTGCAAAAGCGGTATGAGCTTAGTATGCTGGTTGATATGTGAGATGACCTGATGTGCAAAAATTATTGTTACTGTTAAAATAGGTCAGCTGTTTAACATGGCGATCTTTTTTAGTTATTCCATTGAATTTTTGCTGCTCTGCTTGGGTTCATTGTCCTGTTGCATGACTCAGTTTCACCCAAATTTGAGGATGGCCTCACATTGGGCACTCTCAATGACTGCAGACTGCCCAAATCCTGTGCCTTCAAAACAAGCCCAGATCATCACCCTTCCACCAGTATGAGGTGTTTAGACTGATATGCAAACCCATGCCATGCTGCCATGTTCTTTTTAGAGAGAAGAGGCTTTCCCCTGCCAAACCTTCCAAAGCCATACTTGTTCCGTCTTTTTCTAGCTGTACTGTCATGAACTTTCACATTTAATATGCTAACTGAGGCCCGTGGAGACTGAGATGTGGTTTCTGGGGTTTTGCACAGTCTGACCTTGGAGTGATTTGCTTGGAAGTCCACTCCTAGGAAGATTGGCATCTGTCTTGAATACTTTCCTCTCCATGGTCTTCCTCACTGTAGGATGATGGGCTTCAAATTGTTTGGAAATGGCCTTATAACCCTTCCCAGATTGATGGGCAGCAACAATTGCTTCTCTAACGTCACTGCTGATGTCTTTCCTCCTTGGCACATGTGTCAACACACACCTGAATGCTCCAGAACAGCAAACTACTACAACTTGTGTTTTCATAGAAGGGCTCACACTTGCTGATGATCAATTGCAATTGATTAGCCGCACTTGGCAGCTACTTAACCTCTTAAGTCTTATGTGTGTACTTCATTTTTCATGTACTATTTCTATAACTAGAACTTCTGCTAAACAAGTGACAATACAATGTAGCATACTATGTGTTGTTGTTCATATGGGGTGTATTTATCTAATTCTAAGACCTGATAACAATCAGATTATTTTTATTATGTTTCTATACAGAAAGGATCACTATAATTTCTCTGCTGAAGCCACTTTATCATAATGTGCTGTTTAGTTACAGTATTTGTGTTTAAATACTGCCTAAAGGTCAGGTTGATTCTGGGTGTTGAGGTTATGGAAATATCATTATCTTGATTTAACACCCAAAACATCTGCAGGGGGTTAAAGAGAAATTGCTTTTTAACCTTGATAAAAGTTTTTCTATTTCCTGAATCTAACCACATGCAGCCACCACAGCATCTGCAGTAAAAGTAATCTAATTTATGCAGATTAATATCGTCTGCAACCAGTTTCTCAGAAAGTCCAGTGTGTTGAATAAATGCTGCGATTCACTGTCATAATTCACACTTGATTCTTTAAAAGTATTCCAGGAAGTATTTAAGATACTTCATGTCTCTGTTTACAGTATAGCTGTAAACAGAGACTTTTTACATGTGAATTTTAGAGGCACACAAAAAAAGGAGATACTGAATGTGGGGGGAAGGAGACTGGACGGCTTGTTCTGGCCCAGCCAATATGTCTCTCGCAGAAGGCGGTGTGTTGGTGTGGAGGGATTCCCATTCCTCTGAAGTCTGGCGCTCGGTATCTGGTTACTCCTGCAGGTCTGATGATTACCCTCCACTCAAATTCCACAGCCCTCATTTACTCCAATCCACACAGGAATCTTGCAAAGTCAGCTTTACACACAGAACAAAGACACACATAAACACAAGGACCAACAACCCCGACGGCTCTCCAGTCCAATTTTAAACCAACTTTTAACTCAAAACATTCAAATCTAATTACTTTTATGACCCCTTCTCTCATCCCCGTTTCCCCTTCCAGTTGTCTCCGTCACAAATTCTCTCAAAAAATGCAACACACAACACAAGAACGTAACAGTCTGGATAATGACTTCGACTGTGGGTGAGGTTTGTGTTGCCACTGCAGTGCTAACCTGGTTGTAAAATGCCATAATACTGCAATCCACATGTAGCCGTTTGTCACCTCGCACCAAACTGTAAGCAGAGCAGCAGCAATGTGGCGGTTTAGCCCTCAACCTTGTCTGCTCCCCTCCTGCTGCAAGGAATGCGGTCGCAGACAGCCGACGAGACACCGACTCAGCTGCGCGTATACCCACATGTTGCACAGTTCCGTGTTGCTGCCACAGGACTTGGTGTTCTTTCAGAGAGACCACTTGATTTAAGACATCAGTGTTTGTGTGTTAGTGTGTGAAAAGGTCACACACTCCCTGCAGGACGTGCCTTCACCTTTGTATTTGGCAGTCATCTTGTCGCCAAACACTGCTTCCTTCCTTTTGAAAATAAATTTCCCATTGCTTTATTAAAGTCAGGTCTCTGTCAGGTAGTGTGACATCACAGTGTTGGCCTGTGGGAGAAAGGTCCAAATAGACAGAGGACAGTGCAATTCATAATCAAGAGGCGGGCTTAGGGAATGTCTCTGCTTGGTTAACATAATTGAAAAATGAAAGGAATACGATATTGTAGTGATCTCAAGCTTGTCCCACGGTGATATTGCACAGATGAATTATTTCTCATAGGTTATGTTTCAAGTGTTCACTGGCATTTCTCTTGATTTATCTTGGTAATAATAAGCGCACAGCATTCAATACAAATGGGCGAGAAAGGGCACCAGAGAGAGGGATGTATGTGATGATTTAATGTTATGGCCATGTAGAGGGTATAATGTATAAAACAGGGGAATCTATGGAAGAATACAGAAATCCAAACAATCTTTATTTTGCAAAACCATCGCTAAAAGCAGACCTGCTGAGCATTTTGGACTCAAAAGGCAGATTCTGGGTGGAGTGTCACTTAGAAAGATATTAAGACGATGATTCACACAGCTGGGGAAAACAATTTAAATTGTGTTATAATTTTTGTTGTTTGCCAGTTTGATCTCTGGCAATTGCATGGCTTTTGCAGGTCTGCACTTTAAAGTCAATTTCATTTAGCGCTCTGCTCTGCCAGAAAGACGTTGCAGCTGCTTAAGTAAATGAAATCAGATACGGTGTGAGGCCTGCAATATTTGTGAAAAGCCAACAGACAGTTGAAGACGAGTCATCCTGTTTCTTTCGTCATTAAACCTGTGATGCCTAAATCTGAAACGGCACGGGTTTTCACAGTATACCAGCTGGTTTTTGTTTTAGTTGTTCTCCATAATTTAGTACTTTGTGTTAAAGTTTTACAATGTATGCCCTAGAACACAAATCCCTATTTTTTGGTGCTTCTTTTCTCCATTTTCCAGTCATTAAAAGAATAGTTATAACAGAAACATATTAATTAATTGAGAAAATAATATGTTAACTGCAAATCAAGGTAACAGCTGGCTACAGCCCTGTCTCAATGCAAATCTGGTGCTAATAACTTCCTAAACATGATTGATGAATGATTTTTATCTGCAATAACTGTGCAGTGATACAGAAAGAACATTTCTACTTGTGTGTGCTAAAAATGTTTAAAAATGAAAATGTGCTTACTGTTATCATTTTGAGGTATAACTCAGTTCCATCCTTATTAGGTACACATGATTGACTCCTTCTGACTTCGTCTGAAGAGATCTACTGGATTTTCCCACAAAATCGTCTCTAGGGTTTACCAAGAATTGTATGAAAAAGAGGAACTATCTAGTAAGTGGCAGTTATCTTACTAGATCTTGGCGAAAATGTCTTGTTGATGTCAGACAGTTTCAAACGGAAGACAACAGCAACTCAGATAATCACTTATTATACCCAAGGTATGCAGAAGAGCATCTCTGAATGCACAACACAATGGGCAACAGCAGAAGACCACATCAGCGCGGCTCCATTCAGCAAAGAACAGGAAACTGAGGCTATCAACAGAAGACGGTTTTGTCCGGTGGTCTTGATTTCTGCTGCAACATTCAGTTGTTTGGGTGAGAATTTGGGATAAACAATATCAAAGCACTTCGCTCCCGCTCTGCAGGCCTACTTGTTGTTCCTAGAGTATTTAAAAGTAGAATGGGAGGGAGAGCCTTCAGTTTTCAGGCCCCTCTTCTGTGGAACCAGCTTCCAGTTTGGATTCAGGAGACAGACACTATCTCTACTTTTAAGATTAGGCTTAAAACTTTCCTTTTTGCTAAAGCATATAGTTAGGGCTGGACCAGGTGACCCTGAATCCTCCCTTAGTTATGCTGCAATAGATGTAGGCTGCCGGGGGATTCCCATGATGCATTGAGTTTTTCCTTTCCAGTCACCTTTCTCGCTCACTATGTATTAATAGACTTCTCTGTATTGAATCATATCTGTTATTAATCTCTGTCTCTCTTCCACAGCATGTCTTTATCCTGTCTTCCTTCTCTCACCCCAACCGGTCGCAGCAGATGGCCGCCCCTCCCTGAGCCTGGTTCTGCCGGAGGTTTCTTCCTGTTAAAAGGGAGTTTTTCCTTCCCACTGTCGCCAAAGTGCTTGCTCATAGGGGGTCATATGATTGTTGGGCTTTTCTCTGTATCTATGAAGCGCCTTGAGGCGACATTTGTTGTGATTTGGCGCTATATAAATAAAATTGAATTGAATTGAATTGAATCAACAGTTTTGGGCTGCTGGTTGTGGTGTAATGGATCTTTGCACACTTTAGGCCCTGTAATACCAGCTGACTATCTTTTAAATGTCACATCCTACCCTGGTATTGTTGCTGACAACCTCTAAGAACAACCACAGTGTACAAATCTTCTTATGGCTATTTACAGCAGGATAATGGAGCATGTCACAAAACTCAAAATTTGTTTCTTGAATGAAAATAAGTTCAGCTGTGAAGACAAATGAGGATCCAATGAGAACTTACAATGTTTAATAGTGTACATTGTGCTTTTCTCTCAGCTACATTGGTGTGTGGTGAGGTGATTTCTGTGCTGTCCTTTGTCGTAACTGCGTTTTGCCGTTTAAAAGACAGAGTTTCAAAACCTTCCCTCAGAAACCTTCAAGAGATCCTGCTTTTGTGTATTCCTGTGCTCTACATGCTGGCATATGTGACTGCACAGTCAAACGGAGGACGTAAGTAAGCACTGGTTTAGAAACTCACAAATTCCAATTACAGCCAGCTTGTCTGTACGAACCAGATCAATGTTGGCTCAAAATTCATCACACTAAAGTGCTGTGCTCAAAACATTTTTCTAATTACAATCAGGGAGCTGTGTTCCTGCTAGTGTCAGCTAATTTTAGTTACAGTAATAGCAAAGTCTTTTAATTTACTGCGCTTCAGTGTTCACTGACCACCCAGAAAGATTTCATAGCGAGAGAGCATGCTATTTACATGTAACAGGACTTCAGTGTGCATGTGTGTTTGCATGCCTTTCAGCCCATCTGTACTTGTGTTTGTTTTTTGTGTTTTCTTTAGTACGTGCAAGTCAGGAAAGACAAGAGGGCGGCCATACTGGGGTTAAAGCAGCATATGAAAGCCAGAACTGACTGTCATCTTCTTCAAACCCCCTATTGAACTCCCAGCATGTAAACATGGCTAGACTGTCCACGCCCCACCACCTCCGTCACCCCCAATCCCAAGCCCTGGCCCCCCCTTGGGGCACAGGCTGTCTTATCTCCCCACCAGGGAAGATGAAGAGAGGGAGATGGGGGCTTGCTCTTTGTCTACCGGCACAGGGCTTTGTGCTTCTCCCCCACAAGCAGGCACATGTGCACAAATATATGACAGCATATACGCACGAGCACAAACACAGGCAGAGGTGAGCAAATAGCATGCGACACACGCCAGGCAAATGCAAGGACAAAGCATGCAGGAACTATTCATCCATAAATACTGCACATCAGCATTTATACGGTGTCACATGACTCATATTCAAGAAATAATTGGCTTAACAATCCAGAGGATGTCTGCATATGATTGAGTGCTAGATTCTGATTTGAAAAATAATCCCTGACACGAAAAGGTCAGGGTATATTCACACACCTGCAACAGAACAATGCAGCCACCACTAGCCCCACCTATGGAGGCCCCAACCAGGGACGCGTTATTTTCAGCGTGTTGGAAGTGCTCCTTTCAGATTGTCCTCCACGGTGACACAAATGCACCATGTAATTTCAGGGTTTTATTGATTTCTCTTCCTGAGGTCTTCTCCTAATCGCTACACCTTGACCTCAGCAGGAAGTGTCATGAGGTCAAGGAAAGATGCAACAAAGAATGTATAAGGGAAAAGAGAAATGTGGTGCTCGGTTTACTTTATAATGTAATAGTGGATTTTGTTGACTTGGCTCACATGAAACAGAACGACTGGCGATCCAGTGTAACTGCCAATTAATTAAAGCTGTGTGGCAAAAATGAACAGAATTTATATTAATCCTAAACACTAGCAAAACAGCAATAGTTAAACTGAGGGCACAAGTAAGGCAAACTGAACCATGATAAACAACCTTGATATATATATATATATATATATATATATATATATATATATATATATATATATATATATATATATATATATATATATATATATATATATATATATATATATATATATATATGTTAGGTAAGGTAATTGCTTCATAATAAACTCATTCTATTACAGCAGCATACAGTTCATAGTTTACTCGTGGGTTTTACAAGCCTGTAGATGAAGGTTTAAAACATATGAAGGGATTGTGGCAAGAAATAGAAACATTACCATGCACGTGATTATCACCACTTGTCAGTTATGTTGATTTTCTTTAAATGGCAGTTGTGTGAAATACAGAGCGGTATTATCTCACCTCCTTTTACAAGGAGTATCCATTGCGTGTCCTACACTAAAGGAGGTTATAAAGGAAGCACTTGGTATTTTAATTTGAATTGGCCAGCTGTCATTATGAAGCTACTTCCAGGTCAGTTAGGAACCTTCTTAAGCAATAAAAACAACTATTGGACCTGCAACCCTGGTGAGTGAGGAGGCAGCTTCAATTTAAAAAAAAAAAAAAAAAGAAAAACTAATTTACAAGCTTCAGCTTGCAACAACTATCTCCTTTGTGACAGAGCAGAACTTCAAACTATAAATCACCCAGATCAATGGGATTCACTCAGCTGTTGAGAAGCAGGTAGACAAAGTAATACATGCACAAGGACAGAACAAAACTGAAGGACAGGAGGCCCACATATAGCACATGTGACAAATATGGATACTGACTGAATTAGCTGCTAACCCAGTGGTTCAATAGCAATAGAAGAAAGACACGGCCAAAGGTGGCAAGAATCCAGAAGAATAGAGATACTATTGGTTGAGATAGTGAAGTGACCCTGATAGAAAAATATTATAACCTGCCACCATGGCTGTAACCAAGGTCACCAATGTCTGAACTTTGTTTTTCTAATACAACACTGTATAAATTGTCCCAACACCACTTGTGACGCTCTGGATGGTTTTTACTTTACTCTATGGGAATTCCCCTGCAGTACGTGTGTTTAAGAGGTTTGGTTGATGCATGACTCAAAAGGAAAGACTATTGGTTTGTTTAGGTATGAGCAGTGAATCAGGGGCACAGCAGGGCCAGAGCCATTGAGTAAGTACCCTTTTCCTTGTGACATTTTAATTTCATGTGAAAGAATTATTTTTTATTTTTAGATTTTGTTTTATTTCATTTTTTTTTATACTCACAGTTCACCATCACACAGGTGCTCCTGCAAAATAGGGAATCTCTGCAGGTGCTACACCTTTAAAATATGATGCATTAAGTGAAAAAATTCTGGATTTCACTCATTTCTAGAAATGAGTGAAATCCAGAATTTCTCTCTAGAATTTCTTCTAGAGAGAAGAAAGACAGAAAGTCTTCTTTCTTTCCTTTTCTTTTCATCCTGCCAGCAAGCCTTAAATGCAAAATTCCCCCAGCAGAGTTTACAAGCTGTTCAAAAAGCAGAATGAAGCACCAATAAAGCCATTTGGGGGGGAAAAAACGAGTGACTATGTATTTTACTCACCTGCGGTGTTACGTTGTTACACAAAATACTGCATTAATTGTTGATTGTTGATACATTATGTTACTTAAGAGTACTCTCTGGACAAACTAATTTGTTACCCTAGTCATTACATTACTGTTCTTTTATTCAGAAGCTTTGTAAGTAGATTACTTGTTAACAATTACTTGTAAACCCACAGTCCATTCAGTCCCACACAGTGACACCAATGCCCACCCTAATGAACACACACACACACACACACACACACACACACACACACACACACACACACACACACACACACACACACACACACACACACACACACACACACAAGCTTCCTTTTAGTGTTTAAATATAAACACAAAGCAAAATTGAAAAACCAGCCCAAAGAAACTTCAGAGTTACTGCCAAAGTAATTCTACTGTGGAAACATGTACAGATAGAAATGGAGGCTACGTTACTCCAGGCTACCTGTGTTACCTATTGAAGTTCAGTGTCTGGCTCCTGGGCTGGGGTTGGCATACACTCAGGGTTCTTTGCTGTGTGTGCAGCCACTTGCAAAGCACAGACATTGTGCTAGGGGTATTGTTTCTGTCCTAATGCAGTTTGCACTTTAACACTAGGCTCTTGTTCTTTGGTGCAATGGAAATAAAAGCAAAGTCCATATCGACACTCCTCAAAAGTTAGAGACCACTCTACCAACTTCCTCCTTCCTGAAATTAGCTCATTGTAGTGGAAGTGCACAGGAAGAAATAGACATGCTTGACTTTTTACATTTTTATCATTATTATTATTATTAGTAGTATTATTAGTATTATTTCTATCCACCCATCTGGCAGATATCTGAAGAACTTAAGTAACATAAGAAATGCTGTAACTGCAATATGATTACTGAACTCAGTATAATAATGTGCTACATTTCTGCATTACCAAAATATTTAATGGCAGTAACATGCCATTCCCAACACTGCTTACCTGATGCTGATAGCCACTTCTTCTTGTGGCTGGAGCTTACAGTTTTTTCTGAATGCTTAAACCCTAACTGTGATTCTTATAGCACAATTTCTAAAACTATTAATACTTATAGCAAAACCACTCACTGAGTTTGCAAAACTAAAAGCACAAACACTGCTTTGCACTTAGTTTGCCATTTTGTAACACACACTTTGCAAACCTGTAGCTACAATCCACTGCACAGCACTCTTTTTGCAGAACTGTAAACACAACTCACTGCTTTACACTCAATTTCCAAATGATCAATGCACTCCTAGCAAAACTATACACATTTAAGGCCATTATTTACACTATTTTGCCAACTGTCTGGCACACTGTCACATGTGAAAACTTTTTTAGATAATTAGTTCACTTTGCAATCAGCCTAAGCACTATAATACAGGTAAGTTCTGTGTGTGGAGTACAATGGAGGGAGCAGGAAGAGTGAGAAGTAGAGGAGGCCAAGGAAGAGGACGTGGAGGTGAAGAAGTAGGAAGAAGAGGACGACAAGGACAAGGAGGAGCAAGAGGAGGACGAGGAGGGGGGAGAGGAGGACGAGGAGGGGGGAGAGGAAGGGTAAGAAGAGTAAGAAATAGAATTGCTGATGACATCAGAGCTACAATAGTGGACCATGTAATCAACTGTGGAATGACCCTGAGGGGAGCTGGCCAACGGGTCCAGCCTAACTCAAGCCGCTACACTGTAGCAAGTATCATAAGGATATTTTGAAATGAGAATCGGTTAGTACAGTCACTTTGCACTAAGATTTGTAGCACTGCCATATGCTGATGAGAAACACAACAATACCATAGATGTAAAAATACTGAAATTGTTACTTTACAGAATTGCTAGACGACCAGATGCTGGGGCAGAGGAAGCATGTTCACTGCAGACCAAGAAACCCATATAGTCAATATGGCGATTGCAAATAATCCTATACTTGGTAATAAACACTTGTGTTTGTTTTGATGTGTGTGAATAAACACCAGTACTTGAAGTTTGGATCCGTCTATGCTTATGGATCTATGACAAAAGTATGAGCTCAAACTGACATAGCCTACGTTGTGCACAGAGAAAGCAAAAGCCAGATGTGTTTTGTATTCATACCATCAGTGTGCAGTTGGCGCATTGTGTGCTTAGTAGATGATGGCTTGTGTGTACTGTTTGATACGAAAACACCATTTTTACGAAGGTGTGAAGAGTTAATCTAGCTGTGTTCGCTTTTGCAAGAGAACTACAATGTTTTGATAATTGGGTGACAGGTTTTCTTATTTGTGTGTAGAGTTTTGCAAAAATAGCCAATAGTTACAAAAAATGTGCTTAAGCAATCAGAAAAAACTGTAAGTGGTCAGTATCCAGGTGATAGTCTTGTCCCATGGTGACTTTGGGGAACTTTGTTTACAGAAGTATCCAGCCCTAGCAAACAGTTAGTTCAGCTAAAACATGGTATTTGATGTTATTTATACCACTGGAAGTCTAAGGAGCTTACCCCTGGAAATTTGGCTAATGGCAAATTAGTAAGCTAACACAAAGGGCAGTTTTTTATAACGTTTGCTACACCACATTTTGATGTGCTAAAGGTAAATAAAGGCGTGACCGGCTGTTTCTTAGTTCACTTCGGACTTACTTCAGCTAGCATTAACCATTGACAGTTTCACAGTAGCATAACTGTCATTTGACAGTCAAAAAGGTATATTGTATATTAAAGCCAAATTTTTATCAATAAATGCTACTCTTTGCTCAACTGGGATTAGCTGCCATTTACTGCATTATACCACTAGGGGCACCGCTTCACCAATTCCACTAATTTATAATACAACACCTCATTCTCAAAAAGAGCTAGAAAAAAGTCTTTATTATTGTATTTATTTGGCTGAATATTCTTTCCTTAGAAGATGTTGAAGGCAGCGTTTTTGCTGTTTTTTCCTAAAACAGACTCATTTAAACACACTGAGTCAAATACTGTGGAACTAAATCACTCATGTTTTTCCTAGAAGCGATTCACACAAACAGCTTACTTTTGCTGTGTACATGTACATGCTGACGAGAGATTCTGGAGAAATCTGCAATACTTTTAATGGAATTATTGAATCGGGGTCATCCTGTCTGGAGAAGTCATGGGTCATGGATATAAGGACACACAACCACACACAGCTCCGAGCCGCTTTAGCTGTATTAGCAGGGTTGGGGATTATTGTTTCGAAGGACACACACAACACACACACACAGATAGCCATGAGATTTAAGGGTCCCATCATGTGGAAATAGATTTTGATTTAAGTGACTGTCTCTGTGTGAAGGTTTCTTTGTGGGTTTTGAAGGAGATACAAAGATATAAAGTTGTGTAGGTGTTGAGCACAGTCTTTAATAAGAAAGAATATAAATATGCATCCATCCTTGTGTTTCAGCCACAAGCACTTGCTGATATATCTTTTTCAATGTGGCTTTATGTTTGTGATTCTTAGTCTTATGGTGTAGTATATCACTAGCAAAAAAAATATGTGAATATTGCATTTTTCAGTCTTTTTCTTTTTTAAAAGTTGTTCAAATAGACAAGCAAAATGCAGCAATAAGAAACATATAAGCACATAAATTCCCCACTAATTATGCTGGACAAGATCTATTTGAAAGGTCTGATATTTCAGACACTTCTAAAGGGTTTCATCGAATAAGGAGGACATGAAGAAAAACGTACAGACATCTTTCTGTCTCCACTGCAAAGTTGCTATCAGTAAATATGATTTTTGTCTCTGGTATTCTCTATGAAATGCCATGTGTTCTTTAGCAGAGTGCAGGATGGGGTGGTTAGAGGGGATTGGATGGCGTGGAAAGTGGGTCTTGTGAATGTAGGTCTTTGAAACAGTGTGTGTGTGGGTAAAGCAGGCTTACAGTAGTAATCCTCTTCACAGACACTCATCTGACTAGCAACAGGACGGGACCCAGACAGACAGACACGCATGCCTCACGCATATACGTGTTTGTTAGAAGGAAATCTGTTTTGGTTTGCCCTGTTTTGAGAAATAGGCTGTTAATGTGCCAACATCTCCAAGTGCATGCTCGATACACCCTTCTGATATCTGAAGATGTCTAAGTGAAGTTGTAATCTTCCAGTAAAGTTTTAATTTCCTTAGGTGTGGCACCAAATTCTTCTGCGATTGTTTTAATGCTGCATTCTTTTTGTTTTTATCAGCCCTTTAAATAAAGTTGCGCCTCCAGGAAACCAGACCCTCTGTTGACTTTATTGGTTCCTGAAGTTTGTCATTAGGGCTTCCTGGCTGTGATGTCATCAGTTTCTTAATGACAGAGAGGAAGAGGGACATTCATCCCCCAAATAACTCAGGAAAAACAGACAATTTTAAAAGGCATAATGAGCCCGTTGGAGCACGGACAGTGAGTTATGGCTCTGTCACTGTCTGACTCATTTCGTCTGGGGAGGGAAATGCTTTTAAGATCCGTGGCACAACATTAAAGTCCCTCAGTAATATAAAGTTAAGCCACTGTTGACTTTGGGTGTAATGAAGACAGAATCAAATTAGATGGGTTTTAAAGAATTGACATGTGGATCCATTCAAATAATCTTATTTGAATTATGCACTGAAAGGAAACATGGATGAATGAATGAGACCACCACAACTCCAAAGTAAGACCAGACAAGAAATATTATTTGTATTTGTTTTTTATTATTATTTTGGCATTTCTTTGTTTTGCATTTATATTAAGCAAAGTGCATCTTATTTTTTTTCTCATCAACACATTGCACAATACATAAATAATGATGCATATAAAACGTCTTCATATTTACAATTAATAATATATTTATATATAACATAAAATACATTTTTTTCGCTTCTTTAATTAAATCCTAGTCATTTATTAAACAAAAGTCCCGTCAGAATTTTAGACTTTCTTCTTCTTTTAAATCCTTTTTTTTCCCCGTGGAGAGAAGGGGAAAAAAACAACAAGGAACGTGGGTGTAGTCCGTTTGTGAGGGCTGTTGAAGAAGAGGGGGAAGGCTGCTGCTGCTATCGGGTGTTAAAGATGACTTCCAGCCAGCACGGGCAACTACTGATGAACTGTCTGGTGTAGCACTGTCCCCAGCCTTTCACAAAGCTTATCTGCACTGTGAAGCCTGTGCGAGGCTGCTGCGTGAACTCGTGATCGTTGGGCCTCTGCAAGCTGCCGGCCTTGTCATAGTCAAAAGCTTTGATGGAAAATCCGGGGAACACCTTGTGCACCAGTAGCGTGCGCGAGTCCGGGTTATCCAGTGTGGCCGACTTAATGAAGATGGGATAGCAGCTGCGGTTGTAGACCCACACCCCGTCCGGCTCGCGCGTCAGCTGGATACCATAGCCGATCTTGGCCCGCACCATCTGCACCAGCGGGGACTTGTTTTCGGAGCAGAGTTGGCCCAGGCAGAAGCCGTTCCCCTGAGGTAGATCATAGAAGATGTCCAGAGAGGGCTCCTGGACCGAGTAGAGGCGCCCGACACGAGTCTTCTCCTCCCAGTATGCCACCACGCACCAGTGGGCCCGCTCGCCAGACTCCTGCAATGCCAGGGAATCTGAAAGGAGAAAAGAGTCAAGAGAAGGAGAGGGTTAGATTCGAGAAAACACGATGACACTGAAACATTAGGCAATAAAATACTCGAAAGGAGAGGAGAGTAAAGAGACATAAAACCAGAAAAGAACAGTGTTTTATAAACATGCCAGCTAGTAAAAGTAGATCAAGAGGTAAAGAAAAAGTCAACTATGTCGAGGAAAAACACTCCCAAAACGTATTAAAATGTTGCTACTTCAGAACAGTTTCTTCCTCATTCCCTGTTTGGGAAATGGGGAATTTGCTTTTGTCAAGAGCCAAAGCTAAACTGTCATCCTCGATTTCTGCCACACAGGAAAACCATGTTGGAATTCCTGGACTTCAGACAAGAAAAGCAACTCTGAGACACTGGCAGGCAAGCGTCCACACGCAGTACAATATTTATCTAGGCATTAAATGCTTATCTTCTGTCTGGCTCGCTGTATTTTTGTTGCGGCGTGGCCAACAATGTGCTGACGTCAACCGACTGTCCGATCGTCTCCCCGTCTCTCTCTCGATGGCAACGAGCTTCACCCCACTGGAGGAAATGATAGGAAACCGTCTTCGAATTTTTGCGTGACGGAGATTAACCTGAGATGGCAAGAGGAACTGGAAGGCTCCATCTCCCGTAAACACGTAAACCGTGTTTCGCTGACGAGCAAGGCGGGCTGTTAACTCTCAGAAACCTCCCAGTTGTCTGAATCGTTGACAAGCTAGGCCTCTGCAGTCTAAAGTTTCCCTTGAGCGTAAAAAAAAGTGTAGCGCTGGCCACGCTCCAGTTTCCAAACTCCCCCCCCTCCACCACCCTTTAGAGTGCCTCCTGCGCCATGCCTCGCGCCCCCTCGCCACCCTCACAACCCTTCATATCTCTATTCCACAGAAATCTGGCTCCCAGCTACTCCCAGAGAGAAGAGTGGGAGCCAGTCAGGCGCAAGGGAAATAGAGGGAGACAGAGAAGAGAGGGCGAGAGGAAAAGAAAGAGGGGGTGGGCAGGGGAGGGAAGGCTTTTCACATATTTTGACTGTTACTTTTGCAACTTTGTTTCCTCTCGTGGTTTTTTAGGAGCCTCCTGCGCCTTTGGGGGGGTTCATCGCATAATTGCCTCAACTTCTATCTAACTGTTCGGCCATCTTTTATACTTTCCGTCTTCCTCACACACACACATACACATTTACAAAATGAGACATGCAAAGGTTAAAAAACAGTTTGCAAAGGGAAATAGATATGAAAAATAAATGGACAGAGCCCCTCTCAGTTGCAACCATCCTTCCCATTCAACTCCACAGCCCCCCCCCCCCCCCCTTTCTTTAATCTGGCAGTAGCTGTGAATGTAACCGGTAATTTGGAAGGTCCCATCTGAGAAAAACTGCAACATTAATGTGGCAGGATCTGTGCTGGCCCAAGCCGACTTACCCCAGCCTGTCATTAGCCTTCATTAGAGGAGAAAAAAGGGGGGAAAAAAGGGAGACAAAGACAACACCGGAGGAAGAGACAGAAACAGGAGGAGAGAGAAGGGAGCACCAAAAAAAAAAGGAGCATGCCTTCCATAAAACAAGAGCGGCTGAGCTCTTTGAAGTTGGTCTGAGCCGAGCCTCGGGGAGTTTATCGTAAATCCATCCTCGTGGGGTGCTGGGGGAAACTAAGTACCTAGCTCTCTACCTCAGGCCAAACTGGAGGAAACGAAAGGTTCATCTTTGAGATAAGAGACAGAAAGTGTCATCTGTATCTCAGGCCGGTGTCACACAGTCTTGCACGTACAGGGGCTGATGGGCAAAGAGGACCGAGTGGACTGGACTTTCTTAACAGCTGACAGCGGGTCTGCTGGCAGAGCTCACCTGTGGGGCCCTTGTGTGTTTGTTATTGCTGAGAGAGACAGGGCCTGGCGTCAGAGGTCATTAGAGCGGCTGCCTGTCTGAGCCTGTCATTGCAGCCTGAAAACACCCTGCTATTCAGGACTACACTAACTACGTTTCACCCCCACCCTCTCCTTCCCCCATCTCCCTAGTCATCCTCCCCTCTCAGAAGCTCGCTCAGACTGCAGGTAAGCGAGAACCGCAGAGGAGAAAAGAGATGAAAGGATAAAACATACGCAAGGCACACAAACGGAAAGGGAACTTATAATAGACAGGCCAGGTAGCAAAGCAGCACGGAAAGTAGGATTCAAATCCTTTTATAGCTTAAAGCTGCACCACTGTATTTTTAAAAGAACACTACAAGTGCCGTCTTGCTGGACAGTTAAGTTAAGGCCTGATCCAAGCTCTAATAAACAGTGCATGCCACTCATAATCCAGCTCAAATGGCCCTCACAGGTAAACAAACACCAACTTTCACTGTTCAGCAAAGCAGCAGAGCCGAAACCAGCCGAGATCCTTAGGGTGCCGCCTCAAGAAGAGTATGTTCGCAGGTTGTCCTGACAGCAGATGAGCTTACACATCATACTGATGAACATTAAATGAACAGACACATACACATATATTAATATAGGTAAAAGACACACTCTTTATCTGTAGTCCCCCATATTGATGCGCCTTGAGCGTGAGGCGAGACTCATTTAAACTGATTTAAATTTTTAACACATTTTTTGCGAGGTGTCTGCCAGTCTGCCTCCTCGCGTTACCATCTGACACTATTTCAGGTGCGTCTGGTGTAGGTGCGTGCGAAGCTGTGCCGTCAGAGCGCCTGTCCTAGCGTGTTTCCATCAGATACGGTCTCTGAAATGCTCCGAAGGCTGTCTTATTCTCGTCTGTGCATCTGCCCGTCCAAGTCTTAGCCCCGGCCTACCCCCACCTGCTCGTCTGCACCCTGTCCTTTCAGGCTACTTCATCACTGGAGATAAGCTGGCTAGCTAGCAGCCCTCAGGCCATCTGTCACCCCAGCCCTTTATGTTCTGCCCCTGTCTGCTGCTCTGTCTCATGGGGTCCACATGTAACCCCCCACCCCTCTATCCCCAAATAGAAAAACAGTTTTCATGCTAGTTTACTAAGAAGAATGCCAAAATGATGCTGCAGGATGTACGGGCTAACGTGACTACTGGTTATGAGCAAATCAGCATATTTCTAGCTGTATTTTTTTTCTTCATTTTTGGTATTTAATGCACCATCAGCTTGGAGATAAATCCGCTGCAGCATATGAGGAAATTATAAATACATGTTGTTAAATAAACATCCCATGCAGAGCAGCATTTTTAGCACATAATAGCAGATTTGGCAAATGGTCAGGGTGTTAGCTCCCCTGTGGTTTTTAATGGTCCCCAGGCTTAAAGAGCGGACGCCACGCTAGCTGAGACAATTGGACTCAGTTTGAAGGGAGGAGGGGTGGAGTGGGGGTGGCAGACTAGGTGCTTCTCTTGCACAGTCTGCAAAGGTTAATCATTACCTCTGTCTGACTTCACACACACACACACCAAGTTGTTTCTATTCTTAGAAGTCAGCACTGTCACAGAATTACACATTAACGCCATCATGGACACACACACAAAAAAAACCCCTCCAACCTTCTGTTCTGAACTACACTTTCAACATCTGCAAATAGTGAGGAGGCTCCTGAGAACCGTCTCGCATCGATCCCTGAGAGCTATGTGTGTGTGTGTGTTTGTGCTTGTCTCAACTCGGACATGTAATGACCCTGTCATCATCACACACACACAGAGTGCAGCTGAAAACAGGAATGAGGAAGACATAAAGGATACAACACCACTGGGGTGGGGGAAAGGGCCCTTCACGGTGCCTTATTTTCCAAGTCAACACCCTCTCTCAAGCAGGGGGGAAAGTCTATCCCAGAGGTCAAGGGTCAACCTTGAGGCATTCCTTTTGCTCTCTCTGCCATGACGTATATGCTCAAGCCTGTGTGTTTGTGTGTGTGTGCGCCTGAAAGCCTGGCATTTCTCACTCCGTGTTCACAAAGAAATGTAGTCTCATTGATTTTAGTGTAATCAACAGCAAACTTTCCGCCTTCTCACAACTACTACTGGCTGATCAGCTCACTTTTTTCACCGCAAGAGACAGAAATGTCAGCTGTTCTGCGTGTTACAGTTGTCTCACATTAGCACAGACCACAGATTATAGACAGTATACAGTCTGGCGTTTCTCAAGTGCTGAAAGACAACGACCAAGTCTACACTTGTTTGTGATTGATTACTTGTTGTGCAGCAGAGCATGCAGCCATTAACCAAAAAAAGCCATTAACTTGGGCTAAATTATGTTATTTATCAACTCAATTGCACTGTTTCTTCAAAGAATACAAACTCAAACCAACATTGCAAAAACAAGAAAGCGAAAGAAGATGAGAAAATGAAAATCCTGCAAGTCACCTGCATTACCCACAATGCATCTTGACATTTCTCGGTAAGTCCACACTGATGCTACGTCAAGTGATATAAGCCATTTATAGAAGTGGCATAAGGGGGGGGGGTGCAAATGTGCAAAAATGACTAATGCGGCCATTTTCACCGTGCATCAAGCAGTGAAACTACTTTTACTGCTTTAAGTGTCCCATTGTGTCTGTCGAATGCCACCATTTGTAAATTGAGAGTGAAGAAGAAGGAATGATGCACCAAAAGGCAGAGTAGGAGAAAAAAAAAGAAAGAAAGACAACTGAAAGGCGGTGGGTTTAGTAGCAGACAGAGGAAGTGGTGCTTCAGAGTGGCAGGTTGGGTACGATGCAAAGTCTTACTCCCCGCCCCCTAGCTCAGGAAACATAAATAAGCCCCGATGGCAGGAAAACCACCAAGGGGAGTGGCACGGTTTCGCTATCAACAGATCTGACTCCTTGCAGAAACACAGATAGAGAATGAGTTGCAGACACGCCATCTCTAACATGAACCATCCAGCCACGACGGAGGGGGGAGAGAGATAAGGAGAAGAAATGTTGCATGCCTTCCCCCCCCCCCCCCCCCCCCAAATGTTTCCATCTATGGTATAATTTTCTCTTGAGTGGACGTTCCTGCCGTAATTACACGATCCGCATGTCTCGAAGTCGCTCAGGCGTGGTGTTCTCCGCGGCTTGTGACAAAACACAGGGCCGTTTCGTAATGAAACGGGACGGCCGGCGGCTTCCATCTGGATCCACATTATCACTAAATTGCAGCACAATACTTTTTTCCACTCAAGGACACCCTTGTTTCCGTGTTACACCTCCTCCCTGCTCCTGCTGAGTTATTATTCCAACACTTCATCAAGCTGACCCCAACACACACACACACAGCCACTCCCTGCAGCCCAGATTTCCCAGGGTGACAGGACAAATAAACACCAGCTAGTTGGCTACAAGGTGCCAGGCAGACTGCAGTGATGTCATCGGCTCACTTTTTGCAAACGCACAGGTCGAGAGATTACCCGCAGGATCTGTATCTCAGGAGCCATTTATACACACAGACACAGACAGATGGGCAGACAATAACCTGCATTGTTGTGGCACAGAAAAAAAAACCCACCGTGGGAACTAAACAGCTAGCAGAGCCAGTTGCATGTGATCAGAGGTTTTTGTTGCATTCTTACTCTGTTATTAATCGTCATACACCTCTACGCGTCTGCGAGCGAGCATGCATGTGCGTGCACTTTTGTGTGTGTGTGTGTGTGGGTGAGGGTGGTTGTGCCAATGCTCAGGATACAGATGTGGCTACCGACGGAGTTTGGGCCTGTCACCAAGATGAAGAGAGACAGAGCAAGAGGGAGAGACAAATACACACCCCTCCACTCTGAGTACACAAAAGACAAACCGGCTACATGAATGAGCAGGCGGGAGGGTGGAGACGGCAGTACTTTGTGTCACACTAGAAATTTCACACACACACACACACACACACACACACACACACACACACACACACACACAGGTTTACAGGCATGTGTCTCCACTTATTTCCATTCCTGTTTTTATCCAGTTAAAGACGGCTTCTATCCCTTCCTTCCTCTTTCCACTTCGCACGCTCTGCCTCTCTCTTTCTTTCCCTCGCCTCCCTCCTTCATTCATATCTTCATACATTGAGGTAATGTCAAAATCCACTTCCACAGAGTGACTGCAAACCAAAACAATGTTCATCTTGTTCTGGGCTTCCCTCCAGCTTTGGCTCATGGCCAAATCTGCATGGGCCTCTTTTCAATCAACGGGCTCAGCAAAGGTAGGTAAATGTTTTCAACTGCAAGCGATGCTGCGAGAGGACAGGGAGCGTGTGAAGCTTCGCAAAAACTAGACACGCTTTCCTCTTCTCTTTCCACCCCCCACCTCTCTATCCTCTGCTGTCTGTGTGCGCTGTTTTTTCGATTTGTGCAGCATAATGACACAGGGTGGGGAACAGAGGACAGCCAAAACCAAAATTAAGTCCCTTGCCAAGAGGCGGTTTGGCTGCCGCGCAAGGAGAGGAAGTGGGGAGTAATGAGAGATCCTGGCCCGGCACGGGGCGGCCCAGCTCTGCTCGGCTCAACTCGTTGGCTAACGCACAGCCTCCAAAATTACAGAGAAGAGAGCAGAGGAGCCGGCCACCTCTCTCTCTGCCTCTCTCCCTCTCCACCCAAAGCCGCCATCTTCTTTCCCTCTCCATTCCTTCCTCTTACTGTTCAGGCAAAGGAGAAATTTAGAAAAAGAAGATCTAACCAAAAAGGAATGAAGGTACAACCAAAACAGAAACCCTGTTACGGTCAGGAAAGTGCGAATTTGCTCTACCGTAATGGGTGCAGCACGCGTTTCTCTCATGGTTTAAGGAAAACAAATTTTCAGTTACTCTCTTTCTCCCTCCTTCGGTGCACTCCACTGTTTGTTTTCCGTCAAGATGAGGCCTCAGCTGCCTCCCTGTCCGCTCGCCTTTTCCTCAAAGACATGAGGTCATATCCTGCGCAGCCCTTTCCTCTCCCTGCTAACCCAAACAAGGCAGGAATGCTTAGGGAGACTGAGGGTGCTCTGTTTCTGAGCTGAGCTCCTAATTGCTGGAAGTTCTTTTGCAAAAAAAAAAAAAAAGTAAGATGCCGTCTTAGGTATTTAATACTTCATACCAAACATACAGGCCTTATCTCGCCCTCGGTTTGCACCAAAAATGGGCCGTTTCTCTGGGACCTTCAGCATGACAGCAGAACTAGTTTGATTTAATGAGCCAAGGTGCCAGGACTAAATTTAATCTCTGATGAAGGTTAAACCTCCAGCCGATTCACTGGATGACTAATTGACTGACTACAGGGCTGGCCGACTGTCTGTCGAGTGAGGTGACTGGTTGGTGGTATAAGAATACAACTGGACCTAAATTTAACCTGCACTGGGAGGAAGCGCCTGTGTGACAGTCGGCCATGTGCCAGGGCTCACACCAAGTCATTCTATCTGCCCGCCTGTGTGTATGTGTCAAAAACTGTATGTGTGTGCGTGTGTGCATGCGTACATGTCACCACAGCAAGACAGGATCCTGTTACACATAGGCACTCCGGGTCAGTCCCCAATGGCACCAACAGGCATGCCACCGACACACAAACAACACTATACATCCCAGAGAGTGGGAACATCAACAGTGGTGGCCGGTAACTTGACTTTAAAGAAGGCTTTAACAATAAAGTGCAGAAAGCTGACAGTTAATGTCTGATCCAGACTTCCATATCTTCAAATTCACACGTCACGAATCCAAAAACTCACAACCGACAACATATTGCAAGCCTCTTTAAACTTAACAAAATGAATGATTGGCAATGTGAATGCTACCTGATCTGCTCATAAACTCAACTGAATGCACTATATGGCTTTTAACGAGTTACTTAACACCCTACAGATCCATAACTCAGAGTCCAGCACCCTCTTAACCCTGGCCTGCTCTCCATTTCAAAATCTCTCTTTTTGATCTCTCTCTTCTGTTCTTGGTTCAATCCAAACCCCTGATCCAAGCCCTCACTCCCAGCTCAAACAGAGATCAGCACCCCGACACCCAGCTCCAGGCCTCCAGCCATCGACCCCTCCTCCTCTCCTTTTCCCTCCTCTCTACTCTGTTTCAAGCTGATGACGTGAGCCAGCGAGAGGAGCTTTGGAGCTGGTAGCCTGGCAGGCAGCCTAGTTTGCATTTGCGCTTGTCGCTGTCACAGCTCACTTAACTCCTTCCTGCCTGGATGGCTTTTCCTGCAGAGAAAGAGCCTCCTCTTTCCCGACTCTGAGTGTCCTTTGGTCAAGCTGTCAGCTGCTCTCGCCTCAGGTGCAGTTGCGCATTAGATCTACAGCTCGAGCCTTCTCCTACAGACAACGAGCACTTAATTACTGCACTACAACGCCAAAGCAAAGAAGAAGTGGCACAACTCTTGCTCACTCCCAAGTCTTTCCCACTCTCCTTCCCTGAGAGCCACCCTCCTCTCCCTCTCTGTAAATATGTCTGGAGAAGAACATAAAAAGGGCAGAGTGAGTGAATTAGAAGGTCAGCAGCGGGCCTCTGGGAGAGCCATGTTTCTTTTGTCAGAGCCCCAGAGGGAGGGAGCAAAGAGGGAAGCAGGGAATGAAGGAAGGGAGGGAGTGAGAGGACGAATGGATTAGCCATTTTTTTTCTTGGCTTGCCAGGGAAATCATGAGGGCAGAGCACTGGAGCCACCCCGCCTGGCCTTTTCTACCTCTAATGCTTTTTACTGAGGAGACCCATTCACTGAAACGATGCCATGTCACCCTCACCAGGAAAGAAAACAGGGGTAGGAGGAGGAGGAGGGGTGGCATGTATACTTCACTGAGGGAGGGGAAAAGGAAAGGGAGGGGAGTACGAGGAGGCCTGTTAAGACTCCACTTCTTGGGTTTCACCGCTTGAACTGGGCCTAAAATGTGTCTTTAGTTAATGCACACTGGGCCTACTTTAGTGTCCATCTGATGGTCTGGCAGAGGAGGCGGAGGAGAGTAGAGACTGATTTTTAGGTTCTCTGTTCCTCTAACACACACACAGGCAGACAAGCAGGCTAACCCCACCACCACCACTAAACAAAGGAGGGGGGTGGAACGGGCAGCGAACACCAACTGACATAAAACAGGCTTTAAAGGTCCGGTAATGAGAACCATCTGAGGCCAAGGAAAGCAGAGAAAAGCACAGAGCAATCTCAGGGAAACGGCGAACAAACTCTTTCTCTCTCGCGAACACCCATCTTAGTCTGGAGCCTGCGGATGGGGGGCAATGGGCAGGGAAGGCTGCGCTGCCAGAGGGAGATTATGCGGGAAACGCCGAAGAAGCTCGAAATACATCCTGCCAGGGAGGTTGAAGAAAGAAAGACGCCTGTGTCTCACTCTTATCCCCACAGAGCCCGGAGGAGGATCTAACAAATACGTCCCCTGTACGCGCAAACACACCCAAACAAACACTCATGTCTGTCGAAGCCAGCTTTTTTCGCTCGCATTTTTCCTCCCTCAATACCACACACACAGAACATATTCTTCTCCAAACAACGCTTGAGCGTGTTTGTCTTCCATTACAACACAACACAGAAAGGGGATGAGAGGGAACGGGGAAGGAAAAGGAGAAGAGTGGAGCGTTGTTCAAAGAGCCAGGAGGGAGGAATTTATGTGGATGTGGGAGAAATACGCCGCCCTCCTTCAACGGCTTTTTTTATTACAGAGGGGAAGCAGGGGCCCCCACAATCACCGCCTCCATCATCGCAAGTATGGAGGGAATACGTGTGGTTGTTGGGAAGAATCAATAGAAGAGGAAAAGGAAGACATAAGTGGAATGGATTGGGAGAAAAAGAGCAGAAAAATGGGTAATAGTAGGAATATTTACCTGAAAGCCCCACAGGGGCCGAGTAAGTCGTTCCTCCAGTTTCACTGGATGAAGGTCCAGAGTCTGGAGAATCTAATGGAGAAAGACAAGAGTTTGAATGAGTGTGTGTGCATTTACATGGCAGTGAGAGGAGACAGCACAGCAGCAGCTGCGAGGGCCGTCAATCACTCTGGTGAAATCAATGCCTAATGAAGACGCTGACGACGAAGCTCGCACCCTCACACATACGCACAGGAGACTTACAGCGGAGCGCTTCTCACACCCCTGATAATCCCCCATAATCCACTGCTTCAGGAGGAACGTTAGCCCGGCTTCCCCTGCACAGACGAGCTGCTGATCCGAAAAGAGGTGTATTCTTTCTGCTAACGACTGAGCGGAGGGTTCAGTCTGGGCACGATAAACCCCGCTCAATAACCCAACATTACACGACCGCTCTGGGTCTGAGTAGACCGGGCTTGTGTAAAAGATCTGAATGTCAAACCGACATCGGAGTCTTCACGCCAAAAAGCAAACAGAGCTGTCAAAGATGCAAGAACAAGCCTCAAAATCATTTAGTGGGCTCAAAAAAGGCTCAAAAAGTTGCTTATTCCAAATGTTCTTCATGGTGAACCAGCAGATGGGCACAATAGAAAGAGAGAAAACTAGACCTGCTCTCTCCTTCGCTTTGCATTTGAATGCTAAACTCCCACTAAGACTTGTAATGTAGACTAGTTTCAACACGACACCTGAATGGAGCTTCAACAAAACCACAGCATGTGCTGGGAGAGGGCTAGGACCAATGCAGACTGCTGCTGGTAGCTTGGGATTTATTAATGATATATTCCTTTTGTGTCAACAATGCTCACCACCACAGTATGGAGCGGTGGTCAGCGCCACTCTCACTGAAGTGTAAGGTCAGTGAAGTTTTCCCAACTCCAAAGCACGCAACAAGGCGCCAAAAAGCGTTATATTTATTTGCACCTACAGAAGTAATCCACATATGGCAAGGAGTGCTATTGTGTTTCTGCTGAAAGCAGCTGACAGAGAGCCAACCAGAGCGGTTTCGCTGCTCCCTTCCCACCCCGGCCCGTCCAAACGCAGCCCATGCTGCTGCGGTCACGGTAACGAGATGCACGGGCATAACCCGAGCCTGCCTCGCTTTCACCGGCTGCCAACGGCTTTGCCCTGGTCTCCCGGGCTACAGTTCACAGCTGACCACAGGGCTGAGGTGGGGGGGCATCAGAGAGAAGGAACTAAACAGTGTGTGATTTATATTCCCCAGAGCTGAAACAAGGTACCGTTTTATGTCTGGCCTGTTTTCATATTGACCGCCACTGCTGGAGTGGGCAGGCACCATGACACGCATAACCCCCCCACCCTCACCCACGTCCTGCTTGCTGGAATCATAAAACCATCATCATAAAATTCATTCCCCTTCCGCTCCGTGCAAATTATTTAGCAACGTCCAATCGGCCTCCATGCAGATTTCTCTGAATGTCATGAGGATTTACCACATCCTCAGATAAACCAAACACAGAGAATTCTACAGAAAACTGTAATGACGTCCAGCTACACGAACAAGCTGATGACTGACAGTTCCCTGAGGCGGTAGGGAAAAACCCCTGGCTTTTTTTTTTTTTTACTTTTTTGCATGATAAGCTTATTTGTCCCGTGTGCATACAAGTGTGTGTGTGCACTCTCCACCATGCTGCAGTGTTTTATTAATACTTCTTTCACCCTACTCTGCCAATAAGGAGACGCGCAGACAGACACGGGTCGTCTCCAAGTAACCACAACCGCAGCTACGCAGGCTTAACGCAACCGAACGAGGAAAGAGAGCAGCAGGTACGCTCCGCAGAGGCGTCCTCTGACACTGACACATCTGCTTGCACGCACACATTTTCTGTGGGTTTTTCTTTTTTTTTTTTTTGGGGGGGGGGGGGGGGGGGGGGATTTAATTCCCATTCAGGCTGGTATGAGGTGTATAATCATTTCCTTTGTGTGCATCCAGCCTGCTTTTCCTATTTACATTCTTGTTTCCTTTCATCAGGGGAAAGTCTCCAACTGAACTCGTACGGAGACGCCACTGCAACTCCACAGGGCAGACTTCACATCAGCTGAGTGTTAAGCACTGAGGACTGAGCTGCAGCTATTTTTTGTTTTCTTTTGTTTTGTTTTTTTCTTTCCAACACTTTAGATCAACCCTACTTGTATTTAACTTTTTTGAAAAACGCTCTTTAAGGACAACATCACTGCTAAAGCGGTGATGACAAAGACGGAGGGAAGGAGGAGGGGGGCTTTGAAGAACCGCAGCTGCAGCTGCAATGACTTCCTATTGTTTCCACTCACTCAAAGCCACTTTCTCCTCTTCTCCTGACTAACTGGCTGGCTGGTCGCCTAACTGGTCATTGTTTAACTCCTGCACTTGTAGACAGCAAGATGATGAGCAAACGAGCAAAAAAACAACACAAAACACAGAGGACGGGATGGGAAATTATGTAGATCTCACACTATTCTAGCTAGAGTGTGAAGTTTAACACACTGAAAACTGACTTTTGCCTTGTTTGACATAACTTGATGCCACTTTCCTGAACAGAGGAAGAGAATGACAGCAGGAGCGATGTGTGGAGCGAAGTGCACAATTAACACTGTTGCAACAGTTACGCTTTAGATGTGGAAGAAATTACAACAGAGCCTCTCTTCTGTTCTGTAAGACATCAAACTGGGAAATGGGGACAGTGACACCCCCAGCTATACACACACAGACACACACTAGAGACACACAAGCCCTCACCCTCATTCTGTTGATTAATTCAGCTGATAAAGACTGGCTGGCTCCAGAGACGCCGCTGTCTGTCTGTTTCTCCCTGTGCTGCGATTCACAAGAGATAGACGAACACACAAACAATCCCCCCCCCCCCCCCCTTTAGCCGCACACACAAACACAGGAACACACAGGCTGCCCCCGGTGATGTGCCAGTCAGTCAGTCTATAGCTGGTGTCTCAACTTTGTACTGCCTTGCCCTGGCTGTCAGCCATGCTGGAAATGGCTAGCCAGTCAGCCAGGCGTGCCACTCCACTGCTATCATAAATCACAACATAACATGGAGCCATTTCCTACACACACACGCACTGGAGAGGCGCAGACAACACAAACATTCATAAATGCAACATAGCCTTTTAGATGGAAATGTTATGCAAAAACAAATGCGCTTCTGGCAATAACATGAATGCATATATTTATGCATGAACAGCAAGCTCACCTGGTGGTTTAAGATAGTCCATGGGATAGCGGGAATATGGTGGAGGAGGAGACTCTGTATGGAGAAAAAAAATATGTACATGAGGGAAAAAAAGGAAAAACAAGGGAGAGATCGAAACTTTATGATAAGATTTGTCATTTTTCAGGGGGGAAAAGATTTGTGTCTGTCAGCTCCGCCTGGAGAGGCAGGCTGAGAGGCCGGCTGGGCGGCTATTGCCTTTCATTGGCAGGCAGATAAACAGGGGGGGGGGGGGGGGGGCCGCCTGGCGCCAGAAGGGCCACTATCAGCGTCTAGGACAAACTGAGATACGGGCCTCTTTTGGCCCGGGACGCCAAGCAAACGCGCGCACTCGAGCGAGCGCGTGCACGCACATACACACAGAGACCCTGGAAAAACTTCACTGTGGAAAGACTGGAAGACTGTAAAGCCCTGTGCACTTTGGAAATGCCATTTATGAAAGGTTTAAATAGCAGAAAGGCTTTGTTGTTGTTTGGAAAGCGCATATTTGAAGTGCCAAAAATAAAATAAAGCATGTTCTTTAAGTTTGGATACGGTTAGGATACATGTAACCGTTTTTACAACACGGCCAATCAATCAATTATTATTTTAGTCAAATGACATGCCAAACTCGGATTTAATGCCGCCACACTTCCGAAAAGATGGGAAGGTGGAAGGGTGTATGGGGGGGGGGGGGGGGGGTCCTCAGCACGCTAGTTTGACCTTATGGAAACTCAACACAACTGTGCCAACAGAGGTGATGTCATTTGAATTAGGCTAATTAGCTCTTTAGGTAATTCTGACATGATGTCACAGCATCTAAACTTGAACTTGCTCTGAAATAAGGCCAGAGAATTCAAAATACTTGCTGCCAATAAACAGATAAATAAACAAACGTGTCTATTTTCATAAAAATCCAACTCACCGAGTTCACAGAGCCTGCTCATGTGGTGGGGATTGCAGCAAACAAGCTCTGGGTTGATTTTCCCGTAGGATTCACAGCAAGACAGCCTCTTCAACTCCGAGGAATGCCTGAGGTCCGGCCACCTGAACACTTTGTAGAGCAGCATGGGGAGAGAGTAAGACTGTTGACCCACTTTGGCGTCCACTTTGCTGGGCAGGAGCAAGCAGGGGCTGCGGGCACCCCCTTTGGACTCCACTGCCTGCAAAAGCACCTCCAATTGTTTCTCTTTGATCTTTTTCAGTATCGAGTGGGTCAACGCCTTCAATTCAGCCTCCGACCCTGCGTTGGACTTGGCCACCTTTGTCGTTTTGCCCATGCAGCAGCCCCCGGAGCCATGCGTCCCTCTATCCGTTTCCCCGTCGCCCTCCACGGGCGCACGGCTCCTCCAGAGTCGCCGGACGAGCCCCGATCGTTTGGTCCTAAACATGCGGGACGAAAAGAGGGTTTCCCGGCTAAAAAACGAGCATTGTGTCCGCAAATCATGAAGATTCCGGGATCCGAGTCCAGGCGGTGATAAGCAGCCTGAGAAAAGACGGTGGAAAAACTGTGGTCTGGACAAGCAGAGGAAATCTGTAGCATACGCCAGTCTCTTTCGCCGTCTTCTGCAAACCAGATCACCAAAGAAAAAAGCAGGCAGGGTTCACGGGACAGTTAACTTTTCCTCCGGGGATAAGTCACCATCACCTTCGGGAATTTAAGACTTGTGTCTGATGACGAAAACCTAGCAAAATGTGATCGTTAAAGCGAATGGGGGAGCAACCCTGCTGCGCGGAGCCTAAATGTGTTACAATTTTCACTTGGTGATGTGCAACCCAGAGCAGTGAGCTGACCCCTTAAAAATTCTCCAGGCAGATTTTTCAGCAAATAAACACTGCCTTAGAAAAAAAGAACGAAAAAAGCTTTCTGCCAGTTCGCAGTAGCTTTGATTGAAATTACAGAACGTGGGGCCTAATTAAGCCTAAAATGTTATGGCAATTATCCCATGAAAACCGAAGCTCGCTGTCGTGTCTTCAAGAGCATTAATCCACAAAAATCCGTGATCCAAACTGCACAGAGTGCGGTTCTCCACCGGGCATGCGGAGGCTTTATTTATTTATTTATTTGTTTATCCGCTATCGTCCAAATATGCCAATCGTCTGCAGAGGATGTGGTCTGCCCGGGTTGAGATGAGCCAGGGAGCAAAAATCCAGGTCTGAATCTCTCACCCAAGTTCAGTTGCGTTTCTAAAGCCCGGAGAGCGAGAGAGAGAACACTCGTCCAGCAGCCGAGCGTTTCGACCTGTTTCAACACACAGGCGAACCTTTTTCTTTTTTTTTCCTGAGCGTTAAAATAATCCCAAGCTCGTATCTCACGCGAAGTTTCCGTGGAAGAGAGAGCGAGCCGCCGACTGCGATCTCGAGGGGGAGTATGAGGCGCTCTGTAAATGAGGCGGATGGTTTGGGTGCCCTTGCTCCGTCTCCAGTCTCCAGTGCGCATTGACGCGCCCGGTCACGTGTGTGTCTAGACACCCTGTCGCTTAAAAGAAATGTGATTGTGTGTTGCGCAAACAACAGATCAAGCAGAGCCTGCGGCGCACTTACACACACATACACACACAAACCTTTGAAAGGAGGAAAGTTTGGGGGCAAAAAGTTGCCAGAAGGGTAAAGTTGAGAAACTGTGACATCATATAAAGTCTTACAAGAAATTTCTCTCGTCACTGTTTAATGCTGAATAATTAACAGAGCGATAGTGACGTAAATTTGGCCCCTTAGTGTCATATAAACGTTTTTTAAGTTTATTTGATGATTGTAAACTCAAATGTCCTTTTCGAGCTCCAACCACGTCTAATAGCTCTGTTATCTCAGCTTTACTAACACTGGCTTCATATTAAAGCAGCTATGTTGCTGATGTGTGCGTCATTTAAGCTAGAAACACTCTGAAACACTCAGAACCTTCACAGACACTCTGATTTCCACCTTTTTCTTCTGGTAATATAACATTTGTGCATTTGTCATCATGATTACTCAGGATGGTTTGGCTTGGGAGGGGGCTGCGTGGGATAGTCCCAAGGGCGACACTTCAACCACTCACCGGATATGTCGGTTGTAGATGGAGCTGGTTCAGATTAGGGATTTTTTTTTTTAACGTATAAAAAATGTGCCTGAAAGACTTAACACAGGGAGAGAGAGAGAGAGAGAGAGGCCAGTATGTCCCAAGTCAGACGGGAGCGCGCTGCTGCCGCCCTCTGGACGTTTGGTTTCCAGGTGGGACGAGCATCACCAGTTTTCTGCCTTTTAATATTCAACACGGCGGTTTCCACCCTCTTTTATCCATCCAGCGCTCTTGCCCATCACTTTCCAGACTTGCCTGACAACAGATGGGATGTGCCCACATGACTGCTGTCTTTATTATCGGCCGAATCCATATTTATTATGACAGGCGCAGCGGTTTGATTCTTACCGTTTCGATCTGTTTTGCCGTATTGTGTGTCGCTGAAGAGACAAAACACAAACAACGTCATTTAAGTGTGACAGCTTATTTCTCTATATGCGCACATATAAATGATCTGTTCTCTCAATAAACTCACTTTTTATTCAAATAAATAAATAAATGATTCGCACTTTGAACCCAAAGTGTCCGAGGCCCTCAGATAGGATCTCCTAGCATGTACCAAACCCTTTGCAATGTGCGCATGAATAATATGCATGTATGTGTGTGTGTCACCTACATGGCTTAATGTGTTTACCTCCACAGAGACAAGTCCAGAGGAGGAGGTGACAGGGGTGCTCCCGGGGGCAGACGGGAAGGGTGTCTGATAATGATGATTGCAGAGATGTGCGGTGCTGGGGGGGCAGAGGTGTGCATTGTGGTCGATGGATGGGGGTCGGGCTACCCGCATTGTCCCAGGATCACCCACTGGCGCCGAGCAGGAGGAGACTCAACAGCCCAAACAACACAGGGGACTGCGCCTCTTTTTTTGTTGTTAAAGAAGTCTGGAAGCAATCAGTCAGGGGAAGGGGTCTGTCAGAGGTATTGTGGAAGTCGCTGCAGACGCACGTTGTTCCCTCCCCTCTCCCCCTCTCTCCCTCTCCACTTCTCCCTGCCCTTCCTTTTGTGTGTGTGACTGACTATTCCCCAGACTCCAGGAAGTAGCCAATTTTATCTAACCAGTTTCCATTTCAGTCTGGCGAGGAATGTCTGCAATAAGGTGCAGGACAAGGATTCATTAATATTTTTTTTCCTCCCTGCGTGATAACGTTTTCGTGTATTTTTAAACCACACCTGACAATAACTAAAGTAAATACCGATGGTGTATTACATGCTTGATGGAGTCCTGTAATTTGGTGTTGTGAACACTATATTTGTGGAACTTGCCCCCCCCCCCCCCCCCCCCCCCCCCCCAACTAACAGGTCATGGTCTTTTTTATTGGATTTTTGACAGTATGACAGTACAGCCATTAAAACGACATGCACTCACTGGACTCTGTACATACTGATAGAACCACTTTGGACTACTTTTTGCTTTCAGAACTGTTTTTATTCTTCGTACAACAGATTCAACAAGATGCTGGCAATATTCCTCTAGGAGTTTGGTTTATACTGATATGATAGCATCACACAGTTGCTGCAGACTTGTTGGCTGCACATCCACGATGTGAAACCACATCCCAAAGCTGCTCTATTGGATTGAGATCTGGTGTTTGTGGAGGCCATCTGAGTACAGTGAACTCACTAACTTGTTCAACAAACCAGTGTAAGGTGATTTGTACAGTGACTCCATGTGAACTGTAGCCTCAGTTTCCTGTTCTTGGCCTACAGGAGTGGCAGCCGGTGTGGTCTTCTGCTGCTGTAACCCATCTGCTTCAAAGTTTGAAGCATTGTGATTCCAGAGATGCTCTTCTGCATAACTTATGCATACTTCTGCTTATTTGAGTCACCGTTGCCTTCCTATGAGCTTAAGTAGTTTGCCCATTATCCTGTTGCTCATTTGTTATTTTCTCTTGAAATTTCCAATGAAATTCCCAGTAGATCAACAGTTTCTGAAATACTCAGACCAGCCTGTCTGGCACCAACAACAATGCCACGTTCAAAGACACTGAAAACACATTTCGTCTCCATTCTGACTTTCTGTCACACTGTTCAAATGGTGCATGGCAAAGTTTTAAAAAATGAGGTCATTTGTTAAAACCAATTCCGATAAGAGCTCATATCCCTGATATTTTATCTCATCATTACAGCTCTAGCTTTTAGCGCAGCAGTCCCATCCACCTGGTGTTCAAACCCTTTGTTTGCAGGGGGCAGCCAATCAGGAGAAAGCTGGCTTAAAGAGAAAGGAATTAAAACTGCTCATTTCAGAACGTAGATGACCCAGGGGGCTGTACCAGCATCCAGTATAAAATGAATTATTATTCTGAACTGGGCAAAAGCTACTCCAGCAGAGTCCAAGAGCAAAAATGGAGCTGGAAGTGCTTTCTGGTTGACAACTGGAGTGTGGTGCTAATGTTCTCACATCCTAAGGCTACATACAGCAGGCTTAGTTTCATGTGCCCCCCCCTTCACAGTCTTTGTGCTGAGCTAGCTTCTAGCTTTAGCCTTATGTATTCATAAGGCATATATACAGCAGTCTTGCTCATATAAGTCTCAACGAAAAGTGAATAAATGTATTTCTAAAAGCTGCTGAGCTGTTGCTTTAACAGCCTCGTTAAGCTCAATCAAGTGACCCTGCAGAGGTGATTCAAATGAGGGCGTGCAGTCGGCTAAAACAGTATTACACAGCAAGAGGGATGATTAATATTCTAGACAGCAGCCCTAGCCTTCACTATAATTTATTGACACAGTGACTGGTTTCAGACGAGTGGGGGTCACACATATGCAATTAAACAGGCTTATTATGTGTGAATGAGAATGTTAAGAATAGGGTGAAGACTGCATGCAGGCAGGCAGCCAGTCGCTGGTGAGATAAGAATGATAGAAATAAGGCAACTTTAATTAAACAGATAAGAGAAAACTTTAAAAATTCACAACTTGCACATCCGATGTCACAACAGGAAGGATTGAAAACACCCACACTGGTAAATGACGCAGCCTCTTTAAAAAAAAATCATGCTGTGAAAAAGCATAAAAAAAGGAGGGAAAAAACGTATTCATCGTGTGTTGAGAAAAAATGTACCATTATCAGCATGTCCAGTGGGGTTTGCTCTATAATGAATGAGAGAAAGCTTCAGTCTTGTCCTCAGACATGCGGTATGACCCACATTTTATCCCAGAATGCTAATGTTAGCTACAGACCTACCAACCTGCCCCAGACTCCTTTTAGCCAACTGAATGTTCAATGAGTGAGTTACTCTCCTGCGGTAAAAATGTCAAACAGTCTAATGCAACAGCCTGGCGATAAATTTTTACCTTCATAAAGGTTGTGATCTTCAGTTTTAGCTAAAATGATTAAAAGTATTACTTCTAGAGCAATCCAAATATCGCTAATATCGATACCAGCGCTGGTATCGGATCGATACTAGCACAATAGGATCGATACTTTCTATCCTCAAAATTCAGTATGTAACCCACTGAATAGTGTTAAATAAATTCTTATCCTTCTGGAAATGAAAAAACGTAATCTTTTTGTGTCACCTGCCAGGCCTAGTAGATTTATAGCCTGTAGCACATTTAAACAACGGAAGCTGTACTGTAATAACTTTTAATCAATCCAGACTTTTAAGCTGGATCAAAGTGAACCTGACACATTGAGATGCAACAATGTTATTTTACACCCAATTACACGTGCAAAGTGCACTGAATCTCAAAGAGTTATTATAGATGTTATATAAGATTCAAGTTTTCATTTAGGAAGCATTTTCTCTTGTCCAACGGGCTTTGGTCTTTTCAGTATGAGATGAACTAATCTGTAAGGTGTTGTTTGATAAACCTCTCACAGAGAGCATCTACTTTCGGATTTCTTTAGTCTGGTTTGGGTTAAGGGATTACATCTTTGTCATGTTAAAGCTGGAGGCCTCAGTGACCTAGTTCTCTTTAAAGGCCACTGGCGTGAAACTATTTTGATGATCTCCATGCATTTAACTGTCCTTTATCCCTGGCTCAATTGTGATACTGATGCCAGTCAGTTTTTTTTGTCCCTTGAAGTAATTGCGTGATGTTTATGGACGAACTGTTTGTGGGGGATGAGTCCTTCACAGGAGCTACATGGTATCGCCCACTTATGCTTAATTCATAGCACCACATTTGTGCCTGCTTGCAGAGGTATTTACCTACAGTAGAAAGGGGCTTTGAATGAATGAAACCAATGAAAATGTTCCCATGCAGAATCCCAACTGCACGTTGCTTGATGTGTATGATGCTGTGAGTTGGTTGAATGCAGACTGGCATACTAATGAGAAGAGAGCAACAGTGGAGCGAAGCACAAAAAACCCCCCAAAACATTAAAGACCCAAGAATACAGCATGAAAGATACAGAGAGTGGCGCAAATTTGAGTAGGCCACAGACCAGTTATGTCACATATACTATCACATGGGCCATCTGACAACAGACGCTCACTGCAGGTAGACGAGCTGTCCAAAGCTGCTAGTGTGCTGGTAGTGGGCTACCACTGCTGAACATTGATTTCCCCATTGTGCTTCATGGAAAATATGGCCTTAAATCTGCATATGTCATCTGCTATAGCTACTGAAATCTAGTGAGGTGCTAATGTTTTATATCAGAAAGACAACTCTGCAAAGAAATGCCAGCTTTTCACAAAGGACATGGTCCAACCACAGTTTTAACTTTAGAAAAAAGATGAAAAAAAGAAGACGATATTCATATAGAAATGCTAGAAAAGAAAAATGTTACAGTTTCCTTGAGTAGGCAGAACGTTAGCATGCTCTCCAGGCTAAAGTTAACATGCTAACAGAAGCGGCTAAGAAAAACAGAGTTAATGATAAAATTCGATAAAACAGAATAACTAAAATGATTACAATTATTCCTGAAGGGATCACAGAGGTTTATAGAGAATGTTGTGGCATTACATACACTAAATGTTCAATATATAGAGCTTATTAAATTATATTTGTTCTATAGTTCTTTATCATCGTCACCTTCAGTTATTGCTCTTCATCCTGCAATCACAAAAACAAGACTGCACAAAAGCCTTGAGCTACCCCTCATTTCTTTATAGTTTGCGTCTGATGAGCCAGACTCCTTTTAACCAACTGAATTTTCAGTGACTTGTGTTTTCCTCTATATTCTCTTAAAAGGGACTTGACTAATAGTTCTCCAGACTTTGTGCAGGTCTTTCTGAGTTTTGCTTTGGACATTTGCTGCTTTATCACCTATTTTCAGTTTAGTCCTTGAATTTGACAGACTGTTAACAATGACATATGAATCATTTAAACAAAAATACACAAAAGTAAAGCGGTGAATCAGTGTCTACACATGACAGACAACTTGTCAAAGAACAAGTTTTTAAATTGTATCGTTATGCACTTTATTAACACAGTTTGCCAGGCATAAAATAATATTTTTGCACCAACAAGGTGATTTGCAAATATCTATTATAGAAAATTTGGCAATCTTAAAAAATATATTAAAAAAACAGAACTAATTGAGGATTAAAGAAGTGGGAGTCCTAAAAAAAACATATACATCAGATAAACAGAATCTGAAGGCGATTTCCTTAAAAAAAATAGTAAAAAAAAAAAAATACAGCAAGATTAAAATTCCATGTCCTATTCAAGGGATCTGCCCCTTCAGTTGAGCCACCTAATATTTGCTGAAGCCTCAGCAGAAGTGGTCTCAGTAGGAGGTTGCCAGTCAAGGAGCCATTCTTAAGGAAGGGGGGAAAAGGTAGAAAAGGCTGAGGTAGCCCAAACTACAAAGAACTGGACTGAAAATCAGCGCCAACAGGTCTGATGAAGTGATGAATCCGAGTTTGAAATTTTTGGGTCAAATCGTCATCAGTATGTATGAAGGTTGTCTGGAGAGAAGTATGCGTCTGCAGCCATCTGTAAAACACAGTGGAGGTACTATATCACAGTTTGGGGTTGCATTTCCGCTGGTGATGTTAGGATCTCACCAAAGCTGTATTATGTCTTATCAACACATAAAAAGCACCATGAGATTTTAAAACATCACGCAACACTGTCTGGAAAGTGTCTTGGGAACAGCGTTACTTACTTTATGACTTTGCATAAATAGACTGATGACTGGTGACTTGTACGAATTAAGCCATGTCATTTATAAGATGAAAAAAAGAAAACACTTTCAGTGTAAGGTATGATTAAAGGAAAAAAAACTAAGAGAAGTTTCTCAAGGCCAGCTGGTCAGGGCTTGTTGACTTCCTCCAAACCTTCCGTGCTCACAAAAACGAGGTTAACTGATGCAGACATCAAGATCATGATAATACGCCTGTCTCATCTTTATATCTCACTGATATTTTCCACTTATGGGCCGGCCCACAGATGCAATGCTTTAATTCCAACCAAGCTTTGGTGGTTTATTTTTACGTGTCAACGAGAGCGGAGAGTGAGCCAGCGACGTTATTGTGACAATGTGTCTCACTGGTGTAAACGCTGTAAACTCTGGTTTGGTGACAACTGATGGCTCTAGAAGCACACTCCACTGGGTAGTCAACACGATCTCACCTAGACCTTGAGGAAAAAGTACCAACATCTGGGGAGAAAAAAAAAGATGCACACACACAAACAACAACAACAACAACAAAACTATACATCCCCAAATCCCTGGCTCCATCCATCTTCCTGCTGTCACCTGAAATGGGATCCGAGGGTAAGGTGACCCCTGCGCCATAAAGGAACAAGGGGAGCCATGTCACTTTGTAAAAAACCTCCGCTCAACCATCTGGCACAGAGATAATAGAGCTGGAGGCAGGTGAGAGTCAGTGCAGAGGGAGAGGGCTTCAGTCTCCTTGAGCGTGCAGTTTCATTGTAACCTACCAATGAACCCGTCCTGAAAATGAGCCATTCTTTACATCGAATTGCATCCATTATATTGTCCCTGAGAACAAGAGAATTTCAGGCATGAAAACCAATACAATAGAGACGAAAGGCATGAAATTCTCTTGGGAAGTGGGAGCTCCGGCGACACAGTGGGTGCCATTGTGCCATAAACTTTTGGACCCCACCCCCCACCCCCCTCGCCTCACTCCCGACATGGTTTTCCGCCTCTGTTTCTGCTGCTTTTGCACTGATGATAAAAACAGGCGAAAATAAGACACGCGGTAAAGTCTGCTCATAGCGTAACAGTCCAGTCTTAAGGATGATCTTTCTTTTGTGCCGCAAAGATGCAAGAGAAGACTGTGGCTGAAATGTGCCGGGCAAGCAGCAATGAAATCCAAGGCTAAACACACACACACACACAGATATATATTTATCATTGAAGGTATGAAGCAGCAACCTTGGTAAATATTTTAATAACTTAGGTCAATATAACTGAGAGAAAAGGCCAGCCACTGGGTAGCAAGAGAAATCTAAGAGGTCTTAGAAAAAAAAAAATCTAAATCTTGCGTATACAGGCTTCTCACATCTTTTTCTAATCCTTCCTTCTACACTGCTTAAAAGGTCACTCTGATATCAAAAGAAATTACACCTCCTCAGACTTCGTTTCCATCTTCAGTCTGACATTTTCTCCTGTTCATCTGATTTTTTGGGGGGGATGGGATTTGTCCCACCCGCCCCGACTCATTTGCTGAAGATGTGTGTGTTCTGAAAAAGTCATTTTAATTTAACACTGAAGTGCAGAAATACCATTATAGTGGTTTCGCAGGTGTTATGAGAGCAGTGTTCGATTGGAATAGGGTGAAGCCGGCAATCGCACGCGTTCTGTATGTGATGATATGACAATTCGCTGAATACAACCAGAGGCCAACCAATTAAGTGAAGCTCCCCGTTGCACACTTACTGATGCAGACCGACTCAGATTGATTGTTTGATTGCAGACTGATTGGCTAATCTGTCTGCGTTCATCAATTATTTGGAAACCTTTGCTAATCTATCTGAGAGCGATTGGAATCAGCCCAAGTCAAACCAGGATTGTTTGGATTGTTGCTGTCATATTTTTATCCCAATGCGACTGAGCCATAAAGCATTGTGCAACTGGGCAAGGCCGGAGGACATTTCAATCCACTCGATAAAAATCAAGACAGGCTGCTCAGCTTGTGGTTGATAAACACTTTGCATTTGTCAGGCTGACAGAGTCATAAACAAGGCTTTCAGTCCAAAGTTGCATAACCTTAAAACAATTAAGACAAACGTGATAAACGTCACATGAATGCTGCAGTATTTCACTGCTAAATAACAGCGTGACACTCAGGCTGGTTTGATTTCATATTTTTATTTAAACTTCTATTTTCAAGGTAAACATTGCCACAAAAAGGACAGCTGTCGTCATATTATATGCATTTATATATAAAGCCAGTTTCCCCGTCTGGGAATAATCAAAGTATAGTACCATTGCTTTTCTCTTTCGGTAATAGTAGTCTTTTCAGCACTACTGCACTTTACATTTTGGGATGGTGAATATATATAAAAACAATATACATGAAAATAAATAACAATAAGTCCCTACTTAAACATGAAATAACGTAACCGGTTAAAGAGACAACGGTAATTATGCACAACAGGACAGGAGGTTTAATGACCGTCCCCGGTTTAAGTATTTGCCTTGGGTTAGCATCAGGAAAAAAATGCTAATGACAAAAACAGGGTATGGAATAAATGAACTGCAAGCAACAACGAAATCAGACGAATTAAAGAGTGATGCAGAGTGCTTATATCATCCGGGGACTGAAATTTAATTAAGCTGTACTTGAATGTGGGGGATGGGGAGGGATATTAAACAGCCGGCAACACTGTAACTCCTGCATACTGATGATGACAACAGAGTTTTCTCTCTCTTCATTTCTTCAATTCAAAAGCGCAAATGTGTCAAAAGCTGTTGTACACTGAGAACAATGTACGCCAAAAGAAAAGAAAAACAGTTTATGAGATAATCGCGTGTAAATTCAACAATAATAGGACATTTGAAGATGAGTGGCAGGTGTTGAGTCACAGCAGGTTTTTAGTATTCAGTGCAGAAGTAAATGAATTTTCGTCAGAGCAGAGCAGTGTAACATGTTTTAATTGACCTATTGAATTAGCCAATGCCAGCGTCCTGAGCTCCTCGTGATATCACAAGTCAGCATGTGCTGAACCAAATGAAGCAGCTCAGACGCTCCAACAGGTGTTCAGCGCAGGACTGAGTGAGCATGAGCATGAGCGGGAGCTACCGCAGGAACTGTAACCCAAGTGCAGGTGAAGCTTCACAGTGTAGAAGCAGAGAGATTATGAAGATACGGGGGAGAACGAGGTTGTGCTGCATGAAAAAGAAACACCATCCTCTACAAGGTTGAGGCACTTTCAAAGCAGCGTGAACATACTATAAAGGGTAATGCATACACACCTACCCAGAACACACACACACACACACCCACCCACCCACACCCACGTGCCGTCAGTTCCTTTTTCTGTACTGAATGGAGATGGAGACGCGCAATCTGCTGCAACGTGTCCTTCAGCCGGAGTCCATGCTGAACAGCTCGATCCCGTGTGGGCTCCAGTGGAGGCCGACTCCAGAGTTGAAGACCAGCGACCACACGTAGGGGATGAAGAAGTCCTCTGGCTGGTCCTCCTCCACGTACTTGAACTTGAGCTCTGGGAATTTCTATTCACAGAAAACACCGGGCGAGAGAAAAGTGGAATGATGAGCAAGTCATAAAAAAGAAAATGCTGATGTAGAAATGTTTCTGCACAGAGTCTTTTCAAAGAAGATATTTTAACTTATCAGATCGTCAGTTTTTACGCAGTATGAACTCGACACTGAAACTGCAGTTCCTCCAGTGGTCAGTGGACGCTCACTTTACATTCTCATGTTAAAAGCTACTTTCAGCTGCTCTGTTTTTCATGAGGGGGTTTCTTATATAGTGCCTTTATACTCTACTGCAGCATTCAGATGCTTTATAATATATGTAGTTTATAGTTTGTCACATTCACCCATGCATTCATGCAAACACTTGTTTCTACATCTAATCTAACATTCACAATCTGAAGAATGCATTGGGAGCAACTCAGACTTCAATATCTTGTAAAAGGCTTCTTTGACATGCAGACTGGAGAAGCCAGGCCACCAAAATTCCGATTAGCAGATGACCTGCTCTACCTCTTAAACCACATGGCGCAACATTATCCCTATAAATTCCCAGTAAGTAAACATGTTCAGAGCCTGGTAAGAAATAAATGTTTTTGGAAATAGCTAGCTCTATTATTAGCACTAATTAAAAGTTAACTGTGTTGGTGTGAAACAGCTGTGGAGTTTATGAATGTGCTTGCTAACTGATCTCACTCTTGTCCAATATGGTCACTTTTTTCTCCAAAAAACCAAAGACGTTGAGCTGAATTGCTTCATAAACCAACAGGTGGGGTCACGGTGGCTACATCTATCTTTTATATGCAGTTTATGCTTTAAAAAAAACAAGACCTGAAGCAGCGTATTAGAGCTGCGCTACAATAACGTGGTATTTGTTGGTTTTTTTCTTCTGTGGATTGCCAAACACAGCTCACTGAAATAAAGTCCTTTTTTTTGGAGCTGGCTGTTGAATGAATGAATTACTTTCACATGAAGCAGAAAAGCTGTGCTACTCAAATCACTGTTAGTACCGTGAAATATGAGGAAGACACTTCGCAGCAGTTTGTGACGTGGGAAGAAGTTTTGCAAGCGTTCCTGGTTTGATCAGGAAAAGTCTTCTTTTTATTTTTCCTATAAAGAGGAAACATGATCTGCACTTGGGGAAACTTCTCCACTTTGAGCTGACATGCTGTCTTTAGAAATAGAACAAAAATAAAATTCAATTGCAGCTCTGTTTAGTTTCATATCATCTATTTTTAATTGGTGCCCTTTTTAACCTCTCACCATAATAAAAAGTAAAACGGAGGCAAAATTGTAACAAAACCTTTCAATGAAAATGAATTTTAAGAGTTTAAAAGTCACAAATTAACAGATCAATATCTGACAAATTTAATGTTTTGTGTAATCAGTTGTCATCTTGAACACCAGCTTTTTCCAAACCTTCTGGAAGCCCACCAACCAGACCAGACCAGACGAAAGCATGCATGAGCCAGCCCACCTGACAGCAGGTAGGCAGCCAGGGAAGCACATCAATAATACATAATGGTACCTCATTATATCCTCCTGTCTGCACATGCATGTATGTGCACACACGCGGCCAGTAATCAGTCTGTGGTGAAAGACAGATGCTGTGAGCCTTTATTTGATGGTCTGAGTCCAGTCTTTTCAATCCTGATTGGCTCCATTCAAGGCCTCACTATCGGTATCACAATGACATAGACCAAGGGGCTGTGGGGTCACAGGCCATATGCCAGGTTACTGAGGCTAAACTGTACACACACACACCACTCCCATTGTTGATGGCCAGACACAATGCAGGAACTGTATTATCTGAGTGGCATGGGTGTGTAGGTGACTCCCTCGTAGCCTAACGACTCATCCGGCGTTCACATGACCTTGTTGGTGACAGTTGCTCCACACATTCAGGCCTTTACTTGTAAGCTTAGAGGAAGAAATACAGCCTTTAATTTTTCATTTTGATTGAAAATAGTTTTCTTCAGCAGTGTCGTGTTTACAAGCATGAACAGACGGCAGCCGAGCAGATTAATACCCTGCGGCAACCACCGTGATATATGAAAACATATGAAGCACAACCAGTTGTGCTATTAGGCAATTAGGTTAATCAAAGCATAAACCAGCAGACACAGCTATGTCAACATAGGTTTGAAACAACACATGTTACAGCATCAGCATTAACCTATTTTTACTCATAAAGCATTATGTGTACATGCGCAATCAATGTTAACACCTCTAAAACTAATCCTCTATGTGAGCAAAATACGGCATAAGCGCCTTTTTTCATAGAAACCAGACACACATAAGACACGGAGGCTACTTTGGTAAACGCTTGCTTAAACACTCTGAATATAAGTAGTTCTCCATCATGAGCCCTGAACACAGCAGTCACAGTTTAAAGAAAAAGGTAAAGAAACTCAGAGCTAAAGCACAAGCACACAAATGGTATTTACTGTAGCATTACTATACGGATTTGCATGCTTTACATCTGTATAAATACAGATATGAGTGGCTTAACTTCAGTATTAAACCCATAATTTATCATTTTCATGGCCTCATTGAAAGAATCGAAATTATTATTCATGGGAAACGCAGAAACATCACCAATCATATTATAATTAGATCTTTACAAATCTCTGGCGTGCTTTTAGTATTGACACACTAACATTATCACTACTTCAAAAATGGGTGCCACTGATGCAAAGGAATTCCTCTGTAATTATAGGAATAGCTTGACATCCAATCTGTGTTTCTTGATATGGATGCGAGGATCAATACCAGACTCGTGCCTGTACTTTAAATCTAAAATTATAGTTAGCCATCTAGCTTAGATTAGAGTTTGTCCCAAGCTCAATAATAAACACTTACAGAGGAGAAGTTGCTGTTTTACAGTGATATCTCTGGTGGACAATCACAATAACTGGACATGAATCTGGCACAAACAAAGCCCCAAATATGTCTTACTATAACACACAAAATCTCCACCTGTGTGTTTGCTTGTTTCTTCGGCTGCCAACTCCTCCTACGCAATCAGGAGTTGAGCAACAAAACTTGGCACACAGGTACGTCTTAGGCCCCTGAAAGCACTTATCTATATCATATCAGACATGACATCCCATGTTGCCTAGTAACCACCTAGCAATAGGCTAGAATTACAGTTTTTAGCATGCAGGCATCTATAAAAAGCATCCTTACACTCCAATAGTTTAATTTTACACCAATAACATAATATATATCCACGATTTATATCCACGATTGGCTGAATTATACACTATGTGTTTTTTTATTATTATCACAAGGGATTGCAATCCCCTAGCAATGTGCTAAAATGAACCATTTTAAGCCAATAAACATCTACCTTCTGTACTAGTGAACAAAATATGCTATTACAGTCTCCTGAAACCATGTTATATCTCCATCTTTTCATCTAACATTTAGCAGTAAAGTGGTAATCTTTACTAAACTCAGAAGCCCTTCAGTTGCAGGTAAAGATGATGCTTGTTGAGCTATGATGACATAAAAAAAATCGCCACCGTGGGAACTTAAAGTCCCGCACGCTCACATGACCGATTTCCCTAAATTTCACAAAGCCAGAAAAGAGAAAATGACCCAGAATCCCAACGGCCTTCTTCTTCTTACATCTATGTTCGAGAGCCCCACCAGGGTAATTGCCTTGCATATTACAAGGCAATGGCAAGTGCCTCACAGCAAAAATGTTGCTTTCAGGCTTGAGTGAATTCTGGGGAAAAAATAAAATAAAAATAAAATCAGAGCATCTCCAGACTGACACATCCAGTAACTAATATTATCTGTGTCCCTTATTCTGTTCATACTGTCCCAGTACATATCTCCCCTGTCTCTCTGCTGACTTCCCCTTCCCTCCCCTTCTCTGTTTTGTTCTCAGTCTGACTGCTGGCTGGGGCCCACTTGGCCCGGGCTCATATCAGTTAGTTATGGGTCCTGGCGGGTCAGGCCCTCGCCCCTGAACACAGACTGGCTGGCTGGCCTCATATCTTTACTTAGGACGCTGTGTTCCCTTTCCTCCACTGTGCTTTCGCTGACAGCGCTCGGTGGCCAGACACAGAAGAATGCGGCGAGGGAGCAAATAAGAACTTGATACACACAAACACACACATTTACATGCAGGTACACGCACAACACTGAAAAGTCAGGTTTCGAAACGCTTTACAAATCTTTCACAAAAGTCGTGGGTTTTATATTCACATTCTACTTTTTAGAGCCGTCCTTTGGGAAAGTTTAGTTCGTTTCATGGGTGCGTGATGTATCTGGAAGAACACCTTTAGTAATGTTAACTTTAGCAAGCACACTAGTTTGCTAACATAGCTCATGAGACTAGCTTGCATTTTGATCGTCCAAATATAAACAGGTTACATTATATCAATATTTTATTATGATATAAACTTTATATACATTTTTAAAAAATGATCAGTGGTTGAATTTGTCTCAAATAGTACGTTTGAGTTAAAAGTCAAAGTACTTATTTCAATCTCACATCACTTTATGCCTCTGCGACTTTCTCACAGAAAAATATTAATATACTGCGATCACCACAACTGTCTGAAAGCTTTAGCTAGTTATATTTATGGGCAATGTCCCATAGTGACAGCTGAAAATAAACTAAAAAGATATGATTCTTTTGTATGTTTCAGATAAAATGAAGGGTAAACTGATGTAGTAAATATCCTTCTGCTGATTAAATCTTTCTTTTTGGCAACATCATAATTTTCATAATTTTAACTGTATAAAACAGTTATTACAGATGATCAAATATGGCGAAAAAAAAGAAAAAAAAAAAGAAGCCAGAATCAATAATCAATCAATAAATAAACAATAGCTCAACCTACAGAGCTTGATGATTTTTTTCTACATTTGCTCAAATCATGTTCAAGCAAGTTCTGAATTTACTGCACTCATCTGAAAGAGGATTTCTACATAGAAATGTATAGAAACTGTGTTGTCAGTGTGTGGGAAAGTAGTAATGGCTGCCATCAGGCCTCTTAAGCCCCAGGTACTGACTGACTAACAGCTGGTAACCCCCCTCCCCCTCCGTCTCTTCCTGAGGAGCCAGAGAGTCTGTAGGCTATCGCTGCTCAAAGAGGCAGATTTCAGCAGGAGAGGCTAAACAACACATTCCGCAGGCACTGCCTATAAGCGCCACTCAGCCTCACACACCCTGAAACAACACACACACAAAGAATGAGAGGCAGGCAGCTGAGTGTTGAGGGTCATCCAAGGGGTACTTACCACCTTCAATCCTTTCTTTCAGTTAGCGCCTAATTTGCATGTCTACATTTTGCCCCGTTAAAAATCTGTATCCTCACTATGTTTCTATTTCAATAGATTAACTAGTGTCCATGCTATCTTTATGTCAGTGGTTTACCTGAAAAGTGTCTGCAGTTCCCAACCAACCAATTTTGAAGTTATTATATTGGAGCCATGTACAGGCTGATACAGATTAACACTAAACGTGGATTTATTATTTTGTTAAAAAAAAAAAAAATCTAAATACGTAATTTTAAAGATCATTTTGCAACTAAAAATGTCCAAACATTTGCATGCAATAACAGTAAATTGTGTCTTAAGCATCAGTTATTCTCAGTGTAGGACAGCTGGAGACCTGATGGGGTAGTAGTCAGTCCTGTTATGCCACACACTTCTTGGAGGTCTGCTTGAAGACAGCTGTCTGGGTGCATGGCTAGCTGATACATTCGTATGCACTCACCGCGTGCTAACCATCTGATGATAAAATTAATTTTGGTGGGATCCAAGCGGACACTAGCAGACCCACAGACATGGGGAGTATCATCTCCACCTAAGCCTCTGTTTTATGCTTGTTAACTCGCCTCATGTCAACATAAATGGCTGAATTCTCACTGCGACTGCATGACTGAGCTGAAAAATAAATAACCACAAAAAAAGACAATATCTGAAAATAATGTCACCTTACTGATGATTTTATCAGTGTGCAAGAAGAACCATAGAATACAGTTTGGGAATGAAGTTTTATAGATATCCTTCCCCAGCTGCACTACAACACCACAGTGGTGCTTTCAGCTTTCAGCAAGTGTTAACAAAATGTTCTGAATTTGGTTGTTAGTGTAGACATGGGTGCAACTTTAAGACTTAAAAATTGATGCATTCATTTACATGCAATGTTCACATGACCCAAGGGTAAAAAAAACCCTCCACAAACAAATTAAAAAAAAAAAAAATTTTTAGAAACCGCGAGGAACAGGGTACTGCTTCATCAGAGTAATTGCCGACGTATCGATGATTCCACACAACATTAATCTAACCTATAGATTTTTACATTGGGGGGAAGCTGAATGAGCTCATAGGATGACGGGAGGCGAGAGGTGGAGAGACAGCTGTTTGTTTGAGAGATGGTGCCATCAAATGGTAGGGACTTTTCCCAGAAGACACATTGCCCAGATATACTTTTCACTTCACGTCACCCTGTGGAGCTGGAAAGCACTCTGATGTGGAGTCAGCGTGAGACTCAAAAACACTTTTGCACAAAAACGTAGACTGCCATTTAGTCAGATGGTCATCAGCAGACATACACAAATGCAGGAGATAACACACACACACACTCATGACCCACATTGACTTGTGCCACAGGTACAGCACTCTCGCTGAAGGACATGAGGGTTATCCACATAGCTCTGTGGGTAATTCTGTGAATTCATGGTCGCTACATTAGTGCTCTGACGTGCTCGCTGTGAGCACGACAGAGAGAGAGAACATGGACTCATGGCCGCGCACCATCCCTCTTCCACAGACAAATGGCTTGCAGCCAACAGCCAAGTACGGAACATGAAACACATGATAAAACATGCAATTAAGAGCTTTGGAGAGCGCTGGTTACATATTTCCTTACTGATTAATGGAGGAGCATTGGAAAGGGAAAGGGTTAGAGAACCCGCCAGGAGTGTTGGGTAACGAGGCATGGTGGCAGATTTATGTCTCCTTCGTCCCCTCCCCCCAATCTGATGTACCCATGACAAAGTGCCGTTAGCCGTCCCCCCATCCCATCTCCTTGAAATGTCATTACATGTTCACATGTAGCAGGTAAGCAGAAATGGAACGAAGATGGGCATTAATGCTAATGAGAACTGGGCTTTGGCCTTTTGTGTCCACTCCCAAAGGCTTCCTTCCATCATTCCATTGCCCGAGTCCATATCCCAATCCCAAACATCTCGAATGTTCAACTGGACTCTCTTCACATGCATAGAAATTTACCACTTCTTCTTCTTCTTCTTTTTTAACCTTTTAGCAAAGCCCACATTTTATGACTCCTGCTTTCCACGCTCTTCCACTTTGTCTGTCGCCCTGCTGTCTGTGTGTCTGTGTGAGTGAATTACCTTCAGTCTGTCTTTTGGCAGTGCCTGGGCTCCTTTCATGATGACCTCCTGAACTCTCTCAACAGACAGGTCACTTCCAGCCTGCTCCAGACGCTGACTGAAGAAACCAATAACCTAAAGGTCAAACGGGAGGAAACAGCCAATCACAAACTTGCCATAGGGTCTTTTAGCTTGCCTTAAAGTGCTTTGAGGTGACTGTTGTTGTGATTTGGTGCTATAGAAATAAAATTTAATTGGACTGAATACAGTTGGAGTATTTAGGGTCAAACACAGAATTTAAATACAAATTACCACCAATACAGTGTCCTCAGTTTTTCATGTTTTGCCAGGAAAATGGGAAATAGGTGCAGTTATTTATTGAAATGTGCAAACATACATGGGAATATAGTATATAAGACAAAAGCACAGTTTGTATAATTCTTACAAGCTTGAAAATCAATATGTTGGTGCAAAAACTTGTTTTATGCTTGTGAAATTACGCTATATCAGGCATTTTTTGTAGATTTAACTAAGGAATTGTGACAGGCTGCTAGTAACAGATTGTCTAAAGATATAATAAAAAAAAAGGTTCTTTGCCAAGTTGTCTTCAAGAGTAGACACAAAATTAAGATGTCTCCTTTGTTTGAATGAATCATAGGTCATTGTTAAGTGTCTTAACAAAAAATATGTGATAAAGCAGGCAGTGTCCAAAGCAAAATCCACTTTTTATCCAATAAAATAGAAGAAAATACAACTCACTGATGAAACTTGACTCTTGTTGATTATCTCCTCAAAAATAAATGGTTATTTTAAAATATTTCTCGTCAGGTTTTGTGTTAATGCAGTTATTGATATCTTTGTTCCATTTTGTTCTACTTGTAAGTATAAATCAGCTGGTAGCATTAGCGAAAAATAAATAAATAAAAAATCAATATTCACTCTTGTCTGTGTTTCCTAATACACACACGGGACCTTGTTCTCATTGAGCTTTAATGTCAAGTCCCAGCTCCATCACGACCCTCTCCGACTCTTCTAATCCCTCTGTTTGGAGCTGTCACATTAATATTTCAGCAGCCACACCCGATATGATGACACCGGGTGCAATATGAAGATCTAGGAACAAAATGGCATCATGCTACACGCGTAGGCCTGAGAGACCTCAGCTGTGTAAACAATAACACTGGTCAATGTTCCAAAGGTGGTTTGAACATCACGTTAGAGGAATCGGTGCTGAACCTACAGTACGTCGACAGCAGTTTTCATTTAAGGCAAAATATTGCCGCTTCCATAAACGGCCATTTAAACACGTGCATGGGCTGCCATGTTTCCTAGCAACAGTAACTCGCTTCTGTAAATGCTTCTTTATAAGGATACAGCACAGCACACACTATTCAGATAAACCAGCCACATTAAGGCACCTACCAAATATTATGTAGGACCAGAAAAAACAACTCTGATCTGCAGTATCAGCTACCGTGACATGAGCAGCAGATCCTTTAAGTCTTGTAAGTTGCAAGGTGGGGCCTACGTGGATCAGACTTGTTTTTCTAGCACATCCCAGATATGCTCAGTCAGATCGAGAACTGAGTTAGTACCTTGAAGTCTGTTGTTGTATTCTTTAAATCTTAAACAAGCACTGCGGTGAGGCAGGGGTGCATGAGCTTGCTGAAATGGGTTACTGCCACCAGGGGATACTTTTGCTTACTTTTCTGAAAAGGTGTATGTAGTGTGCAACGTGTTAAAGTATGCAGTCGGTGTACATTCCACATGCCAGGGCTCAACCTTTTCCAGCGCATCATGGTCCAGATCATCACACTACCTCTTTCGGCTTTCCATAATGCTCTTTTGGTGCCATTTCACCCCAGGTAAAGGTTGCCAATACATGCACAGGTCTCTATCGCTTTTTACTGTAAACATAGATCTGCACGTCTGTGACTTTGCCTCAAACTGGAGCGGACATTGTGCGCAGATGCCCCGGGCACCTTCTCAGTTCAGAGTGCCATGTTAGCGCGACACTTCGAATAAACTGCAATCGTCCTTTAAATGGATGAGTCAGTCAGCTGACCTAAACCTAAGTGAGCGTGCTTTTCATTGATCGAGGGCTAAAAGGCAGAGAGACTTACAAACAAGCAGCAACTAAAGATGGCTGCAGTAAAGATGCAGCCGTGGACCACCCAGCATTTGGCACATATCCATGTGTTCCAAACCTCAGGCTTCAAGCATTAAAATAATCATTGTATTTATGATAGTGTAAGTTTATCAAATTACACTTAAGCCTGTTAGAAGACAGAAAAAAGTGGCTATAATTGGAAGAATGAGTAGATTTAATTTTGGACTGGACTGGCTTGACTGGTGCCATTACAATGAGATGTTTAAAGAGTTGCGGATGATCATAAATCGAGATGATTTGCAAAGCTGGGTGAATTCTGCTTATTGTCAGCGGGGGAAAAAACGTAGAAAATGTCAAAAACTTTTCATTTTAAATAAGTAGTTCACTGGAATTAAAAATGATTCAATGCTTTCTGGGTTTAACCTCAAAGAAGAAATCTAAGAAAGTATTTTTTGTGTTTCCACTGCTCTTCTAAGTTTTTCCCTGAAGAAATGTTTGGTGTTCCTTAATTACAAAAAAAAAAAGAACTATTACAAATTCCTTTTAAAGCTCTTTTTTTTGTCAGAGCAACATTAAAAAATGCTTCTACAGGCAGTTTTGTTTCTCAGTGTGGGCTGTTTTAAAGATTTCAAGCACACCAGAGTTCATGCACTATGTGCGTCTACAGCTATCTAATACTAATCTCTTCATTAACTCAGAAGGCCTCCCATATGGGCTTATTTTAGAAGAGCAAAAAAGCCGCCTCGCATCCTGAATAGCCTCGGGGAAACTGACTTAACCGAGGGATTCTACCTAGGCATGCCTCCCTCATACTTATGGATAACTGTAAAAGCCTGTGGCAATGTATGCAGCAACCCCCATCCTCTGCACACACACACACTCATACCCACCAAAGCTTCCTTTCCCTTCTCTACGTGACTGTGAATGACATATTTCTCGCATCCCTTCTTACTTATACACCACACATACTCATTGAATGTTTGAGATGTAATGTGGAGATACTTGACGCCAGTGGACTGATTAATTCAATCATACTGCTTAAGTCTTTCATTCTTTATTGCCTGACTGCAATCTTCTGGCCCGGCTTTTTCAACATTTCTGAGCAGACAAAGAGGACACTGCAGGAAAAAACTGTCAGGCTTCTCTTAATTCACTTGTGATGCTTTGGGCGATTCCTAGTTTAAAAAAACCAAACAACAACAACAAAAAAAGACAACAACCCTCAAACAGACTGACCGTGTCGAGGTTCTGCATGATGTCCTGGAAGGACGGGTGCGTCCTGAACTGCTCAAAGAGCTCCCTCTTGTAGAGCAGTGCGTACACCAGGTTAGGGTTGTGGTGTAGAGAGTTGCACAGGCAAGAGTTGATGATTTCCAGCATCATGCGAATGACTTCCTCAATCACACTCAGGTCCTGGGCCTGGAGGGAGAGGGAGGATGTAAAGGTTAATTGGTTTCCCACTAGAGTGGTTCCACTTATTATATTGTTTTTAAATGATTGTTTTCTGATAGAACGATCAGCAGGGGGTAACAGACAGATGGCAGAAATGGCAGCAGGGATCAGAGGAAGGACAAAAAAGTAAAGCATGAATGTCGGCCAAGGTCTTAGCAAGTGGCAGAAGGGTGATCTTTTAAACCAGATATCAGGTTGTGTTGGCCTGTGTTTCCTTGTGTGGCAAAGACGGCAACTCAGTGACACGTGACAGTCAAAGACTATAAGAAGGACGGACAAAAAGATAAAGAGTTTTAAAATGCCTGACATGATGGCGTTGTTTTCAGCCTTATTTCAAACTAAGTAGGCTTCTCAACACATAGACCCAAAAAGTTCATAAATAAGGATTTCCCGATGTGAACATCAACACAAGAGATTGTTGGAGAAATTAACTGAAATCCCAAAGCAGCATCAAAAAACAAGTTTGACATTTTAGAAAAATATGCACAGTTGCCCTTTGGTGAAGACAAGATTGATAACATGTAATATCTATGAAGGTTCAGACGACCTCCTCCCAGCTAGGATCTTTCTTCTCTCACTGTGTGACTCCAACTAGCTGTGGCGGCCAAATAGTCGCTCGGAGATCGAGCATGTTGCACCCTCGACCTCCAGTCTCCAAACAATGCCAGTCGGATTCTCAGACAGATTGACAAAGGTTTGCAAAATGACTGTTGTCTAATTTACTAACGGAGCCAATTCGCTAACGTGTTGCAATCAGTCTGAGTCGGTCTCCAACAATGAGTGTAACTAGTCTGGGACACGTCTTTTTACAATTGTGGACTTGATTTTACTGGTTGTCAGCGGGTCCCCGTCATATTCCTAAGTAAAAGCAAAACTGACTCTCTTATTCTGTTGTTAAATTACCATCGTGCAGCACATATGTCACCATTTGAGAAAGAACTCTTGTTTCAGATCTACCAGCTTCTGACTGGATTCTCAATATAGGTTGTCAATTCTGTTTAATTTGAATTTCTGCGTATGTAGACAGCATTAACCAGTGCATTATCATAAATTGACAGCATGTAATTGTCAACTTGTCCACATATCATCCCCATTTCGTGACTGCATTTTATTGCAGTTTTATGGCAGCTGACTGCAAGTGGTTGCAGACCTGGTCCCCATCTTTGAAGCAACAGTTTCAAAGCCAATAAGATTCCAGGTTCTTTGACTTATAGTTGATTTAATTGTGGTTGTTCCCACTATTACTGTGACTGCAGCAATATGATGTTCAATTTTAGTAGCTCCTTCTGCTCAAGAGCGGTGAAACGCTATTTTTGTCCTTCCAAAGAAACAGTTCAACAAATAACCCCCTTTACAAAGGCAATCTGTTATTTTTAAATTTTTGTTTTTGTGCAGATTAAACAAGAGACACAATCTGTGAGCTTGAGAGATGCGGGTGCAACAGAAATATTTTGTTGGCTTTGGAGACAGTCCAACTATCATCTCCGTGTTTTCAGCCTTTATGATAATCTAGATAAGCTAGGACAGCTAGCTGCTGACGAAAGCGTCATAGTGATCACATACGTATGACAGTGGTATTAATCTTAACATCCAACCATAAAAGTAAATAAATAAATTATATTTTATTATCCCTGCATTCAAAATGTTCATAATTAAAAGTGTACAAATTAAAAAGTCCTTAATTTTGTACTTAGTGCGAGTAGTGTGAAGCATTCGGCCACTCTTTTTACTTTCAATAGCTTCAGTTATTAATTAGATGAACAATCTTTTTAATAACTTGCAATTAAAGCAGTCAGTAGGAGAATCCTTTCTACATAGTGAGAAAGATTTTCAGTGCCACTGATGTTTTTAAATGATGATAAAGATGTCTGCACCTGTCAACCTTTAAAGTTCGGTTTCATTTACCTTATCAGCGTGTTTATGCTACAGAAACCTTGGACCTTAATCTGCGTGGTGGTAACTCGTAAAACATGCGCCTACTTGTAGCCTTTAATGATATTGAAAATGGCTTTCATCATTAACGGACGTCTATGCAGCTAGAGGAGTTTGGTTTCATCACACAACCTGCTTTTAATGGAAAAAGGCACGCTTTAAGAAATCTGGCTTATTGTTCTTTAGTTACTTCATTCACAACAATCCGTCTACAAGAGAGACAGACAGACGCCACCGTGATGAGATAACGTCTTTTTGGCGTGTTCAATGGTGGCGCACAACAAGAAAACTGCAGAGAGCGTGGGAAAATGAATAATCTACAGAGAGATAAAAACTTTGGTCAACAGAGTTCATGACTGATTTCCCATGGTGTGACAGCTGTGGGCAGAGCGTTACAAAATCTATCGTCTACGTTTGATGATATTGCAAGATAAGCTCCATAAATGAGAAACCAGAAAAATATAACTCAATAACACCGTGACTCATCTCAATTAAACCAAGCACTACTAACCACGAGTGTCAGTTTCTCTTCACTCCCAAAAAGACAAAAATATGAAAAAAAATTTTACTGCTGAAAAAGAAATTCTAAAAATTTGCTCAGCGACTTATTTTTTTTTTAACATGAGCTATAGCATTTGATCTATATACAGTATACAGCATCTATGTTAGGCCAAACAGAGTCAAAGAGCCGCCTGTGTAAGCAGCTCAGAAGAAGCAGCTAGAACAACAAAATGCAAACTAAGAGAATGCAGGAGTCAGGGACATCCAAAGCAGCTTAGCTTAATGCAATGGACTTCTAATGAAATCAGTCCATCGGTAGTCTGACCACAACTGTAACACGCGCTGTAGATTATCTGACATAATCTACAGATCCAGGATTTAGTTCGGATCCTGGATCTTTAAAGATCCTTGCATGCCTCCAAGCAGATATGAATAAATATGTGTGCTCCATTTTGAACATTCTTCATTTTGCAGTGTTGTCTGAATATATAAAAAGTATTATAATTACTATTACTATATGTAAGAATAACATGACATAAAATTTCAATAAAAAGATCTCCCAGTGCCTAGCAAAAACTACCCAAACCAAGAAATGTCTGAAAAAACCAGCAGATGGGTGAGAGGAGAAAGAGGTGTGCCTTATACCAAAGCATTTATGAATTCAGTGTGTAATAATGCTCAGTAGTAGGGATGGGTATTGATAAGATTTTCACGATTCCGATTCCATTTTCGATTCTGTTTAACGATTCGATTCTTTATCGATTCTCTTATCGATTTTTTTTTTTTTTAAAAAAGGAGAACACTAAGGTCAATTAGCTTAGATCTTTGTTTTATATCTTCTCTTTGAACAAGATAGAAATTTAGGAGTAACATGGCCTTACAAACTCAACAGTGAGATCTTAGCAGATCCAACCTACGGCTCTTCAATGTGGTGTCACAGGGTCCCCAGGAAAAAAAATTGTGAATGTAAAATAATAAAATAAATATTCTTCTGTAGCAATTACACAAGAATATCCAATAATGTCCCTGCCTACAATTAAACACATTCACTTACCGAAAATCGGGGGCATCTGCTGTGGCAAATGGGTGCAAGCCTTTTACCACAAACTTAGTCACTGCTCGGTGACATTCGTCTATCCTGGCCTGAAAGGAGACGCTACCGGTAGACTGTAGCAAGAACTGCCAGCATCTGAGCCAGCCTCTGTCTGTCTCTCTCATCATGGTCACCTAAATGCACAGTAATGGCAGGTTTTGTAATAAGGCAGATTGCGCTAACATAATATGCACTGTTAGTTGATTATTTACCTGCCGTATTAACGGGAGAGGACGTGCAAACGTTACCGCTGCTGCTGGGTTGAGATTCACGAGTCCGGAGCAGAATTAAAAACACGATATTCATTTAAGGTTATCGCGTGTTTTGTGAGCAAATGCTTTTGCATATTCGTAGTGTTTCCTCCCTTAAATGAAATATCTACTTTGCAAGTATTGCAAGTTGCCCTGTTGTCATCCGTTCTCGTAAAGTATAACCAAACTTTTTAGCGTTTGAGCCGCCATGTTTCCTGCCAGGTAAATGACGCTCCGCAACGTGGTGACGTCATTCGGGGCGACTGGACTCGATAAGGGAATCGTTTGCAAAAATGGCAAACGATTCCAAGGAATTGAAACAGTGGGAACCGGTTCTCAACAAGAACCGGTTTTCGATACCCATCCCTACTCAGTAGTGTGCATTTATCACAAGATGTTTACTCAGCTAAAGTTTGCCCGTCTTGTTTTAGTTGTGCCACAGCAAAAATGTAATTAATGATATAATGCTGATAATAGGACCTCAGTCCTTTATGTGGATGTAGAAACTATGGCAGTGTGACAGTGAAACACAGGCAGTTATGCTGAATACAGTCCTTACTATTCACAACTGTCAAAATGTCTCGTGTGAAATGCGTCATTTTAAGTGGTTTTCATACGTGAACTTTGGGCAATTTTGGGCGACTTGCATTAGGATATTTTCCACAGCTGTCCTTTCTCACATGTAGCACATACAGTAGCAGGAAATAGGCAGTTTCAGTCACGTTTGTACTATTAGGAAATGCTGCGTATTGTGGGTAAAGTATGCAGCATATCACCAAAACCCAACACCATCCAGCCTTTAAGTAGGAATCTGTTGGGTTAAAGCAGCACACGTTTGTGTTCTCACATGTACCTCTGTCGGCAATGGTGCATAAATATATGAATGCTATGACAAAAACATATTTAACGTCACTTTTCCAAACGTTTAACTGACCAGTTCAGCCTGTTGGTCTGAAAACCTTTAATCATTGTCTTTGCTTTACAGGAAGCCTCGCCTTAGACAGTTACTCATTAGAAACTTCCTCTGGGTTTACACGCTGCCACATTTCAGGCTTGAAGTAAAATTCCTGTAACGTTCATTAGAATAGGCAGCAGAGATAGCAAAGCTTTCTGATAAAGAAAAAGAAAAAAAAGATTTATTTATATTTCACAAGGTCTCATTCTTGAGCCGGGCACAACGTGAGCTTTTATATTCGCCACAGCACACTTATGCTTAGTGAATCATTTGCATCACTGTTCTGCTGATGACCTGTTTTGACCAAGAATTTGCAATATCTGATTCGAAACAGCAACATGGTGAGTCTCCTGCTGCGAGCTGATTGGCCACAGAGTCTACCTCCAATCTGGGCAAATCATCTGTAACAGAACTGCATGTGGTAGCATTTTATATTCCATCTTCAGTGCCCTGCTTTGAGAGAAGTTCTTATCTTATAAATAACTTTGCTTGCTGTGATGCTTTTTTTTAATACACATAATCAGTCCCTGAAAAAAAGCCGGGGGATTAAGATAACAGTAAATAGCTGTAATTCTTTTGTGCACTGAAAAAGGTTACTTTAGAAATATAATGGGTTAGATTATTGGTTGCGCTGCTGAAAATGTAATTACTAGGGCAACCCTTTAAAATTAATTCAGAATGATGTATCTTATTATTTTTTGTTTACGGTGTGATTACTTTTCTACCAAATGTATTTTTTTTAAACCAGGCAAATCCAGCTGCTGCAGGTTACAGAGGTGTTACATTGAGCAGCACAAACAAGCTTCACAGTGAACAGCGATGCTGGAATCTGTGTCAGAAGTGTCCGAATAGAAATGCTGAAGTCCAGCACTGAAAGGCATTCTTGTCCAGTGATGTGGCCAACTATCACAGGTGGGGTCGCAGGCATGGAAACGGGTTGCTCAAAGCAATGTGCATCGATTTGATTGGAAGAGAACCAAGGAAAAAGAAGGCTCGGACGCCACCATAACTCAGCTCGCTGAGCGTGTGACCTAAAGGCTGCAGCAGAGGTAGCCTAGATTTGAGTCCACTCCAGACCACTTCCTGCATGTCATCCCCCCACCACCCGCTCCTTCTCCCTGCTTTCCTGTCTGCGCTCTACACTTTGCTGTCAAATAAAGACTGTAAACCTTGTAAGCCATCCTATTCTCCAACAGCTTTGCTGACCTGTGTAGCTCTCTGACAGAAGCCACTCAAGCCCAGCAAAATGATGAAGAAGGATTGAACAGTTCTAGATTTATGATCTTTATAGAAAACAATACATTCAGATTTTGTGAACACCATCAACACAACTGGTAACGGAACTCTAGTTTAGTTATTTCGACACACATCCAATAACATTGCTGCACTGATTTCCACAAGCATGGTGGTTGAAGGTGTTGAGCTTTAACCGGCAGACGTGGAGAGGCAATAGGAAGGCAGGAGAGCCAGCTCTAATGAGGATTGATTGTGCGTCTGGAAGCAGAGGTGGCTCTCTGAGCTCAACTCCACTGCCTAGCTATACTTGCTCCACTCTTTTCCGCAGTGGCAGGCCATAATTAGACAGAAAGCAGGGACAGATAAGAGAGACAACTGAGTAGGAGGATGTGGAGGCAGGAGGAGGAGGACAGCAACAAAAATGGTAGCATAGATGATAAGAGAGTATGGGGGGTAGGGGGGCTAGCTGATGGAGAAAACGGACGTGACGAAGAGGAGACAAAAGCAGGAGAGGGAGGCAGAGTAGGAGTGAAGGATGCCTGGTGTGTTTGTTCTCCAGCTCTGCACCAAGCTTAATGAGATTAGTCTGGCAGGGAAAAAATGCCACACTGGGGAATTCAGGTCACATGAAAATAGGCTAGCTAGACGTCTGCCTGGCCTTGTGTGTATGTTTGTCAAGTGGATGAGATTAAGAGGTCCACGGTCTGGTTGAAACCCAGACAGGATTTAAATATCTTGGCGACTCCTCCTCTTCCACTTCCCACTCTGTCCTTTTGCACTTTTTTTCTCTTCAAACTGCATCCTCAGCCAGAAAAAACAAACAACAAAAAAAAACACTTGACATGTGTTTGTTTGACAGCATATTCTTCCTACCTCTCCCTCCTCTTTTTGCCTCATTCTCTCTTAGTCATACATCGTTTTCCAACCTTGTGCCTTGTCGTTTGGTCACAGCCACTCATGCTGCTATTTCTCGTCTTCTCTTCACCCAGGAAAACATAGGTGAGTCATAAAATTAGCCTCAATGATCCCGTCCTGTTTTACTTGCATCACCATTCACAGAAACCCTATTGGAAAGCAAAGCATTTATGTGCACTTATAGGTTTACACCCTTCCCCAACTCTGCGCAATTCTGCTGTTAATTCTTAAACATACCGAGTGCAAATGTGTCGCATCTGCAGGCGTGGTGACCTCTGCTGTGTCTGACAACTGACAGTTTGTAGATGCAAGCAGTGACTAGAAAGCCAGAGCCCGTCCTTTCTATCATACCCACACATGTTTTTAAGCGAGCGTTTGTGAGTGCGGACAGGGTGTTTAGAGACATAGACATGAAAATCCCTGTAAAGTAGGAGCTGGCATCATTAAACCAATAGCTTAGTGATTCCCTGGCCGGCCCTGCTGCTCACTGTAGGCTGTTGCAGGGCAGACAAACCAGACATATTAAGAAAGAGCACTGATGAAGACAAGGGCATGAGGATACAAACAGAAAGAGTGAAAAGCCACACCTACAGGTTGAATAAAGCACAGTGGAGGAAAAGGATGAAGAGGGGGGAAAAAAGCCACGTGGACAGACAGAGAGGGTCAGACTGGCTGAGCAGCAGCAGCAGCCTGCCCTTGTCTTTTGGGAGCTTTTTTTTTTTTTTTAAATAGGTCATTGTCTGACCCGCATTATGGTACCACAGCCATGTCATAATCACACCATTTTGAAGAGCATTGTGCTCAGGTCAGCTTCTCATTACCCCATAGCTTCACATACCCACAAAACATCCTTTGTTGGATGCACACAGAGAAAAAGAGAAAAAAAAGTGTGTGTGTGTTGGGGGGGGGGAAAGTTGGACCCTACAGAAAAACAGCAGCATCAACACAATGTGATTATGCTGGATGCTCTCTGCATCACTGTCTTGTGTGTGAAGGCAGGATTCCGTGTATTGGCATCCATATACCTTATCCAGATTAAATAGGCACACTACTTTTCTGAGACTTGGCTAGCGCTAACAGCGGGGCTGCTTGGGTGGGGAATGAAGGCAGTACTGTGGGTCATGTGGGTCATGACGTGAGTGATAATGATAAAAAAAAAAAAGATGACGCCAACTGCTGCAACAGCACTCTGGGAGATAGGTAGGCAGTGCTAATTGATCTGCTACGAGCTGTGCTCTGTTTTGCTGTGCCTCGACCGCGAAAGGACCACGATGCAGCAGGGCTGCCCTAATTACCATTTGGAAGCAGCAGATCATTAGGACCCCAGAGCACCTGCTGCCTGCAGGGGTGGCAGTCCTACTGCCTGAGAATAGCAGCTGAAAGAGGCAGTGATAGATGACAAAAGAGAAGAGGATGGCACATATATAGAGAGACGGGCTAACAGAATAATAATAAACTAATAACTGGGCCTAGCATCGTTGTTACTGGGCAGGTGAGGGGGTGAGGGAGGGGTAACTCCTGAAAGATCAGAGACCAAATTGTGGAGTCAGTGTGTAAGCTAACTCTCACCTCTCAGCAGGAAAGCACCTTAATGAGAAGAATGCAAGGAAACAGATTTATGAGACAGAGAAGAGAAGATAATGAGCTACTTATTGCGTAGCAGAGAGGTTAAGAGGTTACTTGTTATATGTGATTAGTTTATTCTATGTTCAATTTCACTAGAGGCTTAGCTACTCAGCCTGGAGCCTGAAGTTGAGTTCATTTAGAGCAGTTAAAGACCACCACTCTAAAAGATCTCATTTATCTTGGTCTCCTATAGGCAAACTCTTAATTGGAGTTCAGTTAAAAAAATATGCTGGTGTCCTACATTTATATTTCCTTAAACTATGACACAACCCAGCTCATGTATTACTAAGATGATTTTAAGAAGTCCATCCGAGTAACAGATTTGGAACTTAAAGGTTCGCATGAGGAAGTCCTCTCGAAAATGAGCAACATATATTTATTCTATCTTTCATAACTTTCCAGGAATGTACACTTGATTGATTGGCCCATAAAAGATCAGCAAATAGTACTGATAGTTTACTTAGGTGTTGTTAGATTGAAATAATCTGTTATAATCTGTTCTGGATTTATAGAAGAGTGTTCAGATCTTTGTTTGTATGTGTGACTTACACATATGGTGACAAACAACCTTGTGATGAACTGCTGAATTTTATTTTATTTTATTTTATTTTATTTTATTTTATTTTATTTTATTTTATTTTATTTTATTTTATTTTATAGTTTTCATTTATTTTTGCTGCCTGGTTTTAATTGAGTAATTTCTGTAACTGCGAGACACTTGCTGCTGCCCATCTTGGCCAGGTCTCTCTTGTAAAAGAGGTTTTTAATCTCAATGGGATCTTCCTGGTTAAATAAAAAAAAAAAATTTGCCTTTGCTTGTTTTCGAACTATAACACCCGTCTGAATAAAGCCTTATAAACAGCAGAATGCATTTCATAACATGGGGAGGTGGGGAGGTCTTTATCAGCAGGAAAAGCTGTAAAACCTATAAAAATACAGTTTAAAAAATATCAAAAAAGTTTTCCCGTCACATTAGCCAAAGTGATTAAGTGGTCTGGATTGGAGTCGTCACTGAGCCGGGATTCTGAATTGAAAGTGAGAAACAATCATCTATGTTTAACCCGTCTCATCTGGTCAACTTTAAGCTCGAGTGTGCTGTGTGGTTTAAGGTTGCTAGGATGTGAAGAGGTCTCACTTTCTCAGTCTTCTCCCTGGTGCAACAATTTATAACGTGAGAGTCCTCTGCGACCTCATCATCTTATTACCAGTTTATAAATAATCCTTTGGGGTCAACCTTTTGCTGATAGCAGCATGCCTGAACTAGTGTAATAAATGGTTCATGAATTTTTTTTTTGGTGCAACAATACTGTACAAAAGTCTTGAACCACCCTTTCATTTCTTTATGTTTTGCTGGGAAAAAGAGAAATAAGTACAGTGATTTTTTCAAACATGTACACACACATGGAAATACAGTTTAAAAGGCAAAAACTGAGTTTGTGCAATTCTAACAAGCTTACAAGTCAGTATAAATAAGCTCCTATGACCGTCTTTAATCTTCAACACAGCCTGAACTCTCTTAGACAAGCTTTCTTCTAATTTGTAGACACTTCCTGTTTTACCTCCTCCACACATACTAAAGATGATTCGAAGCAAAAAGCTGAAATTTGGATGAATGATGCTGCAGATTTTCAGTTTTCAGAGCTGAACTATTGCTCATTAACACTTTAAAAATGATGACAGCCTAGCTACGCTAAATATAAAGAAATGAGGGGTGACGTTTGAACAGTATTGTATATAAGCTTGTAATTTTTATAGTGTGTTAATTCAATTTTAATAGTAATGTTTATGAATACTAATTGACTAAAGTAACACCCTAAAATATGAAACTACACATTTTCATCCCTTTGTTTACATTCGGACTACAAATCTTTTTCCATCTACATGTGAACTATGTTTGAATCATCAAACAACCTACAACACACTTAACGCAGTAGAACATCGTAAACAAGCGAATAAAAAAAGAAAATGTGCGGCAAGGCCACTTCAAATAAACTAAACAATAACTGTCAGCACAAACATTAATGCTGCTTGACTGATTACAACTACTCACTCACATAAACATCGCAGACTGTATAATAGCTCGCTTCAGAAGCACAATTTCTAGTTAACAGCTTGCATCACTGAATGATTCTGGACTTTGCACAAAAAAAATCATTTTGTAGCTTCCTAAGAAATCCGCACATTCCTGAAAGCCCTGATAATAAACAGAAGGCATAATGTTTATTATCTGTTGATATATCCCCGGGCTCTGCTTTCCTCTTAAACAAGAGGAATGGTGCTACAAAGCTAATGCATATGTCTACTCCAGCTATTAAAAAGAGATCACAGAATGTGACTCAACCAGGACACATAAACACATAGACAGGGTGGTCCACCATGCTCCTGGCAGTGTCTGTGCGCATGTAAGTGTGTGTGTGTGTGTGTGTGTGTGTGTGCGCGCTTGTAGTCTTTTCCCAGAAATGTGCAACAGTAAACAGACTAAGAGGCAGAGAAGTAACATTACCATTACTGGCTGGGAGCATAAACAGTGACAAACAATGCAACACATACTTCCATCTTTTTATGTTTGTTTGCATGTACAACCGCAAACTGCATGTCCTCAGCATATCTCAGTGGATGAGACAGGAAAATAAGAATAAAAATGCAGACTCAGAGGTAACCATAGGATCCCACGAGAGATGCCCTTCTTGGTCTGGGAGTCTCTGGATGTTCCCCCCGGGGTGGGGGCTCAAGGGCCCCAACCCCTCGCTCTGTCTTCCATGATACTAACCAGACGCAGCCGCGCAAACACATTCAGGGATAGGGGGCATGTTCTGTGTGTGTATATACCAGAGAGAGACAGCAACCAAGAGGCAGACATCTACAGGGAGAAGGGGGGGGGGGGGGGGGTACAGAAGAGACGGAGGGAAAGATGAGACATTAACACAGAAGCAGACTGCACCCAGCTTTAACTCTCAGCTTAGGGCAGTTTGACAACGTTTTCATATCCGCCTCTCGGTCTCTCCCTCGTAAAGAGAGCGATTATACGTCCAGGACGATCCCGCATTAAACAAACATTAGTTCTCTCTCCACAGCCAGGCTCGGCCAAATTGCATTGTTTCCAGATGCCTGTCACAAAAACACGCTTACACCCACCCCAGGGCCCTCTCCTCCCCTCGTCAGCTCTCTCCTCTCTTCTCCTCTCGTCTGTCTCTCCTTACAGTTACCTCAGCCTCCACACCTCCCCAAGTTAAGGCGAGGGTTTGTGAGTAACACCAGGGCAGGCTGCTTTCAATTACGCCGCCACATCCGCTACTACCGCAGGAGCAGATGAGAGCCGGCAATGGAGGAAACAAAGGAGCCGGCATAATGAGACAGCAGCCCTTCCTTCAGATGTGACATCTCTCAAAACCAATGACGGGCTTTAGCTGGCGTGTAAGGTCATGTTAAGTGGCCAGACATGGAAAATTAGGAAGGAATTTCAACTTAACATTAAAACTATTAAAAGAAGAAATGGCTATACTTTATACTATACTAAACCTGGGCATAATGAGTATCTTAGGGATGCTTAAGTGTTGCTCTGACAAAAATCAGCTACTTACAGCGACTACTTTCTGAGATTTTATTAACAAGTTGCTAACAAGCAGCAAACTGCTGCTCATTGGGTCTACATTTTAAACTCTCCATCTATGCCAACCTCAAATCAAAGAGAATTAACAATTTAAAAAAAAGGTCTAGCAGTGCAGAGCCTAAAGGTATATTTACATTTCAGTGACCCCTCATTATTCTGTTTCTGCTCTATATGGCTGTACAACAGTGCTTTAAGCTAAATGCCACCTTCAGCATGTAAACAAGCTAAGCTGGCATGATGCAGACCATGTTAAACATTTTAGTTTAGCATACTCGCATTTACCGACAGGCACGAGAATAGACTGATGGGAATGTCCTTCCTTTTGCTTGGTAATAAAAGACCCAATAGCACACTCAATCCAATACTTTAAATCTTACTCACAAATGCCAACATTTTGGAGGGAAACAACAAGCCAAGGAGTCTGAAAATAAGAACATGGTAAGCCATACACTATTAGTTGGCATATGTTTGTCAAAAGAGAGCCCATGGAGCTTCCTTCTGATAAGTAGACAATACTCAGTGTGGCACATATCCAAAGTTACATGGCAATAAGTGAAGAAATAAATAAACAGACACTACTTGTTGTGGCGGCACTCCGTCTCTACTTCACTCTTCTGTACCACCTTTAGGAATCAGTCCGGCAACATGCATTTGAAACGCGAGCAAGTCCAGGTACTTTTCTTGCAAAAAATATGTTTATTGAAACTTAACTTAACTTAATTTACATGGCAAGACTCGGTCAAAAAACTGTGTTGCTTCCAGCTTATCAGACTCCCCAACTACGTAATTACAGTGTGCCGGATGCCCAAAATACTAAAAAGCGCATTAGAATGTCACACTTTTATATTCTATACCTTTAACAAAGCAGTATTTTGAAATTAACTAGAAATTATATTCTTAACATCAAACATGTATATTTCTCCTCTAATCATTTTACCAGTACCAATAAAATTAACCTTTAATTGGCTCTTACACTACTATAATCGCTTTAATTTCTGAAAACAAATTGTCAAACATCTGCTTTTCAATTTCACCTGTGCTACTTGAATGTGAAAGAGAGATGTAAGACAACAGCAGGCTGGAAAGCCCTTCTTTCCAACAAATCTCCTCCACTGCTCAAAAACACCTATAACTAAGATATTCACCACTCAAAACAAGGTGAAGGCTAATTGTGTAGTTTTGTTCGAGCTTGTGCTCAAGACAAAATTTCACTCGACTTATGTCTCACCTCGAGTGTGTATATATGTGTGTATGTCCAAATATACAACATGTTCCCTTTCGTTACGGCACACTGTGTGGACACGGAGACGTGGATAGTAGACATGGGAACCAATGCCACAGCCAGTTAGTATAGTCTAAGCTCAAGGATAACGACAATATCAGAAAAGCTGACCAGTTCTGTCTTTAAAGTCTATGACCCAGACTATGTGTCAGACACTTCAAGGAAAACACTCATTCAAAATTCCCATGAAATAATCGAGCTGAAAATCTGCCATGTACCCTTGAGCAGTAAATTGAGTGTCTATCAAAAGAGTGCTGTTGTGTAGATGACCTTATGATTTGACCTCGTACTCCCATGTATGAGCACGTCTTTGACTTTTTTGAATTTTTTGCTTCTATTATATTAACTTTAAGGCCATTTTCTCATATAACCGGCTGTACTCACAATTTTTTTCTTTTTTTTTTTTAAGAAAATGCAATCGTGGCAAACCGATCTCTACATTTCTCCTTTTGATTTTCAGTCATATAAAATGTCCACTTATGCATGTTTGTAAATAAAAAAAGCGCATTAAAATAGACCCTGAAGGAAGGAGGCATCCAAACAAGGGTGGATAATTATGCTTTATACATGTGTGTTGCGTACTGTAGATGTCTGCTTGTAAGGGACCTCATCAGACAGTCGCTACACGGTTGAAGAAGCACTCACATACACTCATGTTTCCCCAACACCTTAGGGTATTTATGGGGACCTTGTCCAAACTCGCACTAACAAACACACACACACACAAATGTGTTTGCATACCCACGCTTATCTAGGACCAAGCAAATCTAATGAGACAGCCAGACCGAAAGGCAGACAAACATACCCGAGGGCAGCGGCGTCTACGTGCAAATACAGACGACATATGTTTGTCAATAGCCAACAGAATGCTCTCGGCAGGTGTGACTGTCATATCAACATATTTAAAAAGACAAATTTGCTGTCAGTCAATACTGTATTAAATTTTTTTTAAACTGTCTTTTTTGTTGTTTTTCTGTCAAAAGAATAATGTGCAAAATAATGAGCTAGCTAGTTACTGCCTTTCTTTTCACTTTGTTCCACAAAAACTGTAAAGTTGCTTTATGGTACTGGATTATGCCAAATCATTCTTTATTTTTAACCAGTCGTGTCTACGTTGTTTTATAAATGCCTCAAAAACATCAGGTGGAATTAGACAAAAAAAATAAAAAATAAAAAAATAAAACCTGCAACACAGAAATACAGAATACATCAAATAAAAGCAACTCAAGTGTACAAGTACCCAATGCTCTTGTCTGTATTCATTTAAAACGTAATTATCAAAACTCAAAGGCTATGATAATGCTCATTTTTCATCATTATTGAATGTTAGGATCAAAGTGGAGTTATTTTGATGATTAATCGGACTGATCAGAACATAACAGTCCAACATTTGTTAACACTTATTTGCTTTCTTGCCAAGATTTAAATGAGAAAATGAGGACCACTCATCTCTGCAGGCTAAAACAGCCAGCGTACAGTTAGCTTAGGCAATAACCAAGAAATAATTAACATATTATTATTGTGTTCCTTTAATGCGTGCAACAACCAAAGAGAAATGCCATCCTTTGGTTTTATGGGCATCAGGAGTAATTTATGGATGTTTAGCGCATCCATGCTAAGCCCTCAGTCTAAGGAGAATATTCACCACTGCAGTAAAATCTCTCTGCCTGGTTCCTGGTTCCACATTTCAATAAATTCAAGTTTTACTTTGAAGATGAACAGTCTCCATTTTGTGTCACACTTTTCACAGTTTCACAACCACTTAGCAAGCAGTCGCCAAGCGTTTGCAGACACATTGACACGTCTTTACTGCTGCAGCACTGTATAACTCTTTGCAACCAGTTTCACTTAGCAACTTCCATCGGCATCCCCTCACCAACCAGTTAAGGACTACACACAGTTACCTAGCAACCGGTGATTGCCTATTTTCTAAATTTCTTTAAAAATAGATAACTTGCGTCCTTTGAAAAGACTTATTTATCATTGACTTGAAAAAAACAAAATAAAAATCAGTTGTTTTTTAAAACGAAAAGATGCAAATATGCTGCTTTAAACGCAAACCGATCAACTCAGCTAAACTGCCACGGATGCCCACATCTAATTACTATTCACAGTCCAAGCACACACATAATTTGGCAAATATGATTAAACTTAGTGCAGACTGGGACCGACTGTTTGTGTAAGTTTTACTCACATAGTCTGGCAACGCTGCGCTCTCTCCTTGTCTGCCTCTCAGAGACTGTGTTGCCTGCTCCAAAACCTTGTTGTGCTTTTTGGAAAGCAAAGCAAACAAACTGCAGGGGAGACACAGAGAGACGGAAAAGGAATGAGTGTGCCTGTGACAGATGAATAACAAAACAACTCAAGTGGCATTTTATACTTAACAATGACCTTTCATTACCTCTGCTTAGAACAGAAACTTCTATTCAGAACAGTTTATTAATTTAAAAGCAGACCTGCTTGATTTGTAAATGAAGTCTTTTAAAATGAATGAATATTATTTCATTTGGAATGACACTATAATCAGGGAACTACCAGGAGATTCATTTAATCACAACTCGTGTTTTCTTTTCTAAATGCGACACTTTATTTGTGTACATCTCTACATGGAAATGGTCGTTCCCCTTTTAGCCTGACATGTCTGGCTCTTATTTTATGCGTTTGTCTAAACCGCTGCTGTTATGGGACCACATGATGGCACGACACAGACAAACATCAGTCTGCTTGACTGCACCTGGGGCGTAGTAACAGTTTGGGTCAATGCATGCACAGACCCACAGAGAGTAACCATTACTGCTCTGCTCATGCAACAGTAAACTCATTCATAGCTGAAAAGAGACAATATTCTAAAATGCATTTTTTAAGAGGCATCCTGCTGATTATCAGTGTTATTAAAAGTATTAGTGACCTTATATTGTAATTACAACTTTGTAATCTCCTCTGTGGGTGCTCAGGGTTGCTAAATCTTTAATTTGTGTGTTAATCAAGAAGATTAAAAAAAAATCTGAATAAATTAAAATCAATGACATCAACAAGCTAAAGAGGCACAAACAGAGCTCTGATAAGCCCTTGGAGCTACACCTACCCACCTGTCAGCACAGCACAGCGCACACATGCACACTCACACTCTAAATCCCTTAGCACTCATTATCCGGGATAATTGGTGAAATAGAGCTATGTGAGCAGCTACACGGAGGTCTACTTATCATCCTCAGACCTAAAGTCAAAGCCTCTATTAGCCACAACTACTCAAGGACCTCTTGTACTATCTACACTCGTTTCCCACCACATTTTAAACGAGAGACCACCGAGTGAGCTCCACCTGGGACGATGCCCACAATAACACACTGTCACAAGCTGGCCTGTCTTATCAGTGACACAAAAGATTTCAACAGTACTGGCATGATCCCCAAATCAGTTATGAGGCCGAAGTAATGACAGACACACTAAAGACCTAAAGACGTCCTGTTCCCAGCACTGCATAGGTTTCGTTATGGACACACACTGTGCTCGATTGTGATTAAACATTTGTATATATGACACAGCGTTCATTTTAAATACCCATCTGGAGGCTTGGATTCTTTTCTAAATCTAAAATTGAAATGTAGGAACGCTCATTTATAGTTTCACCATTTTATTTTAGGGCTTTATTATAATCAGCTCATATGGTTTCAAAATAAATCTATTTATGACCCTACAGTAAACACAGTAAACATTTTCCTCATGCCTTTATGGTCTCAGTCACTTGTTTATTTCATACAACACGATAGTCATTTTGGTATACAGTGGTCCCTCGTTCATTGCGGTAGTTACGTTCCAAAAATAACCTGCGATAGGTGAAATCCACAAAGTAGCCAACTGTATTTTTTACAGTTATTATAGATGTTTTAATGCTGTAAAACCCCTCACTACACACTTTTCCACACTTTTCTCTCTTGTTTGAACACTCTCGAAGTTTAAACCTTCATAGAAAAACAAGTCCAGTATCATAGAATGAAAAAACCAAAGGCACCCACGGTTGCCTTTGATGGTGCAAAATGTTTTCGGCTAGCAATGGAAGATTTATGTAAATTTGACAAGCTGAACGCATTCTGTACTGTACAGAAGATACGGCACGAGATTGACTGACAATGGTCTACAGCCAACCAGAAGGCAGAACACAATACGCTGTAAAATTCTGTTAAATTCTGGCATAACAGTCCACAAACCTTTCACACCAGAGATAAAAGTAAAACCTTTCCCCCAAATTTAAAATATGAATAAAATGAGCGTAGATCGCTGTTAAAATGAGAACAAATTTAGCTGTACTGGTTTATTTAGACACAATTCCAGCTTCTTAAATGTAAATATTAAATCCCATGAATACATTTTTTAATAAACGAAACAATAAATTGATTAATATTATAAAACAACTGGCAGATTGAAGATGATCATTACCTGCAGCATTACAGTGACCTAAATTGCATTTGTTGAGTCTGCCGACACACAAGCAGGGATAGAGGAACAATTTGGCAGAAAGGAAATATTGATGGAGAGCAGGGAAAACGTTAAATTAGTAAGCAAAGATGTGTGGGGGTTGTGGTTAGGGCAAATCAACCCACTGCCGCCTTAAAATAAACAGCACCAGCCGCGATTCTCTCAGAGAGTCAATTATGGAGCAGAGTTCAGCGCTGCCAGTCTGACATTAGGAAATTCCTGGCAGGAAATTCCCTTTATCTAGCAGCCAGCCAGTTTAGCCCAGCCCGAGCCATCGCAGTCATCACCATTATCATTATCATCAGACATGGAGTCGGTTCTTCTACATCACTTCTGGACAGACACGTAGAAATACAGAGACGCTGTTCCTCTCGGACTCAAAACACCAAAGTCACAGATATGGATAGAGACACAGGCAGGGAGATAAGACGATCCTTGAGTGTGCGTGAGTCTGTGCACGTCTTAAGGGAAAGAAACATTCCCTTCCTGTTGTCTGCAGTTAACAGACAAGAATGACTTGATATCTGTATCTGTGTGTGTGGTTTGGACCCCGTCCTCTTCTTCTGTCTCCACATGGGCCAAACACTTTCCCCTTAATTTCCCCCTTCTTACATAACGATGTCATTTGCACAATCTTACCACTCACTAAATAATCAGTTTTTTTTAGCCTCTTTTGCTGCAACTACTGTCGAGTTACTATAATGACAAATATTATGTGCTGCCTCAACATGAATCAGCAAAAAAAAAACTACTGAGTGTTGTGCAAATGTGCTTTTTTCCCTGCTTTTTAACCATCTCATACAGGTATTCTACAGACATCTCATCATCTGTCATGCCCCATTTGCTTTATTATTTGTACACCTTAGTTAATTGCTTACCTTATGATCCGCTGGGCAGCGTACTGGTGGAGACATCGAAACTGTGCTGACATGTTGGCGAGTGCAGCGAGACAGTTGGTGTGCAGGTATTTATCCTGGAGAAGACGCACACACAAGCAAGCAGACAATACTGGCATAAAGATCAAACTGAAAATTGCTTTTAACTCAAACACTTCAATCATGCCAAATGCCATGTGTGTTAAAATACATAATAAGTACTGTGAAAAAGTCAAAACCCACCCCGACTGCTTCATGTTTTGCCAGGAAAATGGGAAATAAGTGCAGCGATTTACTGCAATATGTGCAAGAATACATGGAAAAACATTATGTAAAACATTTGTATTAGCTTGTAAGTCAATATTTGTTATTCTTATTAACCCCCTCAGGCAAGTAGTCTTCATTTATAGCTCTTCAGGCTTCTTGAAGGTTTGTCCTTCAGCTTTGGCTTTTTCACAGCCAAAGCTGTTCTTCGAATGTTAGCTACCTTTTGGTATGTCAGGCATAATTTTACTGAATTGGCAGCGTGTGTGTTTCAGTAAAATGTATCTATAATATCTGTCTTATTAGAGCAAAATATATTTCACAATATTAACAAATGATTAAACTTCTTATAGAAAACAACTGCCTGTTTTTTTTTTGTTTTTTTTTTAATTTAATGCATTGACATTAATGCATTTAATGCATTCCCAAATGCATGAAGCAGCATTTGGGATGATATACCAATACTAGAAAACTATTGCCCACTACATCATCTGAGCTGGGAATGCACTGAACATCAGGTCTGTGTTAGGACTGAATTTGCAATGACAGACAGTAAGAAAGAATGATGCAATACATATTTCAGTAAACCACAGCCTAATTTCGGGTAAAGACATTATGATCTCTGATTCCTCGAATCTTCCCCAGCTCTGGGGAATTAGATGAAAAGTTAGGGTAAGGTCAGCTATTAAAACTGCACCAAATAATCATTTCAGGGACTGAGAATAATGTGCTAAGCTCTGAATGCACAACTATGTAAAACGTGACATCAAGAGAAAGGGAAAGTACATTTAGACTGAGAAACATTTTGCATGACAATTTTCACAAAGGGAAACAATTTGAAATACAAAGTACATCGTATAACACCTCATTAATGTCACATTCTTGTGCTCTTTCTCTCATTTGCTTCGATGAACAGGGGTCTCATTTAAAAAAAAATCAATTGAAATTTTTTTTTTTTCCAAAAAAAGTCTTTTGCACAGGACTGTAACATATGCCTCTTTCACAAATGTACAAACGTCTTCATCAATGTGTGTTAATTTTACCCTTGTCCGGGTCATGTTGAACTGGATGGTGCGAATCACCACCAGGATGAGCAAACTGCCGAGAGAAATCTCTGTTAGCGATCTCTCTGTGTACCATGTGACGTTCTTTAATATCTATGAGATGGAGAGGGACAGAAGTTAGATGAACCAGGTGAAAAACATCAGGAATCATTGACTATTACCACCAAGAGAGACGGTTAACAGCTGAGACGTGAAGTGCGTCTACCTACCACCTCATGGATGGAGCGGTTGAAAGCATCGTCCTCTGTCAGGATGAGGAGAATGATAAGGGCCATGTAGACGTGATGAGAATTTCTTTCCTCTACGTGGTAAAGGATCTCGAGTATGGGCAACACCTGAGACAAACAGCGGGAAAAGAAAAGGAGTCAAACATGTATTCGGGGTTGACATCTGCAAGGCTTCTGACTTTGTGTGGATTTCTCATGCCATGGCTGTATAAGAAGGACATGTTCAAGACTACGGGGGCACTAAGTCATTTTACATTTGAGCTGGCCAACAGATGAGGTGTGAGCCACAACTCTGGAAAAACAACTCTGGTGACACTTCTTATTCTTCATGGATCATCTAACCAGAGACAAACCACACATACAAAACTGGGCAAAAATGCAAACAGTCTTGGAAAAGAAGCCATTAAACAGCTCAAAATTACCATAAAACATAATGTATACACATTCCAAAAAGGGGTTATTCACATTATTCTATTTAACCCAATTTACTAATAGTGCCAAAGGCGAACAAGCTAGCAGTTAGCAATAAACATACGCAGTAGCACTGTTAGCTCATTACACTGTCACGCAGCATTGCTTTAGTGTTGAGCAAAGAGCCTAGCCTCAATAGTAGCCTCCCTACTTCTGAACGAGAGTTTCAAAATGTGACTGAAGATTAAATTTATGAGGATTTCCAAACAAGTCTTGGAAACAACCTCATAGAGTTCTTCTGTTGTGGTTTGTTCCTCGTCTTAGCTAACAAGGCAAAAAAAAGTTATACTACTCCATGTTAAATCATTTGTAAATTGATCTGAGATGCCAGAGACTGATTTCCAGTCACTAAATATCTTTGAATTTATTATCTTATAAGGAACAGCTGGCACGGTCCCACGCAGAAAATCGACAGCAGTCCCCGCACACATCTCGCCTGTTCACCGAGCCACGGCATCGGTCCTGAATGACGAAACTTCACGGCCGCACTGAATGTGTGTGTGGAAGGACTGCATGATGTGTTTTATTAAGCAAGTGTGTTATTTGTTTCCAAAATGTCAGATTCAGATTCACTTCAATGCGACCCACCAGATTGTCCATGTCAGTTCTCGACAGCACGTAGGTCCTCATGTTGGTGTTCTGGTGAAGCAGGGTGTACAGCAGTAACGTGGCCTGGTCGGAGCGCTGCTGCTCACACAGAGCAGTGTACAGACTGTTGAAATTGATCTGGAAAGTGTGAGGTTGCTCTACAGGCAGCGATGATGTGTCTGCATGGACAATGGTAAATATTATCAGAATTAGTATTCACTGCCTTCTTTCACATCTCTCAAACAAACAACTGTCCCAAATATGTTTTGGAACATCATAAATATTATGTGACACAGCGCAGAAAAAGATGCAGACCGAAAACAGTAAAAACCAAAATTCTGTTTGTAAGTATGTACAGTTATATATTTATATAAAAACTGTTAAGAGGAGGCGGTTAGTCTGTGATATTACTTTCACTCTGACCTAAATGTACATCTCTTGTACTGAAGTTTGTGTCCCAGTGGAAGGTGGGTAACACATTGGACTTAACACTTTGCGAGCAAAGTTGTAAATTGTAAGCAATTTACAACAACTAACCTGCGTTAGTAATAAAATTTTTAAGGAAATACATCTCTTTAGAGTGAAGGTTTAAGATTTTTAAGGATTTGAAGTGGGCCGTAGCACTCTTGACTTTGGGAATGTAAGCAATACAGAGAAAAGCATTTAGGAAAAAAACAAAACAACCAAAATAATGCACTCCAATATCACTCCATCTATTCTGATTCAGTTTACATATTGAAAAAGCAGTGGGAAGAAAAGCACACCTTTTTAATACTACCCCTTCACCATAAGTTACCAGTTAATATTTATCCAGCTTTCGTACTGATATGAATCTCAATAACAACATGACAATAACACAGAACATATACAGCTACTATGTAAAATACACATTTTTATCATGTTATCTTGTTTTTTACAACTCCATAAATCCATCTTTAGCTTGGAGGGATAACTCCATGGAGACTGAGGCTGATGTTTATTAGAAACCTAATGGAGGTCTTGAATCAGAAGTTTAATCATTTACGAACGCACTACAACTGACGGAGTATCTATGTGCGTCACTACTAAACCACAATAATTCAAAGAACAGACACAGTTTGACTTCTTCAAATCAGAGATTCATAGAAAATAAAAAGATAAATAATGAAATCTGGTTTTTTTTTCTTGATATGTTCATCTAATCAGATTTTCGCATGCCGTGTTACACACGCCTTGTTTATCTAGTACATATTACCTTGTGTATTTCTGAAACAAGTAATAGCCTGGCGGTAGGGGTTGGGCCATTCAGGCCCATCTGTCAGATTGGCTAATACCAGCAGTAACAGAAGACTCTGATTGGACAAAGGTAAAGGGTCATGTTCCTGGTCTATCCCAGCTCTGCTGCCAGCTCCACCCAATGTGAAGACACTCCACAGACCGCCTGCAAAGAGCAAGACACAATCTTTTTCACCAAGGGTTTTTTCTCTTTTATTAAGTTTTATTTAAAACTGTAAGAAAAGAAATGTGGAATTTAGAGACACAATTAGAGGTACAAGAAAGCTTATGTACAGATAGACAGATAAATAAGTTGTTTTTTTAAAATGATGCTCATAATGCATAAAAACCTGAAAACTAATTTAAAAAAACAAAAACAGACACACAAAAAAAACCAACCAACCAACTGTCATATGAGAAAGCATGGATATACTTCCTATAAATGGCAACAAAGAGTATCTCGATTAGTTGTTACTCGCCAAGTGGTTTTATATATGTCGCGCTGACCTAGTAGGTGTGGCTGTTGCCCTTCTCTTCCTCCTCCTGCCCACTACCTGCTCTGTGCTGCTGCTTGTGCATGGCTGCTGATTTAGACCTTGTGCAATCTACAGCTAAGCGCGGCCTGGTGTGCGCCACTCCGCCAGGTGAGCTGAATCAGACCAATCAAGGGCTGGCGTGCCTGGCCTTAAAATGCATGCAGCAGTCATTTGGCCTGGGTGCGACATACTGAGAGGACAGCAAACAAGCAATCCACTTTCCACTGTGAGGTCCAGACTTTGAGCTAGACGGGCTATCGGTAAGCTCTTGGGCTCGTATTTGCTGCTTATATGTTCGGGATCTATGGAAGCTCAATTGTGGAGAAGTATTTATGTTTGGGAAGTAGTTACTGCATTTAAGTTTAAAAAAGTATATTGATATTAAAATGAATGTTTAAGTTTGAATAAATTGTCTATGTAGATAGTGTTTCCCACACATTTATGTTAATTAATACTAAGAATAGTTACCCCAAATCCTTGGTTAAAACTAGTGTAAATATGTTTGGTTTAATTTAAGGAAAATAATTCTTTGTAAAAGAAAGTCCTTGGTTAAGGTCTCTATTAAAACATTTGCAAACTCTAAAATGTATACTTTGAAAATTTAATTGTTTAATAATAAGTGTAAATGCATGGTAGACACATTTTGTGTATTTAAGAACCAGTTTATTCCATCTTCCTTGTTTGAACTTACTCAGCTCTGTAATTGGAAAACCAATGAATGTAACACTAACTTAAACTGGGTTAAATGATAGTCTAGACAAAAGTATTTTGCATTAGCTATGTTAAATGGCTTTACTGAAGTGTATATATTGTTGTTATTTCATTTGTATTCTGTATAATGCATTTAATTTACCTGAATGATTAATGAAATGTTCTTTGTTTTGTGTTGAAAGGTTTTTCACCTACCTACCTACCTATCAGCTATCAAAATAAATTTGAGTGAAATTCAAAGTCTGGTCTTTTTCAAGTGTGGGCACCTCACAGACAGAGAACACTTGACAGTGAAAAACCGCCCTGGCCAGTAAAGAAACCGGCCTTGACCAGTGAAGACTCCACAAAAGCTCACCACAAAGACGGAGAAGACTCCACCTGGGGGCCTGGAGGAAATCGCAACTTGCCGTTTGCCTGTCCAATCAATAACCAAGAAAGCAGCATGGCTGAGTCCAAGTCACTCGAAGAGCTGAAAATGGAGCGAACCACTGCAAAGAGACTGTTTTCCAGACTCACCAACCATATAATAAGGACCCACATGGATATGTCTGTAGAGGAGCTGCAGGATTCCTTCAAGAGACTCACAGCAGAGGGCTCCAAAGTGATTGACGTGAATGAGGAGCTTGAGGCCGCCTACATCACGCAGTGTGAAGCAGAGGGCACACCGGAGCTGATGGGCCAACAGAGAGCAGACGTCAAGAAAACGGAGAAAGAATGTGAGCAGAAGTTGAAGGAGGTGAAGCACCTGATCAGAGAGACACTGTGGACATCATATGGTGAAAAAGAACTGACCCTTGCTCTAAAATCAGCAGAAATGGTGTGTGAGAACGTCACATCCACTCAGCCTGATACACCCTTGGAAGCATATGATTTTATGCTCCACCATCTGGAAGAACTGGTGAAGAAAGCTAAGCAGGCACACCAGACATGGAACCGCTGGGCTCCACCTGCTGAGGGGCGAGATTGTGATCGTCGACTAATGGAGCTCGAAACCTGCCTTCCAAAGCTGGTGTCAGGGAAGGCAGCCCTGATCAAAGCAGAGAGAATTAAAAGAGATGCCGACCAAGCAATTGTCACAGTCCGCAACGCGGCCCCGGTCGCAGCCATAAAACTGAAAGCCACAGCTTTACCAAAGTTCACCGGCAGCCAGCGCGAGTTCTACAGATGGCGGAAGGAATGGGAGGCTCTGCAAAAGCAAGGTGAACCAACCAGGTCCATGGAAGTAAAGAAATTCCAACTTCTCGATAGCCTCGATGATAAAGTGGCCAAAGATCTGCGCCTGTCCACATACACCTCGGCTGATGAGATCTTCAGAGTCCTTGAGAACCGCTATGGAAATCAAGCCACCATCGCCATTGAAATCATTGAGGAGCTTCAAGCTATCCCTCCTGTCCGTAGCAACCAGCCTAGAAGAATTATAGAGCTTATCCACGCAGTTGAAAAGGCCCTCTATGATTTGAATGAGCTGGATCAAGCAAGTGCCATAAAGAACCTATTAGTAATAAAGTCTATTGAGAGCAAGCTGCCTGAGTCCCTAAAGAAAGACTGGCTTACCCACGCTGCTGATCCAAAGAATGCTGTGACTCATCAGAACCGGTTTGACAAGCTGCTTGCGTACCTCCAATCTCAAGAGTCCATCTACGAGCAGTTAGACCAGCTGAGAGACATCGACCCTGCCAAGGAGAGAACAAAGTTCCCAATAAAGTACGCCCGTACCAAGTCAGTTAAATCCAGTACTGATCCAGCAGGCTGCATCATCTGTGGGGACCCGAAGCACAAGAGAAAGCTCTACATCTGCAGACGGTTTAGAACCTACACAAAGTTACAGGAGAAAAAAGATGCAGTGCAGCAACTTGGAGCCTGCAAGAGGTGCCTCGAGATCCACGACGAACCCTGCAGAAAGACGACTTACCTGTGTGGAAATCCAGAATGCAAAGACCAGCATCATTACCTTCTTTGTCCCCTGCCACGACCCTTATCACAAAGGCCCAAGTCTGGTCCGGCGAGAGCTGAGGGGAGGAGGTACACAGAGGTTCAAGAAGAGTTCATCTCTAAACTATCGCCAGAGCTAGCGCAGCGGTGTCGGGAAGCTTTCTGCAACGTCTCATCACGAGCCTTCAACTCCATGGCAGCAGAGAGAGGTCTACTGGAGGAGACTGGTCTAAAAGAGTACCCTGTGATCCTGATGCTCCTTGACGTCATCGCCAATGATGGCCAGAGAATTGGGACACTGATTGATCTAGCATCTGACACAAACTACATAACCCATAAAGCTGCAAGTAAGCTCAACCTTCGCAGTGAAGACGTCACGCTTGTCATCCAGGGTGTCGGAGGTATGAAGGTGTCTGTGGCAACCAAGCGCTACCTTCTCAAGATCCGTGTCAACACCTCAAGAGGAACCTTAAAGCCTCACCAGTTAGTTTGCTATGGTCTTGACAAGATTGCTGAAGTGAAAAGACATGTTCCACCTCAGAAGCTACAGAAGATCTTCCCTGACATCCCTCTCCAAGACCTCATCAGACCCAGAGAGATCCAGCTTCTAATCAGCCATAAAGAAGGCCAGCTGGTGCCCCAAAAGATCCGCTCCATCGGTGACCTGGTTCTCTGGGACGGTCCACTTGGCAAGACAATTGGGGGCACGCATCCAGATCTCTTTGAGGAAGTCACTTTGATGGCCCACACCTCCAAGACTCACTTCGCAAGATCAATGAGAGCTGCTGCATTCAAGTACCAAGAGTTCACTAAAGACCTAGCTTCCTGTCAGCATCCTGATCACCCCGAGACTCTATCCACCACAGCTACCAGCAGCAGAGACTTTCTGAAGTGGTGGAGGTGGGAAAGCATCGGAGCCGCTTGCCAGCCGAGATGTGGAGGGTGTCGTTGTGGGAGCTGCCAGCCAGGGGGTAAAGAAATGACGCTCGCAGAAGAGAGGGAGATGGAGATCGTGAGGAATGGCCTGACTTATTCCACTGGAGATGACCATAGCAGTGAACCACATTGGCATGCCAAATACCCATGGGTAGAAGATCCAGCAACCTTGCCAAATAACAGGAAAGCGGTAGAAGCAACATTCATCAGAACTGAGATGAAGCTATCTAAAGAACCTGAATGGAAGACGGCCTATGCAGCTCAAGTTCATGAGATGGTAAACCGCAGAGCTGCAGTGAAGCTGTCCAAAGAAGTCCTGCAGAGTTGGACTGGGCCAGTATGGTATATAAGCCACCTCATCGCGCCAAACCCACACTCGGTCTCTACCCCAGTGAGGCTGGTGTGGAACAGCAGCCAGAAGTACAGAGGCCTCAGCCTGAATGACATCCTCATCAAAGGTCCTGATGTCCTGAACCCGATAAGAGCTGTCCTGCTGAGGTTCCGAGCTGGTGTCTACGCTGCCCTTGGTGACATCCGCAAGATGTACAACTCCGTCTGGCTGGAAGAGCGAGAGGTCCACTTGCACAGATTCTTGTGGCGTGACACAGAAGATGCAGGCATAGAAGACTATGCCATAACAAGAGTCAACACTGGAGACAAACCTGCTGGTTGCGTAGCCCAAGTCGCCATGAGAGAAACTGCAAACCTACCTTCATTCAGTCACTTCAAAGAAGAGAAACGTGTGCTGGAAGAAGATGCTTATGTTGATGACATCCTGACATCACACAATGACCTTGACCATCTGAGACGCCTAACAGCCAACATCGAGCGCATCCTGAGAGCTGGAGGATTCTACATGAAGCCTTGGGTCTACTCCAGTCAAAGTGGGAGGGAGGAGTCAAAGAAAGAGTTGCCTCGATCAGAGCCAAAGACTATGATCCTGCCGAACCAGCTGACTGAAGATGACAACAAAGCCCTTGGCCTTGGCTACACCATCAATGATGACAAGCTTCATGTCATGGTTGCAGTGAACTTCTCAAAGAAAAGGAGGAAAATGCGCCTTGGTCAAGACCTGCTCAGAGAAGAAGTCAGAGAGCAAACACCTGATCCACTCACCAGGCGAGAACTGCTAAGCCAAGTCTCCGGCCTATATGACCCACTCGGTCTTGTGACTCCCGTCAAACAAAAGGGTGCCATCCTGGTAAGGAGAGCTTTCCAAGAAGCAAAAGTAAAGCACTGCCTCGAAGACACATGGGACGCAGCCTTGTCTGAAGGTCTCCGAGAAGATGCCATAAAGCTTCTGGAAGAGTATGCTGACTTGAAGAAACTGCATTTCACTAGAGCCCTGACTCCACCAGATCCCTGTGCAGAGCCCAGTGCCATCACGTTCTCTGATGGCAGTGAACATGCATATGGCGCAGTGATGTACCTTCGCTGGAGCTGCAGCCATAGTGTCATCGTGAGATTAGTAGAGTCCAAAGCCAAACTGACGCCTCTCAACCACAAAGGCGATCCTATTAAAGCAGAGATGTGTGGCGCCGTCTTTGCTGCCCGTCTCAAGACCTACTTCCAGAGACGCTGCAGAATCCAGGTCAATAAATGGTACCACCTCGTCGACAGCCAAACAGTCTTGGGTGCAATCCAGCGTGAGAGCTACGGTTTCCAGACCTTCTTCGCAAACCGCGTTGGTGAAATCCAGAGTAGCACTGATGTCCAAGATTGGTGGTGGATTCCCGGGTCAGCAAACATCGCAGACATTCTCACCAGAGGGGCCAGTCCAAATGTCCTAACCGAGGACTCCGAGTGGCAGTCGGGTCCAAAGTTTCTCCAACTTCCTGAAGATGAGTGGCTGAAGAAATCCGCTGGAGAAGTTGCTGCCCAAGCTCGAGAAAAGGTCACAAAGCTACAGAAAAAGACTTTTGTTGCAGTCCTTACCAGACTCCACATCAAGGCAGCTCAGGACTCAGCACACGTAGAGTCGAGAAGACCACTGGCAGGAGTAGCAACCCAACAGCTAATCGACGAAAGGCGATTCAGCAACCTGAGAAGGCTGATTGGGATGGTGGCGTGGGTCTGGAGGGTTGCAAAAAAGTTCATGAGATCCAAGACCAGAGACCAAGAAAAGTGGGAGGTAGTACCATCTTCAGGTGTCCTCACAGTCAGCGAGAGACGAGATGCTTTTCGAGACCTTTGCCTAGCAGCACAAGAGGGCGTCAACTTCCCAAGCACCACAACAGACAGACTAGTCGTTTACAGAGACCAAACAAGTGGACTTCTAGTTTGTGGTGGCAGAATCCAGACCTTCAAAAAAGACCGCAAAGCCGTTCCCCTTCTACCATTCCAAGCCTGGTTATCCACCCTCCTCGCCAGAGAAGCACACAGCGAGGGACATGACGGAGTGGCAGGAACCTTACTGCGGATGAGAATGAAGGCTTGGGTTGTAAGAGGAAGAATTATTGCCCAAAAGGTTGTTGACCAGTGCATCATCTGCAAGAAGGCAAAGGCAAGAACCTGTAAGCAAGTAATGGGAGACTTGCCTGAAGAGAGGTCAAATCCTGCTGCACCATTCGAATTCACATCTGTTGACCTGTTTGGACCCTATCATGTGAGGGATGATGTCAAGAGAAGAGTGACCATGAAAGTTTGGGGAGTTGTGTTTTGCTGTATGGCAAGCCGAGCCATTCATGTCGAACTAGCGAGCACACTATCAACAGAGAGCTTCCTGCTTGCCTACCAGAGGTTCACCTCTGTCCGAGGCCATCCCCGAAAAATCTGGTCAGATCCTGGCACAAACTTTGTCGGCGCCAAACCTGTATTAAAAGAAATGTATGCTTACCTGAGACAGCAAAACAAGGAGTCACTTGAAGAATACTCTGCCAAACATGAGACCACCTGGGCATGGAAGATTCTTCCTGCTGACTCACCTCACCGAAATGGGGCCGCCGAAGCTGCTGTCAGAGTTACCAAGAGAGCCCTTCATACGCTTGGCAATGTGGAGGCTCTTACCTTCAGTGAGTTTCTGACAGCACTCCAGCTAGCTGCCAACCTTGCAAATGAGAGACCCATTGATGCCAGAATTCAGAGCCGCGAAGATTGCATTGACTACATCACGCCGAATAATCTGTTACTTGGTCGAGCCACACAAAGTGGGGACTTCAAAACTATCGACTTCACAAAATATCCTTTCAAAAGGCTGAAAGAAGTACAAACCATGGTCAACAACTTCTGGAGGTCCTGGAGCCAACTCGCTGGACCAAACCTGTTCATCCGCAGTAAGTGGCATACTGCAGAGAGAAACATTGCTGTTGGAGACATAGTTTGGCTCTGCGACCAAAATGCCCTTAGAGGGCAGTTCAGACTCGCAAAAGTCATCAGCGTGAATCCTGATTCCAGAGGGATTGTTCGAGATGTGCATGTGAGGGTCTCTCCAAGTTCCAGCATTGCAGTCAAGAGTCCAAAATCTGCTACCAGAAGTCCTGAGCTGGGCACCATTTTACATCGGGACATCCGGCGTCTTGTGGTCCTTTTACCGGTGGAAGATCAGGCAAGGGTCCAGCCCACCTGAGTGCGATCTTTCCAGGCAGTGCTGAGCAAAGATCGAGTGGGAGGTGTCGCGCTGACCTAGTAGGTGTGGCTGTTGCCCTTCTCTTCCTCCTCCTGCCCACTACCTGCTCTGTGCTGCTGCTTGTGCATGGCTGCTGATTTAGACCTTGTGCAATCTACAGCTAAGCGCGGCCTGGTGTGCGCCACTCCGCCAGGTGAGCTGAATCAGACCAATCAAGGGCTGGCGTGCCTGGCCTTAAAATGCATGCAGCAGTCATTTGGCCTGGGTGCGACATACTGAGAGGACAGCAAACAAGCAATCCACTTTCCACTGTGAGGTCCAGACTTTGAGCTAGACGGGCTATCGGTAAGCTCTTGGGCTCGTATTTGCTGCTTATATGTTCGGGATCTATGGAAGCTCAATTGTGGAGAAGTATTTATGTTTGGGAAGTAGTTACTGCATTTAAGTTTAAAAAAGTATATTGATATTAAAATGAATGTTTAAGTTTGAATAAATTGTCTATGTAGATAGTGTTTCCCACACATTTATGTTAATTAATACTAAGAATAGTTACCCCAAATCCTTGGTTAAAACTAGTGTAAATATGTTTGGTTTAATTTAAGGAAAATAATTCTTTGTAAAAGAAAGTCCTTGGTTAAGGTCTCTATTAAAACATTTGCAAACTCTAAAATGTATACTTTGAAAATTGAATTGTTTAATAATAAGTGTAAATGCATGGTAGACACATTTTGTGTATTTAAGAACCAGTTTATTCCATCTTCCTTGTTTGAACTTACTCAGCTCTGTAATTGGAAAACCAATGAATGTAACACTAACTTAAACTGGGTTAAATGATAGTCTAGACAAAAGTATTTTGCATTAGCTATGTTAAATGGCTTTACTGAAGTGTATATATTGTTGTTATTTCATTTGTATTCTGTATAATGCATTTAATTTACCTGAATGATTAATGAAATGTTCTTTGTTTTGTGTTGAAAGGTTTTTCACCTACCTACCTACCTATCAGCTATCAAAATAAATTTGAGTGAAATTCAAAGTCTGGTCTTTTTCAAGTGTGGGCACCTCACAGACAGAGAACACTTGACAATATATTAAATATGAATTTCTATAAATTGAAGCTGGTTCATAAAAAAAGAAAAAAGGCAAAAAAAAAAGTCAAACACAAGTGAAGTGAGCTCAGAGTAAAGGTCAAGCATCTTTAGCTTGAACACAGAAGATGACTGAACTCATCACAACAGCATAAAAAGGTATTTTCTTTCATACACAGTTGATTTAATAAAGACCTGCAGTACATTAGACAACATAGAATAACTGCAAAAAAAAATGGTGTGAGACAGTGGAAAAGGTTGCTTCAGACAAGAGAGAGGCCGATGAAAAGATACAACTCAATTCACGGAACATCTGAAGTAGGATCAAAGAGTACTCGCACAGAGGGGATGAGACACGGCAGAAGCACTCATAAGCTTACAGAAAACCAAGATTAAACGTACAAAAGAGCATTCTCAGGGAGTTGCATTCACACCAGTCTATAGCATAAACTCTATGTGGAGAAAGCTAGGGGAAGATATGCAACAGAGAGCTCTGAGAGGCAAAGAGATGGGAATAATCAAAGTTTAAACGGCCCTCCAAGAGCACTGAACCAAATCCCACAGAGCGCCCTCGATTAGCCCCGAAAAAAGAAACATTAGCTGGTCGACGCTTTGTATAGATGAACAAACGCTTTGCTGAATGACAGAAACTAGTCAATCCAAACCCCAGTTGCTTCGTTATCTTTTTAAGTTGATGTGGAAGTTTATTGGCAAACATTACTGGTGTTTTGGTAAGATTATCTGCTTTTGGTGTCTGTCACCTGAACATTGAGCTGCTTTGCAACTATATTGCCATTCAGTATGTGTCTGCTGCTCAGTGATGAGCAGATTAGAGTACAGCGGGTTCCTACAGCTTCCTGTGGAGTCTAAAAGAAAACGTGTGTGTACCACGACTTGTATTTGAAATGAAAGTCACTGTGAAACTACGTAAACATGAGAAATTAAAAGTAACTTCATTCAGACTTTCATTGTAAGAACATGAATCATATTTGAGATCGACTGGACTGAAAACTGTAGTCCTCTGTTTCTACAGAAAATTGAAGTAAGATTCAGTTGGAAGAGCAGTTAGCTTGTACATGGAAAGCTTATCAAAGAAATCATTTGACAATTGAGTCCTTTTCAGCCTTCAAAACTGATTTACACTTCAGTGGGGAAAAAAGAAAAGTATTCACAGCCAGACTGATGTAATCAAGGCCAAATAGGCACAATGGAGTCACGCACAATGGTTTGCAGCACCTGAAATTTGAAACAACACAGACGGCGCCACAGCACAAATGGAAAGTGGAACTACTGGGTTAGGTTTTTTTTGTCCCCCCCCCCCTCTTTCTTGTTGGGTGATGAGAGAGAGATGAGAGAATTTCTTGTAGAGCAAGCGAAGTGCTGGTGTTTTCAAGCATCAAGAGAAAGCTCGAGAAACATGAACAGCAAGGTACACAGATGACTCTGGCTCCTCCACGTCTAGCCAAACAGAATGCGTGAACCAAGTGCTAGAGTGTAGTTGTGAGCTCACAATGATCCAACTAGTGAGCTCAAGAACAAGCCAAGCAGATCTGTTGCCATCTAGAGCCGAAGGCTGGAAGAGCGTAACAAACGTCTGGCTGAAGTTACACATGGAGCCATGTTAATTAGCTACCCTGAGCCCTGATATGACGCCTGTTTAAGCCGGCATCCCATCATATTATAAAAAAATATAACTGAAGAAAATTAAAGAGGCATTCTCATGTATCCTGTTTGCACTGATGGGAAACAAAAGCGTCCAAGACAAAAATAACGTTTCTGACTGAAGAAGCCTGAAACTAATTTGTCTTAAATGACTTTGCATTCTGAAAAAGGAGCTTTTCAAACACGTTTCCCCCCCTTATTTTTCTCTTTATGTTTACATGTTGGTTCACTAATGACTAGCCAAGAGCTACTCCAACGTTTGTGTTTAGGAATGTGAACCCAATTCCATAGAGGAGGGGACGAAGCTTGTTTATATGTGGGTGAAAGAACATCAGCAAAGTGCTTTGACAACAACAAGAAAAAAAAATAACCCCGAGAGATGAATTACATAATTTGCACTGGTCAGTCTGTCTCTCCCTTACACAAACACGCACACACACGCACATGATAAGCTTTCATTTCTGCTGGCCAGAAAGAGACGCGAGTGTGAGAGAAAACAAGATCAAGCGAGAGAGGGCCAAGCTGTGACGGAGCCCCGTACATCTCTTCACTGGCACCACAGTGACTAGCCCAGCAGTTTCAGAGAGACCGGTCTGGCAGCCACATTTCCTGCACTCTATCTGATGCACGCACACACACACACAGCTCTATTTTACCTTAGTGGGTGCTGTTTGTTAGCCATCTGGCCTGGTTCCCTCTGCCTGTCTGCCTGCCCACCACATAAACCCAATAATGCTACCCTGCTTAGGCTGCTCAGGACCTGGCCAGCTGCCCAGTGGAAAAAGAGGAGGAGGAGGAGGACACCAGGAGGAGGACGGGGAAAGTGAGGAAAAGAGAAGGTCACACTCTCTCTCACAGAGGCTGCTACACTGAAATGAGAATCTGGGCTTTAGGACTTGGGGGGTGCTGAAAGGTGCTACATGCAAACCATGCCCCCAGAAAACCTTACTTTACTTGCAGGATGAGCATGTTACCAAAACAACCTCTTCATTATCTGCACTTCTCCTCACAATGTGCACCCACAGTCTATAGAAACTCAAAGCCAGACCACACTGCAAGTTTCTGCAACAGAACATGCGGTGCTGTTGCTTTACTTGGCCTTAGTCTTGCATAATGACTACTTACATAATGACACGCGAATACTGGCGCACAGAGTATTTAAATCAAAACATTAGGTGGGCTGAAAACCCTCTAAGTCCAGATCACCTAGATGAATTGATATTGACCTCGACTCTCACTTTATTTCTTCTGATGCAGTTCATAATGCAGGTTGTAGTAATGGAGTGAACATAGTAATGTTTAAAAATTTCAGTCCTAATTAAGCTGGCTTGTACTCCTTAACATCTGACGACTGTCATTTTTCAGCTGCAGTAATTCCAGCAATAGAAGCAGGCTTATTTAAAACAACAAAACAAAACATACAAGAGTTCAAATCTCTATGAAACGAGTTCAATTTTTTTCCTGAATTTTCCTAATTCAGGAGCAACGTGAACATGTGAACACCTCAGTGGAGACACTAGAGAAGGGAGCTGGAGTCGGAAAGGATTCCACATAGTTACGGCTGAAAACACAGCACAGACAGACACTGGTCAACAGAGACAGACACAGTGTGCTACTTACTTATTTACTTGCATAACAGTGAATGAAATATGACTTCAGGGCTTTAGCCCAATGTTTTGGCCAAGCACGCAGATACACTGATACAAACACATGCACGCACACAAACACACACAAGCGCGTGCATGTGGATATGTCAAACCTCTGATGATTATCTTTAAAAAATGCATGTGGGGAAACATGTTGTGCAGACGATGAATAAACACACTTCTTCACAAAAAATATGCTCAAAGCGCATTTATCCAAATGCAATCCAAAACCATGGTAACATAAACATATTCGACATATGAGAACATTCCACAGATTTTGTAACCGTCATAATGATAATACAAAGTTCTGCCACAGCAAATCCTCCACTCCTAATAGCAAAATGAGAGCAGTCTCCAGTCCAAGCTAGAAATTTATCATTTTCTGTTAAGTGCGCTATGCCAATAATGTCACATACACGTACACATAGCGTGTCTGTGTAGCTGCTGCTAACTCAATATTAATCATGTAGACTGCAGATAACAAACTGCAGAATCAGAAAGCTGTTTGTGTCATTACATATTTAACAAAAACAAAGCCAAAAATGCAGAAGAGGGAATGTGGAAGTAGAAGTACACTCCATGATTCAGTAGCTTGTAGAGGCACCTTTAGCAACAATAACTTGTGTGATAAAGTGTATGACTTTATCAGTCTCGTACATGAATGTGGGGGATTTCTAGACACTCTTCTTTGCAGTGCTACTTCAGTTCAGTTGAGGTCTGCGGGTATTCATTTTTGCACAGCTATCTTAAGGTCTCACCACAGCACTTCAATCAGGTTGAAGTCTGGACTTTGACTGGGCCACTGAAACATGTTTACTGTTTTCTTTTTCAGCCATTCTGCTGTAGCTTTGCTGCTGTGCTATATTGTTGCATGACCCAATTTGGGCCAAGCTTCAAAGAGAGCTTCACATTTGAATCTAGAATAGTTTGGTACGCAGAGGAGTTTATGGTTGACTCAATGCCTGCAAGGTACAAAACAAGCCCAAATCATCACGCCCCCACCACCGTGCCTTACAGTTGGTGTGAGGTGTTTGTGTTGATATGCTGGATGTTTGACCAAACATGGTGCTGTGCATTATAGCCAAACATCTCCACTTTTGATTTGTCTGTCCAGGGGAATTTGTTACAGAAGTCTTGTGGTTTGTTCAGATGCAACTTTGCAAACCTAAGCTCTGCTGATATGACTGTTCTTATGACAGTCCTGAAGTCTTCTTCTAGCTGGACTGTTATGAACTTGCTAAGTCCTGAAGAGTCTGGGATGTAGTTGTTTTTTTTAATTAAAAAAAAAAACCAAATTCTCTGCCCTTGCACAGTCTGACCTCAAGGTACATTTGCTGGGACATCCACTCTTAGGAAGTTTGGCAACTGTCTTAACAGTTTTCCACTTGTGAAAAATCCAGTTATCCTGAAATAGATTTATAACCCTTCCCTGATTGAAGGGCAACAACAATTGCTTCTCTTAGATCATTGCTGAATTCATTCCTCCTTGGTCCAGACGAGCAAGCGGATAGATCTCTTCCTTTTATAGAGGTGGTCACACTTGCAGATGATCAGTTAAACAAGTGCCTTTGATTATCAGCACCTGGTGGCTAATTACCAATTGAATTCATATGGAAGCAGAGGGAGGGGAGTGAAGAGGAGGGGAGGAAAAGCTCCTGAGTTGCCAGTCTGGGTGATAATCCCCCCTGCAGACGCTTGCTCAGACTGAGACAGCAGACTGTGTGACAGACATCCTACCCCTTAGATATTAAAATGGCAAAGAAACTCAAGAACTGCTTTGCTTTGCCAATGGTCAGTGTCTGGTTCTTGGAAAAAAATCTGTCCATGATTCAAGTGTTTAGGCATGGCAAGTATAAAAAACAAAACAGGTAGTGTCATAACTAGTCCAGACCAAACTGTGTGTGTGTTTAGGGGTTACATCTCTAAATGAACTTCTCACACATTCTTTCCTTTCTTTAAGAAATAAAACAACTGTGAATTTAACTAGCATACCCACCGTGTGGAAAAACTGCACAGAAACAGTTTGTGCGTTTGCTGATATTTGTTGAGCTATTAGAAATATTGCCTTCCACTTCAAAAATGTTTCTCCACGTTTGTAGTGCTAGCTATTTGCTGAAATACCATTACCACAATTTACACACATCTGCGCCAAAAACGCCATTTTGGATCGTTCGAAGTCACTTTAACCCCCTGATAAATGATCTCTTCCTTTACAATAACCCTCAGTGATGGATACATCAATAAGATTGTGTTATTGTTTCCTTTATTAGGTTCCAACTGGTTTATTGTTGGAAACGCACTCATTCACAGGAAACAATAACTCTCCTCAAATGTCTTAAACCTAAAGTAATGAGCACGTTTCAAAAATGCAAGGAGTAGAAAGTACAGATGTAACAAATAAAAGTAAAATGTGGTCAGAAAACTAAACGCTCCAGTAAAGCGCAGATAGATGAAGATTCTACTCAAGTACAGGAACAAAGCATGTGTATCCTTCTCACCTCTGCCCGTGAAATCTTTCTGTGACATCCTTTGGTACACAGCCACATTAATACAGATGAATAATACTGCTCTTTGCCTCAGCTGTATTTTGTCCTCTGTGCTACTTAGTTCAGTAGACTGAGATGATAAAATGAAATCGGCTCAACATAAATGCCATCATTCAACTCAGAGCACTATTTTGCATAAATATAGCTTTAAGCTCAACAGTTGTAGTCTAGTTTAATATCATCAGTTATTTTCGACTGATGACTTTATATAATCGTTTTCGCAAGCTGAGCAATCCCAACCACGAGGGGCAAACTGCCCTTCAGTTGTGAAACTGGTCTAATTCTCCTAACTAGCCAAACGTTAGCTAGTATAACAAAGTTCAAGAAAGTCATCTGATAGTTACTGTTTTCAGAATAACACCCACTTGTATATTCTGTCAGTGCCAAATGCCTCCATGCATACGAGACACAGAGACAGAGAAAGAAAACAAGTGTTGTTTCTGAGCTCTGAGCATAAGAGGGCTTGTGTCTTTGTTGGTCTGTGTGTGTGTGTATATAAGGGAGGCGGCTGCAGACAGACAGGCTCTAGAGGATTACAGAACAGGACAGGGCACCATAACTCATCGAGCTGATCACTGGCCACAGACAGACAGGCTGGCTTGAATGGTGATGGCTCACTGATAGGAATCTGCCACCAACAACCGACAAAGACGGTTTATCCGTGGGGGAAACCCGGCCCTCTTCTCACACTGAAACAGGCACACACAGTGCACATTACCAGCTAAAAATGCACACAACAAAAATCCGGTCATTTTTTTGTCATTCATTTCGTCAGCGTTGCTCTCACTTTTATTTCTCAGATGCGTCGGGTCAGTTTATATTTTATAAAATCCCCCACACCCCAACATAACTGTAATGTATAAATCTTTCGGCGTGTGGATGTGTTAATCCAACAGTTTAATTTTGATGTGTTGCTAGTGGCAACATCACTAGAACAAAAGACAAAAATGGGTGAGGAACACAAGGAGTCGTTATGGAGACAGAAAAGTAGGCACCCAGTTAAATTCACACAGGAAAACCCCAACCAGCCAGTGAATTCAATTTGGCATGTTATTGAGAAATTATTATATTTGAATTTCTTTGCTTTCTATGAGACGGGGAAAAATATCAGTCTTTGGATGTGACTAGACACATCTGTGCTTCATTTTAGGCAACAATTTGGAAGGAAAAAACAGGTGACTGCATCTGAAAAGCTCACCACAGTACCCTAACGCAATAATACAGTAATCTAAGGGCGTTTTCACACCTGCAGTGTGTCCGTTTAAATCAAAGTAATTCGTTTTCCCCCCTTGGTGGGGTTCATTTGTGTAGGTGTGAACACAGTAGAGCTAAAAACCTCTCATAGCCTCGTATCCTTTGTATTCTCAGTGTGGGAAGGTACCATAGATGTGCAAAGGTCTGTGCAGGCTAGCAACTAGCCGTGAACTGAACATAAATTCTCTGAGTTCTCCAATAGTCCAGAACACAGCACCCCACCACAGATACATGCGGCCAGTGAGCAGAATGAACATTGTCACGTAGTTTGCAGTGACACATTTTGATTCATCTGAAAACAAATCAGACCACGGGGAAAAGCTACAAGTAAACAAACTAAAGGTGTGAAAACGACCAAAGTTCCAAAATTTTACAGAAATGTAAAAAAGTAGAAAAGTAAACTGTTGAAATATTCACACACACAATAATAATTAAGCTTTCCCTTTTTTTATCGTGTGTTGATGAGTGTGCTCGTACTTGCCACCCCTGACGCCAGGCCATAAAGCAAGCCGCCTTCAGCTTTTGGTTCGAAAATGTGGGTTGAAGGAGGAGGACACTTCTCTTGCTTTATGAAGTTGTAGAGCAGGGTCTTCACCAGTCGACTGGTTAAACACATGCTGTGGAAAAGGGATGATAACGGTTTTAAAAAGACAAAACTGGACATTCGGACTCAGCTCAATGTGAGACATAAATGCACATTTATACCTCAGTGCATACGAAAAGTCAAAGGAAATTGGGCTTGTTATTTTATTTGACTTTATCCTTCCTTTTTTCTTGCATCACAAAGAGTATGGAGTAGTAGCTGCAGTCGTATTGGGTTCATCATTTGTCTCTATATTCACTGCTTAGATTAGGCCTAAAAAGTAAAGCACACATGAAGAATAAAGCCCTACAGTTGTGGTCTTAGCTTTATTTTAATTCTTTAAAATTAGATCATGTGTGAATAATTGAAGGGCTGAACAATAAAGGTTTTGAATAATATAAGGAGGCAAGGAGACAATCACTCTCATCTTTAGCACTTTAGTTTTCTTTATTAGATATATAATAAGTGAAGCCTTCCGCAAAAGTTCTGAGAATAAGAGCACTGGGGTTATTTGGTCATGTTTAAAAGTGCTCCTTACCTGCTAAAGACAAGAAATGCTAATTTTAGAAACAGAATATGAACAGATTGTGAGGATTTTCTCCAGAGAGAAAGAAAAAAAAAATCAGCTCTTTTGCAAACTCAGCCTTAGCACCTTCCTAGTCGCTGATCACGCCATATTCTTCACAGTGCAGCAGAAAGCAAAACGCACATATGTGCATGCAGGTGCGTGTCTACAGCCGCGTCTAACAACCCGCTCTCCATTTACACGTGTCTATGTTGGGCATCAATCTTAGTCAGTTTTCCCTTCTTTACACGTACGCTGAAATTTCTTGTGGATCTAATATCACTGTTTGTGCTTTACTTTCTGGAAACACTAAATCTTTTTAGATGGCCTTCAAAGCTGTTTTGTCACTTGAAAACCTTTCATCACTTCAATCCACTGAGCCAAAGTGCTTTGGTTGTGTTAGTCTAAACTGCAACTATTAGACTCATACAAAATGCATCAAAATACAGCAGTTATCTAAATTTAATAACATTCAAGAAAACCATTTCCATGTACAGGCTTGCATTAACATTTATTATAATAAACAGGCTAACGTTTCGCTCTCACACTGCTGTGGCTGTGATTGGCTAAATTAGTTTTGTTTTCTTCTTTTGGTATCAGTTAAATGGGACAAGGACAACCAACAGGTTAATTTTATGTGAGTAGATTATTTGACTGAAAAACAAAAATATTATGGGGCTATATTTATAAAAAACACAAAAACCCCTATTATATTTATTTACAGGTTCAGACATTTTAGCTCCCCTCCCAAAAAATGCAATCTATTGATCAGCTGGTTTGGCATAAACATTAGTTATGGACTGCAACTTATAGTATGGCACAGCAGTCTGAGGGCTCTTGGCTAACACCTTGTGAATCCTGCAGAAGTCAAGCCATTAACCACCGCATAAATATTTCAATGCACCTATTTGTCAACTGTCAAAATTACATGTATTATTTATTCCTCTGCCCAAACAGGGTCTTCAAGCTTCAATGATACAATACAATAAGTTCCCCATAGCTCTGGACAGTGACAAGCATCAATGCTAGTGGAACGGTTAGGCATATTAGCCATGCTGCATGCAAACACCCTGTTGTTCTGTGGAATTATCATCAAAAACAAAAATAAATCACTGAGTCTCGTTTTCTCAGATGTGCCTGAAGACTTCTGCAGGTCTGCAGCCAACAACAGAACATTTGGTGTTTTTCCTCATTGCTTAGACGTTTTAGAGTCAGACAAGCCACTCTAGCAAGTGAACAAAAATGGCAGACTGTGAAGCAGCAGCTCATTGTTTATTTTAAGGTTTGCCAAACTGGCTGCTTTGTAGGCGTTCTGCACATGCACTGCGCAGTCATGTAGATACACTCAGTGGCTATTTTAATAGATATACCTATGCAGCTGCTTATTAATTAAAAATATTCAATTTAATTTGCATATAGCCACAAATCACAGTCACCGCAAGGGATGTTTTATAATGAGGTAACGACTCTACAATATTAGAAAAACAAAAAACAGATGCAAGCACTAGATGACAGTGGGAAGGAAAAACTCTCTTTTCACAGGAAGAAACCTCTGGCTGAACCAAGCTCAGGGAGGGGCAGTCATCTGCTGCGACTGGCTGGAGGTGAGGGGAGGAAGACAGACATATATACTATGTCCTGAAACCAGCCAATGATGTGACAGTAACTCATTTAGGCATGTTTAAATCAACCTGCTATCTCAAGGGCTTACAGAGGATGGTATAAAAAGAGAGCAAATATGCAGTTGGCAGCAGTTCACTGGGTCAAAATGCCTTAAGGCAGGGTGTCCAACTCCAGGCCTCAAGGGCCGGTGCCTGCAGGTTTTAGATATCACCCTGGAACAACACACCAGCCTCTGGAGAACTTCAAGACATGTTGAGGAGGTCATTTAGCCTTTTAAATCAGCTGTCTCAAACCTCCAGGCTTGGAGTTGGACACCCCTACCTGAATGGCCAAATGGCTTTAAGAAGGCAACAGTAACTCAAATTGCAACTTTTTGTGAAGAGCATCTCTGAACATGCAACCTGCTGAACCTTGAAGCAGGTGGGGCAGCAGAAGAGCACACCGGGGGTCACTCCTATCAGGCTATGTTACATGGACTTCACAAAATTGTTGGACAACAGAAGAAAAACTTTGCAGCATTCAGATGGTAGGGTCAGAATTTGGTATAAACACCATGAAAGGATGGATCCAACCTGCCTTGCATCATCAGTTCAAGGTACTGATGGTGCAATGCTGTTGGGGAGATTTTCTAGAGACACTGCGACTACTTGAGGATTGTTGCTGACCATGTCCATCCTTTTATGACCACAGGGTACCCAGATTTAATTTGTGCCACTAAGAATTCAAGCAGGTCAGAAGCCAAAAGGGGAACCAGTTTGATATAACTAATAAAGTGGCTTGTCAGCACATAATCACATACAAAACACTTCCATTTCTACCTTTTCTGTTAATATGGGCACTTCAAGTTAAGTGTAGTCTTCAGTGGAGTGTGAGCGAGTGCGTTTCCTCACCATCGTCCCTTCATGATGTGCTGGTATATAATTCCATCTCTGAGGATGTCTTTGTGGAAGAGCTGATAGGAGAAGAATACCAGCAGCACGGTCACTGCCTCAAACAGGATGCTATAGGTGATGTCACTAAAGAAAACAATGTAACACAAAGAGTTCATGTAAATAAACAAACTCAATTTTATAGCTAAACATCTGCATAAAATAATATTTATAAGCATTTCATGCATGCTTTCAAACAGAATAGATTTATATGCTCTCTTGGCTGCACTGATGTCAACATCGCTTCATAAAAGGATGACAGAGCACTGCAGTTAGCTGAAGGTGGCAGCACTACATATCATGGCTTGATGGTTCTTTTCAGACCTGTTTTATGACTAAAAACATCTTTTTTGTAAACAGTTTATCCATTTATATCAAAAAATCCAGACAGTACATTTCCTACCTTGCTAAAATGCCAATTCTTAGCACACTACAGGGTTATAAAATGATGCTCATGTGTACGCACCCTTAGTTCAGTTTTCAGCCTTCTTCCTATTAATCAGTGACAAAAAATGATTTTTTTAGTTTGTCTGTTAGATTTCTGCCAATAAACTCCATTGTTTATTGGCTGAAAACCGGCAAAACTTTTAACTTGGAAACTATGATTTTACTAGTGTGGCATATATTGTCAACATATAGAAATAGCTGTATCGAGATTATCATGTCACATTTGACCTCTGATCTCTCCTTCACTATCAATAGATTGATCTGAAGGTGATAATAATGCTATATAGAGCCATTTAAAACTATGTTTCTTATTGCCATTTTTTGTATCGATAACATATAACTATCACATTACATTGTACCTCTGACCTTTTCATCAGGGTCGAATAAGGTCAACTTTTCATTTGAAGCTTTATCTTTAAAATTGTCTGTTTGTACTGGCAACATTTGGGAAATGATACTGGTATATGGGGATTGTAAATATCACATTACAGTTTGCATCCAAATATCATGTCACATTTGACCTCTGATCAAACGTTTACATTTCACATCTGCCTTTATTTTACGTTGACCCCAAGATTTGCTGTATCTTTAAAGGAAGAATTGGCAAAAGAAAGAAAATGAGCTGCTTAGTTAGTTAGAAATACAGGGTGGGCCATTTATATGGATACACCGTAATAAAATGTGAATGGTTGGTGATATTAAAGTCCTGTTTGTGGCACATTAGTATATGTGAGGGGGCAAACTCCTCAAGATGGGTGGTGACCATGGTGGCCATTTAGAAGTCGGCCATCTTGGATACAACTTTTGTTTTTTCAATAGGAAGAGGGCCTAAACAGGACTTTAATATCACCAACCATTCCCATGTTATTACGGTGTATCCATATGGCCCACCCTGTATACTATAGTGTATATACTGTAGTGTAATATTATACAAGAAGCTCAGGTTGTTCCTGTTCCGCCATTTAAAAATCAGAACCTACAATCCGTGACCTACTCTTACATAATATTTCTGTAATTAATTTAAGTAAACATCTGTCATACTACCAATATCCTATTCAGGGCCGAGGTGAGCTGGATGTCACCCGGACAGATCAGCTCTCACAGTTTGCATAGAAACAGTGCATTGTGCATGATAAAGGCCCAGTCATGTCAAAACATTGTCTTTTGAATCCAGTACATACTTAGAAGCTCTGTGTGAAGTCTGCACATGCACACTGCACTCTTTAAGCCAGTTTTATGGGCTACTTAAATTTCTGTTTTGATATTAATTCCATTACTGCGCGCTGTTTTTTAGCTTTGCAAAGCACTTTGTCACCAATCAGCTACTGTTTTAGTTGGATACCTGTGAATGGAAAAATAACCACTCTCGTACTCGTGAGACAAAGCCACAAAAAAGGCACAGGAGTCTGCTTGGGACTTGGGGGAAGCTAACTAAAAGAATGGTGGGTTTCCCATCCAAGCCAGGAGCACGTATAGGGGAAATGGGCTAACAGCCACAAAGTGGTGAAGGGAAGAAAAACAGAGAGCGATTTTAAGCTTGGAACAATGAATAATGTTGGAATGTTGAATGCATTTACACAGGAGCCACAGTTTGATGTTTGGAGACAAGAGAAGAAAAGGAGAGCGAAAGGTGAAGAGGTGCAGAGAAAAAAGAGGCAGACAGTGAGAGAAGGTATCCGGAACGACGCACAGAACAAGTGGAAGATGCCGTGACAAGAAGACGTCAATCATGATTCGACAAATTTATTTTGAAAAGCTCGAGGAGATTGCTTTTCTAAACATATTGCGTGTACTTTTTAAAAAATCATTCACTTATTGATAAGTAAACACAGAGGATGTTTGTGTTCACACCGCCCAGCGGGACTAAAGCCTGATACAATTTTTTAAACATTATGTTCCCTCCACTCCCACTCCTTGGAAATGCTCCTAAACTTTCATTCCAAGCTTTTTCTCTTCCCCCAAACAACCAACACTTTCTCTCTTATTTTAGCTCTTTCGGATTGCCGTGTTGCCAACATCAGAGTTCCAGCATGTCAGTCTGGCGTGTTCCTTAATGGATTTCATCTTCTCTTGGTTAGTAACTCAAGACAAGAATAAGCAAGCGCAGCACGCAAACAGAACAACACATACAAACTGCTTTTCATTTGCTCCTAAGTCACTAACATGCTACACTCATATTAACAGGGGAAAAAACACATCAGCAAGAACAAACTAAAAGACAGATAGAACAGCAGAGCAACGTTGACATTTTTTTATAACAATTATTATGACACACATCAAACAAGTAATCACGGACTATTCCAAGTCCAATCACTCAGGCAATGTTTTCAAACATTTAGGCTGTAAGCATCTTTCTCACCGTTTCAGAAGAGCTCTGACATGCCCGACCTTTTTAGAGTGTTTAATTCACCTTTTTCCTCACGCAAAAGACGGGAGAGACTTACAGCAGCGGCACTTCAACGATCAGGTGAACAAGGTTGGACAGCAGCTCCTCAAGAAGGTCTTCACTTCCTGTTTCTCCACAAGGGATTGATAAAGTAAATATATGAAAAACACTGAATATACGACAGCATCAGGTTAGTTGTCGCATCTCTGCTCGACTAATCTGCCACTAATCCAATCCTTAGTTCCCACAGGTCGCTCTGTGTTTTCATGTTCATTAAACAGAGGAAATAACACAGTACTATTTAATAAGGATATCACACAGAATCCATTTCATACTTTCCTCATGATTATAATTGCAAAAGGATGAACAAATGATGACAAACCGGTAGAACAACAAAGTCTAAAACTGTTTAATGTTAAATCATATTTTCCAGCAGTTTAGCACGATAATTCCTAATGACATAATTAATTATATTAGTGTGTCCTGAACTCACATAAGCAGCAAAAAACTGATGGAAGGATAAACCATTTTGCAAAGACCAATTAATTCAACTTCATTCAATTTAAGCCAATTCTGGATGTCTCTTAAGTATGAAAGGAAGTCTTGTACATTTGACAGTTATTATATGAGACATCTAAAACTAGGCCATAACCTCTGTTACTCACTTCCAAGAACTCACTTGGAATCCAAAAACGTAAAGAATGCTGAAGATTTCCTAACAGATGACATGCCGTTTTGCGTAAGGTGCACTCAAGTGCAAAAAACTCAAGAAATTTTCAACATTGCTACTGATTCTAAGAGAGCACCTTTTTTTTTTTTTTTAGCAAACTCTTTTCAAGCTGACTCTTTTGTGTAGTCTGTGGCCCTGCCTGTGAAAAAGATACTGGAGCTCACCTCCGCAGGATCCTGGTGCCCTCTCCTGGTAGGAGAACTGCTGGTGCAGCTCAGCTTCATTCATCTCCCTGATGAAGACCTTGAGCAGGCAGCGAATCATGAACAGTGCATTGTGGGCCTGCCAGATAAAAAGCTGGCTGTGGAAGAGAAAAACAAAACCAAGACGTCTCAAGGGCATGCTTCTGGGTGGTTAAAAGATGGATTTGCATTTCATTTAACAAAAAATTACTAGTGGCAGCTTTTCAGCTAAAAATCAGGGCTCTCAGATGACTGAGAGTGAGCCAATAGCAAGTCTTTGCACAGCCTATGGGTGTAACAATAAAAGTATGCATGGCTGAATATTACACTCATCTGCTACTAGTAAAAGTGATAAATGAGCTCTAAATTGGCATAAAAACTTTGCGAACTTGTAATCTAAGAGTTTCTTGATTAACTCTAACTCCAGGAATGTCGATGAAGCTCAGTCTTTGACACAGTTTTGTCTTTTATACAGCTTTAAACACACTGAACATTTTTAAAGTGTTTCATGTGTATGGGGGCTTTTATTTTTGAAAACTAATCTTTCGCTTCCTGCTTTCCTCAGGTGCCGTGTAGAGCTTGTAGTGGCTTCTGTAAGAACAGACCTGGCACTACTTTAACATCTGTGGAGCGCAGTGACACTTCTGGGCTGATTCTGAAACATCTGGTAAAAATCCATTGATTGTATCCAAACTTAAATGCAAAGTAGCTCTGACTGAAGCATTATCACTGTGACACAACCACAAAGAAGCTGGGGGTGAAGAATTTTTGCATTATGCTCAAAACTAGGCCATAACTTCTCTGATATGCCATTTACAGCTGACATTAAAATGACATGTTTACCTGGATAGTTATGTACACACAATGTGCAAAGGCATCTGAAGGCAGCCAGATCACACCGTTATCAAACCCTAGAAATATGTAAATGCAATCCTTACAGCATGAGCACATCCTTAAGTGGGAAAAAAACAGTCTGCCCAACATCTGGAAAGCTCTGCTAGTAGGGGAAAACCTCTTTTTTGACAAAGGAAAATTAACTAGAGGAACTTTAGCTGCTTTGTCTCCCTTTATCTGTGATGTGGCACATTTAAGAGGGATTCTATGCCCGACCTAAGGCTCTGGGTTTTGAGAAAGAAGTACAACTTACCAAGAAGCAACATACTTAATCCCCTTTTTAAAACCTTTTTAAAAGGAATAAACTAAACATATTTTGCATTTAATTATTCTGTTATATGTACCTAGTAACTCCCCAAAACTGCATAAGTTTGAGAAACAAACACGAAAGAAAACACCCACTGCAAGCCAAGTTTCACAACCACTGAAGGCCAATACTGAGGTGTATGTCAGTCTCTGCAATTAACTATTTGCACACACCAATTATGTCACACCAAGAAAATGTGGATTTGTGGGACAGACCTGCTATGAAATGTGAGAAAAAGAGAAGAGGAGCAATAACTCCAACTTCTAATGCTGCCCAGCACAGAAGGAAGAGTTCCCACCCAAAACATTTGGTGACTTGGGCAGAGTCGGTCTCTGTGGAAATGGAGCTTTGGCTGTGAGCGCTGATTATTGCCACATACGTATGTTGATAGTTATACCTCTGCAGTTTTTCTCATGGGAAAGTGCAACTACTTCAGCGTTCCTCTCTCTCTCTCAAACAATAAGTGGCCTGCACTGAATCCATCACTGACAGTCAGTACTTCCCCTCTGAGGTTCTCATACTCACTCTTGGCATTCTGTAGAGATTTTCAGCTCTTTGGTTCTTCCCAGGAAAATTCTCACCAGAGCGCCAAAGTTCCCCGTTCTTGGATTGTTTTCAACTTGGGGGGGGGGGAGAATGGACAAAACTTTATTATTAAAAGCTTTACATAAACTACAGAAACCTCAAAATATGATCATTTAACATTCAGTAACTTAAATGTTATGATTAAAATTCAAACTCTCAAGAAGTCCGTTTTCTTTGGGACTACTCAGACATATTCTTCCATAAACACGTATTATGTGAAATTATTTATGTAGTAGCTAACATACTGAGGATCTTGGCCAGGGGTATGACAGCTTCTTCCAGTAACTTAGATTCTCCACTGTGAAAAAAAAAACCCAGAAAAGAGAACAAGTCAGGTTAAAATGGACAGAAGGAGCTAACTGCATGAGTAACCTTCCCTCTGCTGGAAACTCAAGGTACTACACAACAATAAGATGCAAGTCAACAGGGACAAAAAGAACAAAGTTAAACAAATGCACATAAAAAGTCTGAATAATACATACAACAAGCAAAGAAACAGAGCATGACTCAGTTATAAATCATGGTTTAGTTAAAGGCGCTGGTCGCTCATCTTCTTGTTCTTTTGGATGCTCCCATTGGGGGTCACCAGATTGGATCATCCTGCTTCTATCTGACCTAACCCAAACACCCTCCTCTGCATGTCCTTCTCCACATCCATGAACCTCCTCTGTGATCTTCCTCTTTTCCTCCTGCCTGGCAGCTCTATATTCAGCATCCTTTGCCAAAGATGTCCACTCTCTGTCATCTGCACATGTCCAAACCTACAAAACTTAACTTCCCTCTCTGATTTTGTTTCCAAAATGCTCAACCTCCGCTGTCCCTCTGTTATACTCATCTCCAATCCTGTCCATCCAGGTCACTACCAATAAAAACCTCCATGCACTGCTACAGCTTTACATTCTTGCACTAGCTCTGTGCTTGGAGAGAAATCCTCCTCGCGCGAATAAACTTACCTGTTTGGAGGCAGAACCTACAGAGAACGGGGCTTTAATGTGATTGGTCACTTTGATGGACACTTCAGGTTACTGTGTTAAACTGAGTTACGATGTAGAACCGACAGAAACACTGTTTTAAACTGTATTTGTCTACAATATGAAAAATAAGAACGCTTTCCCGATCTGTTGTACAGTATTACATAGCTTCTATCATTTAAAAAAAATAAATCATCATAACGAGAGGCACACATAATTTCTAAGAAAAAGATCAAATTGTTTCTTAGTAAATTAAGTAAACTTAATTTTATAAAATGTGAACAAATATAAAATAGTTTATTGTTGCTACCAGTTGTACACATCTGGCTACAGAGCTCCACTCAGTGTGGGTTCAGGCTCCACTGTAATAGTTCATCCAGATAATATTTCAGGTTCTTTGAACAGACAGTCTGTGGGGTGGATAGGAGAGTAAGATGTGACAGGCTGTTGTTGGTAGGTAGCTCATTTGTCTGAACTAGTGTCTAACAAACAGTTCAGGTTGTTACTATGATGCTGTGTAAATCTAAAGGCTCTTATAACTATATTACACAGCATGCTTGTAACCGCTATGTGCAAGGTGTCTAATTTTTTTATGCGTTGTGGTTATCTCTGTGCCGCTAACCACATGATTAACTTTAGTCATGTCTGTTGTATCCCAAAAGGTTGATTCTGTTCATCTGGATGTTGCGTTTTCAGTGGGAGAAACGTTTCGTCAGTCACCCAAGTCACTTCTTCAGTCTCAGCTGACTGCAGGTTTCCCCAACCTTAAAAACAGTACATTTACATAATGTCTGAAACTAGCACCAAGCTAGCAAGCATTGAATGAACAATGGGCTGGGAGGTGACTTCCTTGATCATTAGTATGCAAATTCTCATGACCATTGATCAACAACTACTGATCAAAGCACTGATCAAATGTTTCTCCCACTAAAAACGCTACGTCCAGATGAACAGAATCAACTTTTTGGGATTTACTTACCTGGATGATTGAGCATGCATCATCATGTCACGCATCTGCTTTCTGTTGTCACAATGTTCTAGAAATCATTTTAAGTTTTGTTTGGTAAGTTTATATATTTGTTTGTTTAAAATCCTGAAGTTCATAAAGAGACTAGCAAAAACAATATTAAAGAGCCATTTCTCCTCTGTACTTAAACACTGTAGAATTCCAGGGCATGTTTGAAGCACTCCCATCTAGTCACGTATGTGCAGTTACATCTGTTTGCTGCAGACAGAAGAACCTTTTGTTGACAGGTTTAAATGTTTGTATTGTGGCCAAACTTACCAGATTGCCAGATTCTGATGCAAAATTCCTTTCCTGATCATTGTATGACATTTTGTTTTTTATTTTTTAAATCATAGAAGATATGTAATACTGTAGAACAGATTAATGGGACAGCAGTGCAGAGGCTTCAGAACTTGCCTTAGAATTCTGTGGTTTAAAATATTTCTTTAACATTACCGGGACAGTTGTCTGTATTTTCACTGCTGCACAGCAAACAGTGACTGTTGATGATTCATTTGACAACTTTATTTGTTTACAATTTGAAAAATAAAGTTTAAAACATCGTTCCGTCGCTGCCAGTGTAACTCAGTGTAACCCAGTAAACTGAAGAGTCCATCAAAGTGACCAGTCACAGGACCCCAGGACCCCCATCCTCCTTTAGGCTCTACCTTCAGACAGTGAAAGTATAGTAAGTAGCAGAGAGTTACCCACGAGAGTGTAAAACTGTAGCAGCACGTCCAAAGCAGACACTCTTGTGTGCACGATGGCTTTTTTGGTGTGCGCAGCTGCTGAGTTTAACGTGCAGGCGCTTCCCTTTCACTCAGATAAACGGTTGTCAATACAGGTGAAGAACAGAAGAAGAGGCAGAGTTTTCTCAGATTATTAGGAAGATAAACCATTAGTGGTTTATCTTCCTAATACTTTGAGAAATCTCTGTCTGTTCTTCTGCTGTATTGACAACCATTCCTGTGAACGGCTTTAGAGTTGGTGGGAACCTGATTAAGTGTGGTGCCAGACTTGACCATCTTTTACATTAATAAATACCCCATACTATTACCCTTAAATGTAACCATGACAACAGCAAACACTTATTCTGACCTACACCTAAGTTTACTTTACACCATTTCCTGTTTCTGTGCTATTTTAGCTAGCTGCTGGCTTCAACTACTTATTTATCATGGCACAAAGACAGTGACACTGGCCATCATTCAACTTTCAGAACGAGAGGAAATTGTGCAAAAAGATGTGTGTCCACAAACTATCAGTTTGAAAGTCTCTTGTTTGATCACGTCTCACCGTGTGACTGTTTGCGTCTCAAATAATTAAAGATTTATTTCTCTTTGTTTAAAGGCCAAGTGCCTTACACAACTACAGGGTTATAAGCCTTTGGACAAATAACAGAAGTAAAGCCATTAGGGACAGCCAAACCCACTGTTGCAATACTGGAGAAGAATGACACGCATAAAACGCTGCATGAAAGTGCTACATATGTAACCAAACCATTAGAAAAAGCAACAATGTTCCACTTTCTGATCCTGCAAGTGCTCAATGGGTTCAAGTCACATGACTTTCATCATTAAAAGGTGAACATGAGGTTTCTTAAAATGTCATACAACAAAATTTGTTGAGAAATCTCTGTGTGTCCTTCTGTAGCCGACACAGCACTCCAAGAGCACTAGTTATTATAAATTACCATTCAGTAGTTTGATTCAATATAGCAGCAACCTGATATGTTAGCTATTTGTGTTTATCTTATTGAGCAGCAATTAGAGTGTAAGGGCAAATACACACAGGAAGAAACTAACACCAGAAATTTCAATGTTCAAACGGACGACTTAAAGTGATGATTACTCATGACCGACCCCCACTGACAGCAGCAAACTGCTGTATACTTGGACAGGGCTCAACTTTTTGCCTTAATACAGACAACACTATTTCTCAGTCTTATTTTAGACAAACACTAAGTATGAATGCAAAATGTTACATGTGTCTTCTGTTTCTGTTACTTGGTAGATACTGTAGCTATATTTATTTTATGAATGGAAAACATCACAACATTAGTAGATTAATATGTAACATCAGTCAATCAGTCATGGTCCACCTGAAAGCGAGAACAAGGTGCCTTTTCTTCTCAGTGCTGTTTACAAAGGAACTAAACGTTAACGGTTAACTGGTCTGATCACAGCCAAGCAGATCAGCAGCCCTGTTAGATCGTTGCTCAGGTGATCTCTGCAAACCTCCGGTTTACAGTTTAATCTTAAATCCCGGGTGTAAATCTTAAAAGGACTTTCTAACTAGAAGGCTTTGTTCCCTTGTGGTGGAGGGAACAAACCATTATTAAAAACATCAGTGCATCTAAGGTCTGCAACCCAGGAAAATTCACATATGTCAATATGAATTTTTCCTCCACTCTGTTTGCCTTCCTGACTTACTGCTCGTTTTGTTGGTTTTGATATGTGAAGGTTTCATCTGAGTGATTTAAAGCGTCACATTGTGTATAAAAGTTATTTATCTTAAAAGTACAGTAAAGTGGTGTTTTGATGTCATAGCCTCAATTATTTGACTTAGCTAATAAATTACTAATTAAGTAATTGAAATGAGCAGAGTGATGCCATTGTAAAAGTTATGTGGACACCTCCCCACACCCCATTGTGTTGTGAGGTGGGGCAATTGTTTATTGGGCTTGCTATGGAACATCCTAGATATGTCTGATGGGACTAATGTGCTAGTAGGGTAGGATGTCATCAGGGATTGTAGTTGCCATGGATGGGTGTAATTGGTTTGCAACAATGTTAATGTGAGTGGTCTTTTTAAAGTAACATAAATGCTTGGAGACAAAGTAGAACACTGCAATGACTGTTTGCGGTTTTAATGTGATGGCTGACAGGTGTATTGAATTTCAGGTGTGTGTGCCTTAACACAGTGTTCCTTTTTACCTGCTGGTGGGACTGATGAAGGTGAAGGAGATGAGCTGGTTCCAGAAAGGGTCATTCTCCGATATGGACTCTGTGCCCACCAGGGCCTTGAGGCTGGGATTATCGGACAGGTCACTGACCTGACTGGTGTTGGCTCCCATCTTTGCTGGCTGTGCTCAGCCAGACTCACTGCTCTTCACTGCTTTTTCACCAGGCATATGCCAAAACCTGGGACAAAGAAAATGCTTTAATCTTTGGAGGCACAAAGATTGCACTCGCTTTGGGCTTTAAGAAACAAGGGCACCAGGGGTGCCAGGGATGACTGTGGTTCAATTGGATAGGTTTGATCCCTGGTTACTGCAGGCTGCATGGGGACGACACTGAACCCAGAGTTGCATTCACTGGAGTGTAAATGTTTGATTAAAAGCACTTAGACATATAAAATGTGCTTGTATGAATATGTGTGAGTGTGTCTGTGTGTAAAGTTGTGATGACACGTGCTGTATAAAGTGCTCTCAGAGCTTAAGCACAAGAGTGCTATATACGAGTAAGAGCCAGTCTATATACACTCCTAGTTCTTCATGTTTGTGCATTACAAAAACTGTAAAACAGATCTCACCAACTCAAACACAAACTCATCCTTGAAAGCCAAAGTTCACAGGATCACAGTAGGACGACACACACTGAACCAGGACATGGCTTTTGTTTTTTTTCTAACGACACACCTTAGACACACAGGTGTAGTCAGCATAAGTGAAGTGCAGTACAGTATTTACAATATTTGCAGTGCTAAACCATAAAGGACAATTTATCTTTCTCCAGCAAGAGCTAAAATTCCGTTTTCATATTCATTATATTATTTCAACATTTACTTTAAATGACACTGTTTAATTTTTTTTAATCTACCTGCACGACGTTAGCTTGACCATACTGATTTCAAGCGCAGGAAATAGCCTGCCGCTTAGCAGTTTTCACAGTAAACAATATAAACTCAAAGTCCCACATAAGAATGAAACAGGCGCTAATAAATTTCTCATTGAGGAGTGCTTTGGTTTAGCCAGTGGTTAATAACGCATATACAGAGAGCAGCCAGCTGACCGCTCAGCTTACCTGTCATAAACGCTTCTCTCAGCTCTCCGCGTCTCTGCTGACTCCCAGGACCGTTCAGGGGCGACTACTGTTTCTTAAAGTGACCTGAAGTTTAGTCCAGTTGATTTATTAAGTGCGAACGACAAAGGAAAGGGTCTGAAATTGTTTTGTAATTCAGACAGTTAAGTTTAGTCTACATACTCCTTTCCTCCATGTTTTCCACGTAGCCACCCTGTGCGTAATGACGACATAAGGGCGTTTACTACATCTTCTTCGTGTGTTCGTCTGGTTGGAAGCTATCAGAACTGCTGCCCTCTATTTTTTAACTTCTCTATTTTACTTTTTTTTTTAATAACTAGTGCATGCCCATGATATCGCATTGTTTCGGCTGTTCGCAAACGAACAGCAAAATATATATTAATAGAATAAGATAAAAAATAATAATAATAGGGGCAGTACATGTTGTTTATATGTTTAAAAAAAACCTTTTATTTTAGGCTATTGCTAGGTGATTTTAAGCATATATATTTCGAATTATGGGGTGTCCTGAGGCATCTTGGAAAATTGACAGCCCGGTCAGCATCATGGTGAACGTGTTTGAATAAGGGGAAGCCAAGTTACACAACAGAACATATGCAGACACAGTAACAAGTCAATAATAGCATTTACTTCACTGGCTTAAATGTGGGTGATCAGTGTAGGGTATATTCCAATACTGTAAAGATATTAAATATATTAACTATATTTTTCCTTTTTGAGCAATGTGTGACAAAGACAAACGTTTCCCAGCTACTTCTATGTCTGGAGTAATTCTTCCACTGTACATGCAACACCGTTACTGAACACTGTTACTACTGGCAGTACACACAAATGTCAGGCCTAAATTTTTAGTTTATACCTACTTTCGTGTCAAGTTGCTAACACTCTTTCATATTTATTTTAATTATTTCAAAGTTATATGAACAAAACAGCTTTCTTAACAACTCAAATATGAAGAGAACACATTATTCAAAATGAAGAAAAAGCAGCAGAAGCACTTAAGAGGTCTTGTTTATTTTATTCATTATTTATGCTTAAAGTTTAACTTACAAAATCTATGTCATTCAATACAATAAACAGCTGTATCAATTAATGATTAACAGAAAATATATCAACAAGATGGATGACAAAAATAAAAACAAACTCCAAATAACAATTGGAAGGTTATAAAATCCAATTAATTCTAAGGTGATTTATAAGTTAATCTATAGTTTCTCTAGAAGAATTAAATATTTACATTGTTTTTGAAGCATTGAATATATTTTGAGGTGTCAGTCTGTCTTCTTATCCGTTGCTATAGTAGATCCATTAGCAGTGGCCTCGCCGTTGCTTTCAGGCTGAAAAACATGAGTGAATTTTTTTTTAAAAACTCGCAATCAAATAACTATGAAACTTCTACGTTAAAAATGACACAACACAGAGACCCTTTGAGTGGCTCCTATTAGTTTCACTATCATTTTTAGATATATTCGCGCTATATACCAGAGCTGGGAAATATTTCCATAATAATTTTTAAGTTTCTTAATGAAAACATCATAAAAAATTATCCATTTACTCACCTTGCAAGTCCCATTACTCTTTTCACTAACTTTTTGGTCATTAGCACTGGTCTCCTGCACTGCCTTTTTGTTCCAGAATATATTAATAATGGGTGAAATAAAAGGATAAAGATAAGGCTCCAGGAACCTCTTGTAGACCCACAAGAGGACAGGAATCACAATACAGGGAATGCACACCATAGCTGGTAAAAATGGAAAAACCTACAACAGAGAAAAAAAAGTGAGTTGTACAAAAAATACATAGTAAGTTTATGGTTGGTTGTTGAGCTATTGCTACAAGGTTCTTGTAGAATGATTTATTAACATTTCATTAATTTATTAACATTTATACAATAGTTAAAAAACAAAAACAAACAAACAAACAAAAACGACAAAAAAACCCCAAATCAAACAATCCAACATGCACTTTAAAACACGAAAATAAAGCAAAAAATATATTGGTTGAAATGACAGAAATGTGTACATAATTTGAAAAGTAACAGAATCTTTCTTTATAAATAGGTTACACAAATTTAAAAAAGAATTTATGGCATATTTACAACAATTACTGCCTACGTTTATTTTAAACTCGTCTGGTGTATATACGTTAAAAATGACTGTACTGAGACGTTTATTATTTTGTTTGTTTTATTTATTCTGGCAGCTTGGGTCCTCCACACCGAGCAACCTGTCAGCCATACTGATGTTTACAAAGCTAACCTGAGCTACCTTAGTTAACGGTGGAAGGTAGCTTTCTTTCACACGACTACACAAATTACTCTGTTCATGATTTCTGTTGTTGTGTGCTGTAAATTGTTTTTCGATCATTTTTTAACACAGTTGACACACTATTGGTTTCATGCTCTCTAAGTTAAAATCAAACAGTAAGCTAAAGCTAGCGTCATATCACACCCGGTAGCTATAACGATTACGAAAAACTGTCACCAAAGTTCAAACAGGAAAATAAAAAGATTTGAACTGTTACACGAGGAAGACAGAATAAAGACTCTCACCTCTCCCAATCACAAAATGAAGCTGTCACGCACTACCGATGGGCAGAGTATGTTTTATGGCGAAATATCTGGAATGTTGCTGACGTACGACGTACTTTAACTCCAACTTCCGTAGAAGAAGAGCGACAGGCGGAAATTGTTCATCATCAGGCGCCTTTCTTCAAAAACAATCACAAGAACTGCTGCATAACAGCTTTATAAGAGACACGAAGGTAGTTACAGTTTTTTTGGGGGGAATATTTTAAATACATTAATGTATAGGAGAATCTAGATTGTACAAATGTAAATTATATTAACGTTAATTTGTGTTTTACGTCGTTTTAAACTCCAAGCGAGCCACAGTAAAAAAAAAAAAAAAAAAAGCTTACAAGCTTAGTACTTCAGTAAAAGCAAAGTGACAGTTCGGTGTGTGTGTGTTGTAGAATCGACACAAATCACTTTGGCGCATTTACATTCTGTCCGATTTAGAATATAAATGATACGCCATTCAACAAAGTTTTACCTTCATGCGCATGTGATGTATGATTGGAGCGGCTAATTTGATGTGTTTACCTTTACAGGGACCTCGCAGCGGGTATCTGTGCGCTTTTTTTCAACGCTACAATGCCTCTCTCCACTCAGTCGCAAGGTGATGATGAACAGTACGTTTTAGTGGCGAATTTGGACAATGCTCGCAATCTCTCCAACATCCTGAAAGCAATCACCTTCAAAGATCACGCCATCTTCACAGCTACAACCAATGGCCTTAAGGTCACAGTGGAGGACTCGAAATGTCTGCAGGCCAATGCCTTCATCCAGGTGTGTTTCTCTTGTATTTTGTCCGTGAACATACTTAAATGAGCAGGTATGTTTACTTTGTGTTTAATCCTATAATACTGATACCTTAGTGAAGCTGTACTCATGTCTCCCAGGCTGAGATCTTCCAAGAGTTCACCATAAGAGAAGATCTGGTGGCTTTTCAGATCAACCTCACTGTTCTCCTCGATTGCCTCAATATATTTGGTGGAACCACAACACCAGGTAAAATTCATAAAAATAAACTAATTAAAAAAAACCCACCTGAGATGGGACTCAACATGCTTTTTATCTGTTTTTTGTGATGTTGCAGGTGTATCAACAGCCTTGCGGATGTGCTACAGGGGGTATGGGTTCCCTCTGACGTTGTTCCTGGAGGAAGGTGGTGTAGTGACCGTGTGCAAGATTAACACGCAAGAACCAGAAGAACCGATTGACTTTGAGTTCTGCAGCACTAATGTCACGAACAAGGTTAATTTCACTTTTTCTGTTATTAAAACTGGAATATTAAATATACCAAAAAAAAATCAGATGGGAAACAATAAACCAATGCAAATGAATCAGTTCAGAAATTACAGTTTCTCTGGTTTCCTTACTTTACAAATCCAATGGGCATAACACTATTTGCAGGTGTTAGAAAAACAGGAAACACAACTCAGTAACAACTGATGTATCCCTGGCTCTTTTGTAGGTGATCTTGCAGTCAGAGAGTTTGAAGGAAGCCTTCTCTGAACTGGACATGACTAGTGAAGTGCTACAGATTACCATGTCCCCCAGCCAACCATACTTCAGGTGTGCTGTCCTTACTGTACTTTTTCTACAGTGTTGTGCTGGTTTATGATTACATTGCTGAAGTTTAAAAAAAAAAATCACTGTGTTTAAAATGACTGTAAAGGCCTTTACACACCAAGAGTATTGGGGGGAAAAAACAGATGAAATTCAGAATTTAATACACAACATATGTAAACACTGAAATGGTAGAAACAGAGACTCTCGGTTCAGAGCAACAGGGAGAATTTTGCGGTTTCATTCAGAAGTTGAAGCTGAATCACGACCGCTTATGTCTGTACATCTTTCCAGATGTCATTAGGGTAGTTTGAATTCATGTGGGCAGAGTTAGGATCACATCTGAGGGGGCAGAGAAGTCATTTTGTAGAACTGATTGTGTTTCTGTATTGAAATTGTGTTATTTACTTTTGCTGCATCACCGGTTTTCAGTACCGGTGTGTGTTTTAAGCTACAAGTACACTTTTGTTACCAAATGCAGTGGTCTGATTGGCAGATCTCTTTATTCTCGTTCTGAAAAACATTTTCAACGCAATAAATCTTCAAATTAATTATTTTTATGAGTCTGGTGTGTAAAGCTCTTAAAAGAAAAGTCACTGACGATATCCACTGGGAAAAGTATTTGGGATTAGACATAATCCACTTCTGGGAAACTAAGTCTTCTTAACAGTAAAGTTGAGGCATGTTTTATGCTGAATTGTATTGATTGAAGCTAACACTAAATATAATGTATAGCTAAGCTAAAGGTAGGCACAGTGACTTTCTTCAAGGATTTGTTGTAACAAAATAGATCTTTTTCCTGTCATTCATTATCAGTGTGCTGAGGTAGTTTGCAGTCTAACTTTGTCCCCTCTGCATTATTTTTGAAAGTGCTGCTCTTTTTACCTTTCATTTATATTATTATTATTTGATTTGTTGATTTTCTAAGGTTGTCAACATTTGGGAATGCTGGAAATGCTCATTATGATTACTCCAAAGACTCGGACATGATGGAGCTGTTTAAGTGCACTGAAACACAAACAAACAGGTCAGCACACAAACACATGCGCAGATTATTTAGACTGTAGAGAACACAAACTACCCATAGGTGGACTGGGAGGACAGGAAGCACCAACACAGCGACTAAAACCAAATGTCATACACAGTAGTGAATGACATAGCAGAAAATGTGTGATCTTTATCTCGCTGTAAAGTCAGTCACGACTGTCTGTGACTGACTTTACTCTCATTTTCAGTCTTGACCCTTTTACATGCCTTTTACATGCCATGCATGGTTGCCAGGCAGATAACTCTGATCATAATGTGAAAAAGTTGAAGATGTTGACATGAATATTTTTTTCTAAGTCCAAATATTAAAAAGTTATAACCAAATATACTCATCTTTCCTTTGAGAGTCATAAAATTAGTATATCTGTTCAGTCACTGTGTCAAATATACCCTTGGACAACAAAGTTGATGTATATCAGATTCTCCAGCATCAGTCAGGTAATCGCAACAAACTAGACTGTAAATGATGACCTCCAGCAATGGTAGAAGTCATTTTTAATGAAACATAAGAAATGCTGGAATATATTTGTATTAAACTGTTTAGTATTTTATTTTCTTTAAATCTAGTTTGTTATATTTGATTGTAATTCTGAGCATTTTGTGGCTTATGTTTTGGTAAACTAATAATAACCAAAGGGCAGTGAGAATATTTTTTATTATTAACAAACTAAGCTTTGAAAATATTGACACTCACTTGTGTGCACACACTAATAATGAGTGCCAGTGTCCTTAACCCAAGTATGAACTCGGATAGGTATACACTCACCTTGTAGGCGCTCTAGAAATTCCTGGAATTGGAAATACTTCACTCAAGTAGACTCCCATGGTTTGACCTTGTGTTGTATACTTGTGTGCAAACTGTAATTGCCAGCATGGCTTCTAACCAGAGGTCTGGCCACAGGACGTTGCAGCACCTGCATGCAGGTGTTTAGGATTTTAATCATTTCCCCGGTGACTCTTCGTCCTCTTTACATCTCCTTAAAAGCAGACTTGTTATGACTTATGTAATAGAGCTTGTTGACTGGATACATTTGACTTGTAACTGAATAAAAAGCACAGAAAAATAATGACATTTACAACTGCAACTGGATATGCTGACATTAATGAGTCAGCACTCCTGGATCCGGTGTTAAGTGTTTCTTGGCCTTTCTATCGTATCATGTTAAAAATCTCTGCATAGTTTTAGCGTATCCCTGGGTAATGTTTTGTTTGTATTCTGTCTGCAAACAGATACAAGATGTCCCTCCTGAAGCCGTCCACCAAAGCCTTGGCTTTGTCCTGTAAAGTCTCCGTCAGGACAGACAACCGGGGCTTCCTCTCTCTGCAGTACCTGGTCAGGAATGACGACGGACAGATCTGCTTCGTAGAATATTACTGCTGTCCCGATGAGGAGGTGGAAGAGAACTGAGAACACCAGATTCAAATCTGACTTGTAATAAGCACCTTAACTACACACCGGAGGTCAGTTTGCCAGAGGAGGCAGGTATGGAGAAAATGCTGGACTTGTAATGGGCACAGTGGAGTAAACAGAAAATGAACTGATTCATCATTTGCCAGATTTGAGAGAAACAGATGTTGTGCGTGTGATTTGCTGCTGATGTTCTTATGCTCTCTATGATTACGCCACACGTCATAATCGTAGCTCGATGTGCTGCAGGAGTATACAGAGACATGTTCGATGTGTGTTCAAGTACTCTATTGATTACTATGGTGACTCAGCTGTTTTCAGTCCTAAGTCTCACAATTTGTGAATGTTACTCCTGAATTTGAGTCTACTTGTTAAATGCAGCTCTCTTTATATTTGCATATCAGAGCTCGTCTTTTGACATATGCTTCCAGATGGCTGACAGCCTGTAAAACAGGACACATTAGACCCAGCTCACTGATCTAAAACAACACCTATTCTACCTACTTTGAATAGGTGTGATTTCTCTTAAGCTGTGGACACACTTCCTCCAAGTCTATGCTGAGACTATTCCAAAAGTCTTTTATGGAGTATACATCACAGGATACAGAGATCAAGTTGGTATTTTATTTCTATGACATAGAAAAGAGTTTTTACTCCAACTCAATAAACATTACATCAAGAAAAACTTGTTTATCAGAAAAAGAAGAAAGGAGTTCATAAACTGGGGCAACAAAACATGATGCATATTTGCCCAAGGACTGTTTCTAATACTGTACTTGAGTCCTGACTGTGTGGTGACATTGCCATATTTTTACTGAATAATGGCAGCAGTATTCACTCAGCTTATTGCAGTCCATCCAGTTACCTACGTGCCATCTGCATCCTTTGTCTTTTGAAAGCTTTCTGTTTTTTCTTCACCACTTTCGACTCAGGCGCTTCCATCTGAATGTCAGCGGGCCTTTCCTCAGCCGGTGTCAGGAAGACATCCGCTGTAACGTCACTTTCCAGGTCCTCCTTCGCAGACGTCTTCTTTCCTTTCTGCATCTCCTTTACCATCTGCTTCTCTCGCACTTTGGCTGCCGCTGCCAGTCGCATCTCTCTCCGGTGCTGCAGGAGCATACAGAGAGATGTTCGATGTAAGAACGTTAGTATATCAGGAACATTAATTGTAACTTCAGCTATCGTGCAATGGATTTTTACCATGTTAGGAGAACGGAAGTCTGGGTTTTCATAGAACGTAGGCCCCCCAAAGCTCCCCTGAAAGATCTTCATGAGGTTAAGAACAAAGCGAGGCCCAATCTCCACTAGAGAGCCATCTTCCTCAATGATCTGAACACAGCCAGAGGAAAATAAGAAGTATTTCATTTGGAATCCGCTCAAGCCAGGGATAAAATATCAAATGAAATTTAGAAAAGTGTGGCGGAAGAGTACCTGGTAGTTGCGAAACCAAATCCTGTTGTCTGCAATGGTGAAGGTGAAAACATGGTCCACAAAAGGCTGACTCTTAGGATGGTAGCGTGGGGTGGAAAAGGTCTACAAAAGAAAAACCGAATGAGTTCAGTCAGAAAATACAATTTGTTCAACTCTTCAAGAAAAAAAATGTTTAAAAAAATCACATCTGCTCCGTTCTTTACAGTAAAAACATGATATGTAATCGGACTTTAGACACAAAGTGTCAAAAACTGCAGTCACAGTTTACATCCACGCTGTCCTGGAAACGCACCTGGATGAAGAGCTCTTTCAGTAAAGCATAGTGGGGCTCCTTGTCGAATTTCTGTGGAAGAAAATAAAGAGTAAAAATAAACTTCAGCTCTTGCCCAGGCGTTTTTTCTTAAATTCAACTTAAACACAAAAAAACTTTCACTATTCAGATCACAGACCGAGAATTTTGTATCAGAGTGAAGACATTGTGCAGATTTTTGTGATGCTATTTGTAGGGATGGGAATCGAGAACCGGTTTATGTAGAAAACCGATTCCCAGAGGTCCAATTCCTTGGAATTGTTAAGTTATAGAGTAACATGAAAGTAATGTAATGAGTACTGTAAGGAATTATTTTTTCCAGGGAGTAATTAAGTAATGTACTGCATTACTGCAAGAGAAGTGTTCTGTGTAACATGCACAAACATTTAACCCACAGCATGCAGTTAATTTGCATGAAGGTAATTTCTATATTGCTTCTTAGCAACTGTGGTGACTTTCAAAACGGACCCAATGACAATCGATAAGTAATTGAATTGATAAATGATATTGATTTCGGAATCGCTAAATTCTTACCAATTCCCATCCCTATTTCCTGGACTACACTAAACCATAAATATCTGATGTGGTGTTGATGAGACTCATAGTGCAACAAATTCAGAATAAAGACATACTGATTATAAACTAACAGCAAGTCTAATTTATTACTCCTGGCTTTATGACCCAGTTCTACTCACAGGATCAAACGAGAGCAGCGGCCTGGATCCTTTGAGGCAGTTTCCTGTCAGTTTGAGTTCGGCCAGTGTGTGAACTGTCAAAGAGGAGGGGCAATGCAATTATTTTCCCCAACGTATAACAAATGATTGCTGCATTTGAGGACTTTAGTGGCGAAATAACTTACTGTTCTGGACTAGGAACTTTGCAGAAGGGCCATGGGGGCTGTTTGAAATCCTACAGGACAAGAACAGGATTGAACTTAGTTCAGATTGGCTCTCCTACGAGTCTGATGTACACGAGATGTAATACCAATGAAAATCTCACCACATATAGAGGTCCTGCTTCTTCTTGGCCTCAAAATAGAGGCACTTGTTGCAGTTTTTGATCTCACAAACCTGCCAAACAAATGACTTTATTCTCCTGGATGCTTTATATATGTTATATAAGAGTAAACTAAGATGTTAAACAGCAAACTTACCTCGTTTATGACAAACAGCTTATCCTTTCTGTCCATTTTTGTGTCTAGGTACAAGATTTGTGGGTTAGTAAGGTAAGACAGATAACACAGGTGTTTGTGTGAAGCAATGCTGTAGGTGAATGCTACATGACACTAACCTGCCTTTGCATGAGGCATCATGGTCCTCAGGTCCTGCATCAGGTGTCTGGTTCTGAAGTTGATCCCTCTGGAGGAGAAAATCAGAACTCTTTCCTTGTTGGTCCATTTGCCCTGTTAAAGACAGTTTAGCTCAGAACATCGAACTAAAACAAATACCAGTTTGCAATTTCAGTCTTAAAATGCAACAAAAGCAAAGAAACAGTGTTCTTCTACTACGGTTCAGAACAGATATGGATCTGCCCGGGAGTTTTTCCCTGTTTGCAGAAGGCTGTTGGTCCATTGTTTACCTCAGCTGTCAATGCTGGGTAAGAGGGATCCACATTTATTCAATCTGGAAGAGACCGTCAAACCTTGTGGAAGTAGTCTAATACAGGTCAGTGACCTTTGACCTCCATACTGAGGTAAGTTATTGAGGATATGCTGAACCTTTCTGTTGGTAAAAGCTGCTGTTTTGATGCTTTGTGAATAAACCCTCCGATGTAAGCAAACCGCTTATTACAGCAAAACCTTTTTGGGACACTGAGTCTACTTTATAACCAAGTGCTGTTGTTGTTTAGCCAGTGACTATGAGTAACAGCAACAACATCAGGAATAAATTAGCATGTTGTTTCCATGTACAAAAGCCCTGGCTTGAGTTCAGGACATGAGGCTTGAGGTGCTTCTCTCTCCTTTGCATTTTTGTTTCTTTGATGAAGGGGACCCCTTCTCCACAACTATAAAACACAAGCATAATCCTTCAAGTCTTGAGTCTGAAGACGAAGGCACGAATTTAAAGGAGCCTCATAGCTCGAGTTCTACGAGTTCTCTTCCTTTGGTGTTTTACACATGTAGCCGAGCTTTAGCCTCACATGTAAAATGCGACTAGGTGGAAATGTCCTTCCCGGCCACTGTATTTAAATAAGCTGGGGGAACATTGCCGCCTCCACAAAACATCACGAGGCATTTATGTATTTTTAATGGATTAACGATGCGTTTATTAAAACGCATCAATTTGTTGGATGGAACGTAATAACACACTATCATATTTATGAGCACAACATTCTTTCTTTTTACTATTAATTAGCCTTAAATACCGACTGTACGTTTAAGGAGGCAGTTTGGTTTATATCTGTGTCGATATCAGATTGGGAATGTTACAATATAACGAATTCCTCTATCTGATGCTACACACTGAATAGGTTATAGATAAGTAAGTAAAGTAGCGCGTAGTTGGTAAACTGAAGTTGGCTCAGCTAAAATAGTTCAGTGGACAATAACACGCTATAACTCTGACCTGAGAGATCGGCGCTGGCACTGTGATCTCATGTTCCTTCTCTCTTCCCACTTCCTCTAGGCCTTTGCCTTCATCTGGTACCAGTTTTCCTTTTTTCGGCTTGAAATCAACGGAATCCTGGCCGGCACGTTTTCTCTTGAACGGCGACATGTTTGCACGCACACGCAAGTCTCCTAAAACATATCCGAAGAAAAAATATAAAATAAAACAAAAGTTAGAGTGACCTCTAGTGTCCTGGAGGTGGTACCCCCAACGTCTTTTTTGGATGGAGGCTCTAGAAGAAAGAAAGAAAGATCCCCCTTTTCAACCCTGGCATTGGAAAAAAAAAAATTCATTTATTCGTTCATTTATTATGTAACTCCTGCCTGCCATAGAGACAGGAGTGGCATGCTGCCAATTCCTGCCTCCACCTGCCTGACTAACCCATTCTATTTATTAAGTAGCTCCAGGATGAACCCTGGGTTCCCTGTACTAAAAAGGTCAATCAGTTACCAGGTTACATCGCCATGGTAACTCATTCTGCGAACCTTAAGTGATCGTCTGCCAAAAAGTGCTTTCTGGTATTCGCCAAAAAAAGTGATTACTCGTATTTTAATTGCTGTAATTGACTTGTTGGCCTATAACATGTGAAGCATGTGCCAAATGTTTCCCTTGTGATCGCTATTAAGTCATCTTGAGCCACAAACAACATTCCTGCTACAAGGTAGAAAATGAAATTAGTTTTTTTTACATATTTACATCAAAGGCAATGGTTACCAAAAACAGAGTACTGTACCATTATTAAATTAAATTAATTAAATACAGATAAGAGGACAACCCAGGTTGTAGTGTGAATCGGTTGATAAAATAGTGCAAGTTACAGCGCTGATGTAAACATCTGTGTTTGTTGGGAACAGTTTTGATTGTACAGTCTGACAGCTGCAGGGAGGAAGGACCTGCGGAAACGCTCCTTCATGCATCTAGGATGCAGCAATCTTTCACTGACGGAGCTCTGCAGTTCAGCAACATTTACATGCATGGGGTGGGAGACTCTGTCCATCAGAGATGTTATTTTGGCCAGAGCTCTTCTGTCTCCCCCACACCTGCACTGGGTCCAGGGTGCATCCCAGAACAGAGCTGGCCTTCCTGATGAGTTTATCCAACCTCTTCCTCTCAGCTGCCGATAAACTGCTGCTCCAACATACCACACTGTAAAAAATGACAGATGCCACCACAGAGTCATAGAAGGTTTTTAAAAGCGCTCCCTGGACTCCAAATGACCTCAGTCGCCTCAGCAGGTAGAGTCTGCTCTGACTCTTCCTGTAAAGAGCATCAGTGTTGTGGCTCCAGTCCAGTTTATTATTCAGGTGAACACCCAGGTACCTACACGAGCCCACTATCTCAATGTCCACTCCCTGGATGTTCACCGGTGTCAGTATGGTGGTTCTGAGTCTCTGGAAGTCCACCACCAACTCCTTGGTTTTCCCAGCATTGATCAGCAGGTGGTTCTGCTGACACCAGTCCACAAAGTCCAGAGTCCACTGTCTGTACTCTGAGTCGTCCTCACCTGTGATGAGGCCGACTATGGCAGAGTCGTCAGAGAACTTCTGTAGGTGGCAGCGTGGGGAGCTGATGGAGTAGTCTGCAGTGTAGAGGTTGAAGAGCAGACCAGCGTATCAGAGACACAACCCTGTGTCCTCACATACTGTGGGCGTTCTGTGAGATAGTCCAGTATCCACTGGAACAAGTGGTGGTCCACTCCCAATAGCTCCAGCTTGTCCCTCAAAAGTCGTGGCTGGATGGTGTTGTAAGCACTGGAGAAATGCTAAAACAGGTAATTTCTTTATTTAAAACATAATCCCTTTGTAAATCCTGTTGACTACACTCTGTTTACCAATACAAGCAAACATCTTACATGTAAAAAACACTTTCTGGCACAACGCCAGTATGAACTCTCCACCGACTGAAGTCTCAATCAATGTCACAATTCCTAAATGATAAAGTTGTGATACTGATAAATTTGTTAACTCGCACAATTGGCATTTTCCCCAGCTTTTCTTCCTGCCTTGAAGTCAGCTACACTTTACCAATATGTAGCTCTTTTCCCGTCTTACTGTCCAAAACACTGAAAACACTCACAAATTCATACAGCACTTTTAACACGAAACAGTACAGTTTTTTTTTCTCTCATGTCGCTGATTTATCTGAAGTAGCTGTGTTATTTTGATTCTCTGTTATGTTTTTTAACAACTTCATTCTTCCTTTGTAAAATCAGCTGCTTAGCTGGGGACATAATAATCAGTGTGATTGCCAAATCACCCCTTTCATGTGAACGTGCTCACACCTACAGTGGGGGAAATGTGATCCCCTGCTGAAATTGTACGTTTGCTCATTGCCAAAGAAATGAACATTCTCTCATTTTTTGTGTTTTTTGTTTTACTAGTTTCATTTTAATAGAAAGAGGGATAATATCAACCTATAATCCAGAAAAAAGCACCTCTCCACCAGCATGGGTAAAACCAAAGAGCTGCCAAAGGATGTAAGGAACAGATTGGAGGCCTGCACAAGACTTGACTGAGCTCTAAACCATCAGCAAGAAGCTTAGAGAGAAGGTGAAAATTGTTGCAAATACTTGGAAATGGAAGAAATATAAAATAATCATTGGTCACCCTCCGTCTAGTACTCCATGAAAGATCTTCCCTCATAGGATGAAGATAATCATGAGGAAAGTAGTAGATCAGTCTAAAACCATACAGGAGGCTCTGAAGGCAGTTGGGACCACCATCACTAAGAAGACCTTTCATAACACACTATGCTGCAGTGCATTGATGTCGTGCAGCACCACCAAGGTCCCTGTGCTCAATAAGGCAAATGTTAAAGCCCATCTAGTTGCCAGTGAATATCTAAATGAAGCAGAGAAGACTTGGGAGAAAGTACTGTGGTCAAAAGAAACTAAAATCATGCTATCTGGCATCAACTCAACCCTGCATGTTTGGAGCAAGAGAAATACTGAGTAACGTCCAAAGAACACTATTCCCACAGTCAAGCATGGAGGTGAAAACGTCATGCTTTCAGGCTCCTTTTCTGCTAAAAGTACAAGACAGCTTCACCACACCAAAGGTCCAATTTTCCGATTGAACATCTGTGGAAGGAGCTGAAGCTTCCAGTTGCCAAGTGGCAGCCAAGAAACCACAAGGATTTAGAGAGAAGGGCCAAAATCCCTCCTGATCCAGTTGCCAACCTGGTGACCAACTATAAGAAATGTTTTACCGCTTTACTAGCCAAAAAGTGTTTCTTCCTCACCAAATACTATAAAAGTACAGGTACATACCTTTTATGTAATGTTTGTGTGTGTGTGTGTGTGTGTGTTTTATATTTTCTTCAACTACCGTGAAGATTAGAGACTGTTTCTTTAGAGACATTTCTTTGTAAACGAGCAAACTAATTCTGCAAGGGATTGAATAATCAGGATAAGCGGTCAGCTATGTGTGACCGCTTATCCTGATCGCCAGTGTTAGGGTACAGGATGCTGATAACGGCTGGTTATTTTTGAAATACAGTATGACAAGACGCTTATGTTGCTGCCACGGTTTGCAGGCTGCCTGTACCACACCAAGTCCTCATCTTCATCTCTGCTGTCACACAACATATATCCTAACCCTTGTAGCCATGCACCCATAGGTCTTTTTTCTTTCCTTTTATTATTCCCTTATTAATGTCATCATGAGCCCTGATGTCTTTTCTTTTCTGGACACTGATGATGACAATACCCAGTGGGATGTTTTCCTATATGAAGAAGAATAGCATTCAAGTCATTGTTACCACTTCCTAATCTGCTTATAATTACCTGCTGCTTCCTGTTGGTGGAAACAATACTGCAGACAAGCAAAGGGTTGCGTGTGGAGAAACATACACAAAAGGCATTAATCAGAACAAAGCAGATTAGGAAAAAAACTAAAAATCAAAAGACCTCTGCAGTTATTACTGCATTTATGTAACCATGGACTAAATCCAAAACCCGCTGACACAAGCCGCTGTTTTACTTGTTTTTGAACATTATATATAGGTTTTATTTTTCATCTTTGACCTCCATAAACATGAGATGAAGGCAGATTTAAAATACGTAAGGTCCTCTTTCATTTTATATTGTAACAGGACTCGAGTTTAGTTCTAAGTACAGAGGTTTTCATGTGCTCACAATGACTAAGGTGGAGCACGGTGGGTGAGTGAATGATTGATTATAAAAGAATAAAACACAGAGGTGTGGCAGTTTGGGTGTCTTGTAAACTACCTTTGTTTTCAGCGAGGGACATACTAAATTGAGGTCTTTAGTAGTTATTATTTCAACAAGCATCAAGCTTTCTTGTTAGCACTAGAGGGCGCCATGAGCTCGTGAAGACAGGGATGTGGAGGAGTGAAAGATTGACTGTGACAGTAAAACACGTGTATTTCTCCCGTATTAGCTTCCCTTTATTTCCTCTTTGTAAAATCCAGGAGATAATTTAAGAAGTACAAGTGTTAAAAGTACAAAGGTGGGTAGACATCGCCTCTCTTTTCTTTTACTCTCCAGGCATTTGTGTGTCACTGGTACACGCCATTAACACTGCTTTTTGTCTTCCAGATGGCGCCCTAGGTTAATTTCTACTGAAGGGAAGTTTAAATGTCTTGAACCTGCTATGCAAAGCACTGTGAGATAACATTTGTTATGATTTGACACTAATAATTGAACTAGAATGTAAATGTAAAGTTAAAGAGTCAAACTTTGAAAATGGAACTTGAAACTACCACAGATTTTAAGTTTGGGGTTTTGTTAAAAGACAGAAAATCAGGGCGCATGCACAGGATATTAAGGAAATTGAAACCAAATGTAAGGATGCACATACAAAAAAGACACTTTGTTTCATATGAAGTTTTTGATACAGACTGATTAAAAGGAAATTAGTTAACTGATGGATAAATGCGTGAGAGGAAATGTAGTGATACCTTCTGATCTGTAACCACGGAAAGTTAAAGTGATGTGCTGCCAGTTTGTGAAGACAGAACAGCAAAACTGGCAACCCCCAAGGGAAAATGAGGGGGGGGATTAAAACATATGCTGAAAGGCTAATCTAACCTGCAGCATTTGCTAATGTGATGAACTGAAAGGACTTGATTTGAATGCTTCACGTATTTTGCACCAGAAGTCGGATTTTAATTTTAATTTTATTTATTGTATTTATTTTTAATATTAATTAACAACTTCTGAGTCTGGAAAAAAAATCACAGATCAAGTTTGAACTATAGAGGGCAACAAAGATCAGCCACACCTTTGAATTTACTGGTATTTGAAAGAAGCAAAGAAGAAATCTCGCGAGATTTAGCGGCTTCAGCGCAGACAGTCCCGCACACAGTGTTGTGTATTACGGTGTCAAAACGCGTTTAAAAGTAACTTCGGATATAGAAGCTGTTTGTAAGTGACAGAAACGGTAAACATGTAAGGACTAACATTACACTACTGTCGCTACCGCTAAATAAGTCTGAGTTTTTCAGAGATGCAGCGGGTATGCTAGCCGGTCCCTAGCCGAATGCTACCGTTAACCTCGCCTGGGACAACGTGATCATTGATTCTGTTTATTTGATTGCTCTTAAAAATGAAGTGTCACTATGAAGTGTTGGGTGTGAAACGTGACGCGGGAGACGATGATTTGAAGAAAGCTTATCGTAAATTGGCCTTGAAGTGGCATCCTGGTGAGTGGTAGCAACCTGTCAGTATAATAATGGTACTGAGACGTTAGCATCTTCTAAGATATACGTGTATAACATTTAGCATTGTGGGAGTAGATCTAATGTTGAGTTATCGTAGAATCTAATTTTTGATTACTTAAAAAAACTGTAGTCACAATTTAAGCCGTTTAGTCTTAGTTGGTTTTCGGGGAGGGTTTGCCCTTTTCAGTTTATTTGTAGTCCTGTTTAGTTAGGCTGTTTGGTCAGGGACAGCATTTAAATAGTTATCACAACATTTACAACAGGAAAAGATGTCAGTTCAGAACTGTGACATCACTGTGAGTGTTTTTCTGACATCACTGCAGTAATTCACTGCTATAGACTGTGTTGTGTTTGTCTGATTTCTCATCTCTTTATTTGTTTCTTGCACCAACATGTCACCATCATGATTTGCTGCTTCGTGATGTTATCAATAAGTCGTTTAGGCAAGGGAGTCCCTCTAATACAAAGTGTTTTGTTTTTTTTTCCTTCTGAAACTTTCAGATAAAAACTTGGACAATGCAGAGGAAGCAGCAGAGCAGTTCAAGTTGATTCAGGCAGCTTATGACGTCCTGAGTGACCCACAGGAGAGAGCCTGGTTGGTACAAACACGGCAGTCTGAATAATGCGACCCTCAGATTCCAGAGCCTTGCTCATAGTCTGAGCTGTACTGGTTTGTGCAGACTTGATAAATCATATTGGTGCTTCTGGCTGTTCCTGTGTTACAGGTATGACAATCACAGGGAGGCTTTGCTGAAAGGAGGGCTCAGTGGGGATTATGAAGACGACAGCGTTGACCTGCTGCAGTACTTCACGGTCACATGTTACTCAGGCTATGGAGATGACGAGAAGGTATATGTGGGTTTGATCGCGTGTGCAAAGGGTGGTGTTGCCTCAAGCCATCAGATTATTTAACACAATTTAGTTTTTTTGACAAGAAAGATAAAAATGCTTATTGAAAAAAGTAGGAAATTCATTAAGGCAAGAAACATTACCGGCCAACATGATGTAATTTTTTTTCTCTGTGCTGCATCTGTTGGTGGGCGTGAAAAGAAATCGTTTTAAAGCTGTCATTATACTCTACTGCAGACATGGCGTCTACTGGAGTCCATGTGGACCCTAGTGTTTACCGCTCAACAAACATCACATCACTCTTACCCAAGCAGACCGTTGCAGACTCGTGGATATTGAAAGTATATTCAAGGCTTAAGTTTGTGAGGCTTATCAGGAGCATAAACCATGTGAGATAAACTCAGTAGGATGTGCGATAACCATGGCTGTAATAAAAATGCCCTGGAACTCAAAACAAATCCCACATGAGTTGTTTGGGGCCATTTGGAAGAGAAACTCAACTCGGGAGCTGTGGCACCACTCACACCTGAGATAACAGCTTTTCTTCAAATTCTTTAATTCTCTTCGCTTTTGCAACTTTGTACTTTTGTGTTACTCACAGCAACAACTCCACCTCATAGCATTTTGCTGCGACGTTTCAAAGAGCTGGCAAATAAAAAAACGGCAGACAGGAATGAGGTAGGTTGAATCATCTTGCGTTTCACGTATGCGCAGTACTGGAACGTAAGCGTTTTCGGCCGTTTCAATGTGGACGCACAACTTTGTGAAAACGACCGAAAACGATAGTGTGGACGCGCAGCGTTTTCCGATGAAAACACAGTTTTCAAATTCATCCAGGCTAGCGTGGACGTAGCCAAAGTGTGGAGAGAGTAGTAAAGTGAATTAATAAAAGAAACCAAGCATTAAAATTTCTACCAAGGCTTTTTATTTATTTATTTATTTATTTTTTGTCTCAATTTCCAAAATATATATTTGACAAAGAACCACAGGAGCTGAATGCAGCTGTATGTGCAGGCTTGGAGGTTACGCTGTTGTCTAAAATGAAACTGATGTGTGCTTGGTCCAAATCAAGTTGGGGTTCACCATCAAAGTAGATCCTACTTGAAGACTACAAATTCGTTTTTTGGTCGTAAGCCGGCATCATGGTATCAGCTGATTGTCGTTTGTTAGAATCAAAGATCACAGCTGTAAATTTTAATGATGGAGATTTATCTGAGATCCTTTATCTTCCCATCTTCAATGTGCTTCAGTGGACTGCTCATTAATGGCTGTTGAAGGTGCCTGATGAGCGAGACTGACCCCTAGTGGAATATTGTTGCTATGACAATGAACTAGAGGGTCGGGGTAGACTCTGAAGTATATTGCTGTACCATCTCAGCCTACACAGCATGCCCCTGCCTTGACCCTGAACCCAGTTACTGCATCAGCATTTGCTGATCGTTCTGGCAGCGCTGCCGTGAGGGACTGTGGGAAAGAAAAATCTTTGTCTCTCTCAGATTTTTTCTTTTACTGTTTCCTCTCTCCCTAGGGCTTTTACACCGTTTACAGGAATCTTTTTGAGTCCATTGTTAAGGAGGAGATGGAACACAGCAAGGTGGAAGATGAGGAAGAGGAAGAGGAGTTTCCTCCCTTCGGGGACTCGCAGAGTGATTACGATACCGTAAGGCTTTAAAACACACGTCAGCAGCTGTTTCAAACAGAAAGTAGTTTTTTTTTGTTTTCCTTTAGCTGCTACTTCCTGTGCGTAAAACAAACAAAGATCTGTGTTCTGCTCTTCAAGTCTTGCTTTCTCTGTGTTTGCATCACAGGTAGTGCATGTGTTTTATGGCTACTGGCAGAGCTTCTGCACTCGCAAAAACTTTGCTTGGAAGGAGGAGTACGATACGAGGCAGGCCTCCAACCGCTGGGAGAAGAGGGCCATGGAGAAGGAGAACAAAAAGACTCGAGAAAAAGCTCGAAAGGAGCGCAACGATCTGGTGCGACAGCTGGTGGCCTTTGTGCGTAAGCGCGACCGCCGCGTGCAGGCCCACAGGAAACTGGTGGAGGAGCAGAATGCCGAGAAGATTAAGAAAGTGGAGGAGCTGAGACGGCAGCAGAAGCTCAAACAGGCCAAGTGAGTAAAAGATGAGTAGCTGGGGACAGATTTGAGTTTTTGTTTTTAAAATTTCTTCCTGACACTGCTCTGTATGTCCATCCAAGACTGGCAGAGGAGTATAAGGAGCAGAGCTGGGCGGCCATGTCTGAACTCGAGAAGGAGCTGCAGCAGATAGAAGCTCAGTACGGAAAAGAGTTTGGAGATGCATCTGAAAGTGAGGAAGAGGAGCTGGAGAAGAACAGTGAAGAGGGCGGAGGTAAGGGTTACCTTCTCTCATGTCACACTTGTGTCCCCAATATATGTCATACGCTGTCGGTAATGTCACCACACAGCAACAAGTATTAATGCTCATCGCTGCAGTATTCTGCTGAACGATAGGTGTCGTTACTCAGACAACACCTTCGTGTCAGCTCTGGTGGGGGAGCAGTTAAGTCTGATCTTTTAGAACTATAGCAACATCTGTATAATGTGTCAGTCTCTGACCTTCTGCACTGATAAATCATTACAAACCGACACAATCATGCACTCATGTCTGCAACTCAGCGGCAAGGGCGCAACACGCTAGTTTACAAAAATCGAGAGGTTCACGACCGGCAGAAACTGCGGCTTGCGACAGCAGACATGACGTCAATTTGATGTCAACTTTGTCGTGCCATGCCGAACGGCAGCTATAAAGGGGCCCTCAGAAGGTCAGCTCCATAGCTACACAACATGCGGTCCCTCAAATATGTAAACAGTGATGACACATTTACTGGTAAACAGTAGACCAATTAAAACCTGGATTTATCCCATCTGTTTATAGGCTTTCTAACTTTCCAACCTTCAACAGCACATCAGAGATGGAGACATCCATATAAAGATGAACTGGACATGCTACTCCCATAACTGCACTTGACTAGGAGTTCTAAGTGATGTAACACAGCTACCTTAACTATGAAGGTTGAGGCGCAGTCTGCAGGGAAAAAGCTGTGTTGGTCGTGTGGGCGTAAAGTTTTCAGTAAATGCAGTGTTGGATGAACTGATGCTGGATACAGATACTGAAAAAAATAAGTTTTTTATTATTGTTGTTGTTGTTTGTTTGTTTTTTTTTTACATCTGAGGCTACGTCCACACATACCCGGGTATTTTTGAAAATGCAGATTTTTCTATGCGTTTGCACCTTTCGTCCACACGTAAACGGTGTTTTCGGTCACTGAAAACTGAGATTTTTAAAAACTCCGGCCAGGGTGGATATTTTTGAAAACTCAGTTTTTGCATTTACGTGTGGACGAGAAAAACGCAGAAAACGCAGCGTCAAAGGTGTGCGCATTTTTTGACGTCACACTGTGCGCCATGTTATTGTTTCGGTAAAATGAATTTCTACAATACTGTTACTGTTAATTGTACTCTCTGCAGTGTTTAAATGCTTACATATACACACACAGTTACTGTCCCTCCACATATACGACTGGGTTCTGCTTCTATGCCCCAGCTTTGTTTACTTTTTCCCACCGAGGCTTCTAGACTTCTGATTGGCCAACATTTCTGCATGGTTAGGAATATATCGCCACCTGTTGCTTTGGCCTGTTCCTAGCAGCGTTTTCCTTCATTTCTGCCTTTACGTGTGGATGGGATTATTTTTTAAAACGAAAACGGAAAATCTCCGTTTTCAAAAATACCCGTGTACGTGGGCACGTAGCCTGAGACACGAGCATATATCGAGTCCATGTCTGAGAAAACAGTCACGGATTTTGCAACATACTGGAAGCATTTCCTTGTTTGCTTTATGTTTTTTATATTTTAAATGATATATGGCAAGTAGTACAATAATGAATGGTCTTCTCAAAGCTGCTTGTATCAAAAAGTAAATAATTGTAGGAATGTAAACAGTTACTGTAGCCAGTGACATTAGGTTAGTGCAGTTCAGTGACATGTAATACATCTTTTTTTTTTTTTTTATGAGACAGAGAAATCCAAGGCTGGGCTGTAGATCAGCGCATGGCCTCGAAAGGTCATAGAGCAATTTTTTTATGAGGACCTTTGCATTATCTGACGATATTGTATCGCTTGGAATAATGTTTGTATTACGGCCGACCCTGAAGAAAGGCTAATCGTGCATTGAAACAGCGGCGCAGCTGGTGGTGAATTCAGCGGGAGTCGGTGCACCTTCCGCTGCGGCTGCATAAAACTGAAGTAGCGAGTTCACCGAATGCCGGCGAGGCTGATCGTCTGTGATCATGAGTGCTGACTCGGGGTGACTCAGTCGCAGCGGCCGTAGCCTTAAACTGTGTCTTGTTTGTTTCTGATTTATGATTAATGGCTGTGATGTGTTCATTTTTATTGGTGTGACACTGTGTGCATGCAGCTGTTGCATGTTCAGTTGAGCCCAACCAATTTATTGGCAGGCCGATATTACCAGCTGATATTCGATATTAACCATGTTATGATTATGTTAGCACGGCAGGCAGCACGGTGGCACGGTGGTTAGCACTGTTGCCGCACAGCAAGAAGGTCCTGAGTTCAATTCCACCATCAGGCCGGGGTCTTTCTGTGTGGAGTTTGCATGGTCTCCCCGTGTTTGCGTGGGTTCCCTCCGGGTATTCCGGCTTCCTCCCACTGTCCAAAGACATGCAGCTTGTGGGGATAGGTTAATTGGATAATCCAAATTGTCACCAGGTGTGAATGTGCGAGTGAATGTGAGCGCGAATGGTTGTCTGTCTCTGTGTGTTGGCCCTGCGACAGACTGGCGACCTGTTCAGGGTGTACCCCGCCTCTCGCCCTATGACAGCTGGGATAGGCTCCAGCGCCCCCCGCGACCCTGAAAAGGATAAGCGGAAGCGAATGGATGGATGGATGGATGATTATGTTAAGTTTGTCCACTAGAGGCCACTCTGCAACTTCCCTGTTTTTAGGCACGCAATTGGAATGCCACAAACACAAGAATCAGTTGACCCGAGCTCAGTAGAGCATAAAAGAGTAAATAAATAATTACTTATAACAGAGTGTGGCTGACAGGAAAAAAAAATCGACTGTTATATCAGAATATCAGATTTTTTAATTGCCAATTGTGAGTTTTTCAGTTGTGCTCATTGATGGCTTTGATCGTTTACTGTCGAGTCCTGAACAGATATTCCAATAGTTGAGCATATGACAAGCATCTGAATATTAGCAGCCTTCAAGATTCCTCCTGCATGGAGAAACTAGTAGACCGTTGCAGACTCGTGGACATTGAAAGTATATTCAAGGCTTAAGTTTGTGAGGCTTATCATAAACCATGTGAGATAAACTCGCATGCATTGACTTTGGCCCATTCTTCCACACAAACATCTTTAAAATCCTGAAGGCTCCGTGAGCCCCGTCTATAAATTCTGAGCTTTAGATTTTTAAATTGGATTCAGGTCGGGTGGTTGGCTGGGCCATTCTAGCCGCTTTATTTTCTTTCTCTGAAACCAGTTGAGTCTCCTTGGCTGTGTGTTTGGGATTATTGTCTCGCTGAAACGTCCACCCTCGTTTCATCTTCATCATCCTGCTAGATGGCAGCAGATTATTATCAAGAATGTCCCGGTACGTTTTTTCATTCATCCGTCCTTCAATTAGATGAAGCGTTCCAGTGCCATATGCTGAAAAACAGCCCCACACTGTGATGTTCCCACCTCCAAACTACACTGTTGGTATGGTGTTTTTGCGGTGATATGCAGTGCCTTTTGACTTCCAAACATGGTGTGTTATGGCATCCAAAGGGTTCAATGTTGGTCTCATCTGACCAGACTGTACTCTCCCAGTATTTGTGGCGCTTGGCTCTTGGACAACTCTTCTAAGCCTGGTCTATCTTGCGGGGAACATGGTCGGTTCATGATGACATTGTGTTCTTTCCACCTCTGGATTATAACCCCAACAGTGCTCACTGGAGCCTTCAAAACGTACTGCTATCAGTATGTTTTGTGAGAGCTCACTGGTTTTACCCATCATGAGATGTTTCTTGTTTCATTACCTTGGTAATGAGACATCTTTTTTATAAGCCATCAGTTGGGACTGAACAGCTGATATTAATTTGCACTAAGTGGCAAGATTGCTTTGTAATTGCTGATAGATTTCAGCTGCTGTTATGACTTTCCACATCTTATTGCACCTCTCTTTCTTCCCTGTGTCTTTTCTCATTATTCCACAAAACTTTAATCAAACCACCAATTATTTGCATGTGTGAATTGGATGGGTTGTTACTAACATATGGTGAAAATTTCATGTCAATAGCACCTTTAGAAATGTATTTACTTAAACTGTTGATGCATTGAATACTTTTTGCCACCACAGGCAGCTGATTCAGTGGCCAACTGGCTGTCTGTGAGCAAAGTGGGACAGCCACCATCCCATGTAGGATAAAGTTCAGGAGCCTTTGTGTGCTAGATCTCCTCCTTTTATAAAATCTCTGATAATAAGCATATCCAGTCACAACTTTCCTCTGCTTCCTTGCATGAACAGCAGGAACTGAACACTGTCTGTGTCCTGTCCTGTTCTTTGGAATAAGCTGCCTGCAAACCTGAGGTCAATCAAATCTGTGCATACACTCAGAAACAGACTGAACCACTTTTATTATCACAGGCTTGCTGTTAATAACTTACACACTATGTGTGTGTGTGTTTTTTGTATTTTACTTTTTGTGTTTCCATCTTAAACTCTTGCAGGTTTGTATGTTTTTAGATTTTTGTCTTAAGCATATTGAGTTTAAATAAATGTGCTACATAAATACAATTGGTGCTGATATTATATCAACATTAATGCTGTGGTCCATATTAAATGGGAAGTCCGAAATCCCAAGTTCCCACTCAAAAATCCCTGACTTTTATAATCCAAGATGGCAGCAGCAAGTATAGAATTTTAATCTGTACTGTGCTGTTGTGATTTGTGACTCCCTAAACGAGCCATAAAGAGAACCATGTTCTTTCCATGAACGAGCTGCAGCGTCATTTTTTTTTTTAATGAAGGAAAACAAGAAAACAGAAGAAAGCTGCTGTCAGTGATGACTGAGAGGGTCTGCTTTGATAGGAGAATGGGGAAAAAAAAATCAAACAGAAAAAACCTCCGCCTGTTTTTCTGGCTATGTGTACAGTAAAAACCAGAGCCTCCTGTTTGCTGGCTGTCTCTCTACACTAAATGCATGTAAATGTTCAATCACAGAGGCCGAGCAGCCGGATGGAGACGAGCTGACGATTGACGATTACGATGATCTGTACTGCCCAGCGTGCGACAAATCCTTCAAGTCAGATAAAGCGTGAGTGTGAAACGTTACCTTTTCAGCACTGCACTCAAAAAGGTTGCACCAAACTTTTCTTTGTTTTATATATATCTCAGATGAGTTTGGAACAGTGTAATCACTGTTATTATCTGTGTGCATCACACTTTTTACATTTTTTTCTCCCCCTTTCTTCGCCTTCTCTTCACAGCATGAAAAACCACGAGAAGTCTAAAAAGCATCGGGAGATGGTGGCTTTGCTAAGGCAACAGCTGGAGGAGGAAGACGATGCACTTGGTTTGCATCTGGAGGGAAGTGAGAATGAAAATGAGGGGGAAGAGGAGGAAGAGGAAAAGCCAAGGCAAAAGTATATATTTAATTTTGTCTTTTTTTTGTCTTTTTTTCCTTCTCAAAACTTGATTTTTACTGTTCTGCTACCCTGATTGGCAAGCATAATATAATCAGAAATCCATTAGGAAATTTAAAAATCAGGCAGTGTGGAGAAAATGCAAAGGAGAGGTAATACAAATATGAATGCACAAATAAGTGAAAACAATCAACTTTTAGTCCATTTAATGGCATGCTAATTTTTTAACTTCTTGGTGATGCATCGTATTAAAAACGTTGAGTTGTTTTTATTGAGCTCTCTTTCTACTCCTGTAGGCTGTCCAAAAAACAGAAGCGGAAAAGAAAACAGCAGAAAGCGGCCCCAGTGCGTATCATCATCACCATCATCGCTTGTGTTGTTCGTGCCTGGTTTTGTGAATTGAATCTTTCTGAAGACATCTCTGCCCTCTCTTTCCAATGCCATAGCAAAGTGCTCCAGGGGAGGAAGACGAGGAAGAACCAGCACTGACCACCTGTGAGGAAGATGCCTCCAAGAAGTCAGCAGCAGACCCCACGGAGCCTGAGAAGCAGGATGATCTACCTCCCACAGAGGTCAAGAGGTCAGTTCGGTTTCTCATCTGTCTCTAGGTCTGTCTTCTGGTCAAGTGTTGCTTTTGTTTTGTTGTTTTCTCTCTCTCTCTCTCTCCCTCTCTTCTTTCTCTCTCTCTCTCTCTTCTCTCTCTCTCTCTCTCTCTATCGAAAGCATTCAGCAGCTTAGATAATGCTGTAGATTTAGCTGGCTTGCTAGGTACTAGTTTTTTCTGACTTGCAGAAACCAAAGCAAGGTCATTAAGTTGCTGGGTAGCAACACTGAGTTGAAGCATGCTGAGAACCTGAGCTAAGATGGTATACACTGCATGGCTGTTCATTTTTGTTGTTTGTGTATTTTTTTTTTTTCACCAAAAGCTTGTATTAACGGGAGATTCGGACTGCTGCGTAAAGTCGGTTCTAGCACATCCCAAAGATTCTCTGTGAGATCTGGACATGTTTCATATGCCAGATTAATCCTGGTGTTCTCATCTTGTAGTATAGCTGTGCCATCAGGGAAGGAAACAATGTAATGGTGGGAAAAAATGTGGTCATTCGGTTTATTAAGGTAGTCAGCTAACCTCACTGCTGAAGCTAGACCCGACCAACTGAAGCAACGCCGGATCATAACACCAACCACAGACTTGTACTGTAGACGCTAGGCATGATGGGTGCATCACTTCATCCACCTCTGGGGGTTTATGCTCCAGTGGGAAATCTGCACCCTTAACCTGACGTAGTTAGATGATGTGACCTTGGAACTACACGTTGAGTCAACACAGCCAACAACTGCTCATTCCTCCTGTGCATTTCCGGCTACTTGCTTTGTTTTTGTCCCAGAAAAACAACTGACGACAACAAAGAGTGGAAAAAAGTCTCAGAATTAAATTTTTTTTGATCTGCTGGCAAAAAAACCACACACTAATTAACACATAATGCATAAGAACAAATGTCAGCAACAGCGTCAGACCTCTTATGTCAGTTACTTATGTAGCCCCCTTACTCTAATGCACCAATCAATCTGACAAAGGGTAAATCTAGACTTGGACCACATGACTTTTTTCCATCACTGATAAATGGTTTTCTTAAGGTTACACAGCTGTTCAGTCCCTGTCCCTTGAGTAAACTTCATATTGTAGGTGTGGAAATGCTCTCACTTTCAGCACTACCCTTCCAGGTTTTGATATCACACAGACAGCTATTAATTCAATTTTAGTTGTTTCAACAATCTTCTGAGTTGTTTTTACTTCTTGGCCGCTCCCTTATTTCCCCAAGCCATCACCACAGCAACGGCAAGATCATAAAACATGGGGATCTTGAACAACTTGGTCCAGCAAGAATTAAGAAGCTGCTAAAGCTGTTAAATGACCTGCTACCAGCCGAAACATTAATCACTGCAGTAATCACCCAGAGTAAGGCTCTCACTTTTTTGGCCAGGCAGGGTGTAAAATTAATACCTGTTTAACACATATATATCTACATGGCTAAATATATGAGATCTCGGTCTTACACGCACAATCTCTTGTTAATGTCTATGTCAAATTTTGATTAGCTGCAGATTGTTTCTAAATGGCTCGTTAACTGTGCGGTGTTGTTCCTGTTCCCGAGGTTCTTGAGTCAGATTCCTGTAGTGCTTTTATACTTACAAGACTGTCCTTAAACTTTATGCTGCGCCCAAGCACTTTATTTGATATGTGTGTGTTTGAGTGAGTGAGTGAGATAGGTGGTGTAATAGTTAACGAAGCAAGGAACTCTGAGTTCGTTTGAAAGCTGCCATGAGTACCTGTTGAGTCTATTAAAAGTGAGGGGACAGCATGTAGAGCAGAGCGATATGACCAAAAATATTTATCACGATATACATTTGAAAATTTGCGATAACAATATAACTGACGATATAATTGACACGAGACAAAATACTTTACAACTCCTCAACTTTATTAGTGCAAAAAAACCCCCCCAAAACATCAATTTATTTTCACTTAAACAAGCATCTTTTTTATGTGCATTAAAGTTATATAAAAAATTAACAGTGCAAATGCAAATTCCTTGCTGACAGTTTAACCAAAAGGCATTTCCAGTGGAAATTGGCCGACAATACATAGTTTTGTGGATATGTATAATATCCACAGAACTTAAAAAGAGGTTATACACACACAATACGGTAATATTATGTTGAGCACAGTACATATCACTCCGCGAGGCTCCTGCCTACGATAGCCGCAATGCTCCGATAATCCATCAAGCGGTGCGGGTTCGTAGCTTAGCAAAATCGTACTGAAACATTTGACAGATTTTTACGACATAAAATCATTTCGAGGTCAGTAAACACAACCAGAATTCATACATAAGGCACACGGGATTATAAGGGGCACTGTCGATTGTCAGAAAAATCAAAGGATTGATTAAGTGTGCCATATTTTCCAGAAAACACAGTAATAACGACGGCCCGCTAGCATGCTCTACCAAAAGTAGTGCTTTGTTGTGTATCTGACGGCTGAAAGCCAAACCAGTTCCACACCACTGAAGTTGCAGCATTTTTACAAACCACTTCTGGTTCATCCATTTCATTCAATGATCCACTTTTGCTCTTCTCATTCTGCGTCGCCGTCATGTGCGTAAGTAAACAAAGGCACTGCGCATGCGCGTTTTACCCATATCCTATCGCGATGTTTCATTTTCCTATCGTTGCCCAAAATTACACCGGTATTACCGTGAACGGTATGATATAGCCCAGCCCTAACAGCATGTCACCATGGCCCAAAATCTTTCCAAATGATGGACAAAATGAACAGAACAATGAATTGAGTTGTGTTCCTTCAAGAGTACTTTTCTTTACAATGTGCATGTTGTAGCAATGTGACAGTTAGTGTTTGTTCTTTCATTCTGGGTTAAAGAAAAGGGCGAAAAGAAATGGAGAGAAAAAAATAATATAATAATATTCTCTGTCATTTGTGTTGAGGATGTGTGGGGCTCAACTTGGTGCGATAACATTTTTTATTTTTTTTAAATATATCCTTGATGTGAATGTTACCTCTGCAGCACTGGGAAGACGAAGGGAAAGAAGGGAGGAGGAAAAGACAAACCAAAGAATGTCAAGCAGCACACAGGAGAACAGTTTCCTGAGGTTTGTAAAATCCAGAATTCAGATGATTTTTAAAAATATTTCTTGTACTGTGCAAAAGTCTTGAGTCGCCCCACATTTCTTTATACTTTGCTTTCACGGAGACAGACTTTCTGAAGGTCTTTCAGAGTTTTTCTTTAGACATTTTTTCACTCATTTGCAGTCCAGTCCTTGAACCTGAACCTTCAGACATTTTTTTGTTTGTTAATGTTCTAGACAAATGTGAATCATTCCAACAACAAAAAAAAGCATGCACCTAACTCACGCAATAAAGCAGTGTTGGATTGACACTGCAGAGATAAATTGGCAAAGAATCTATTTTAAATGGCGTCCTTAGGCACTTTTGCAACAGTGTCTAAAGATGTTGCAATCTACAAACAACAGATAACAGTTTGACAGGCAAAAAAACCCTGGATTTTAGGAAACAAAGTGATTCCTCAAAGAGCTGGAAATATCTCAGCATGGATTGGACTGTGTTCTTAAAAGCATTTTAGGAAACAGGACTAGTGGAGGATCAAAGAAGTAGCACCGTATCTCCTATCTTAAAAATTCAGCAAAGAGATGATCTGATGCATCTGAACCTTGAGCTGATTCATCAACTCTTCACTGAAGACTCCTTATATGCTTTATTTCCTTGTATGTTTGCATTATTTCCTAATTTAAATAAATAAAATGTGGCTCCAGACTTTTGTACAATATTGTTAATTAAATCCTAATTATTATGTGAGGAGAACTGTGCCAAAACATGCTTCACCCTGTCTCATTAGTTCAAATGCAGCACTTGTTAGAAAACAATCGTCACTTTCATCACTTATCTCAATTTCCACCTCCAGAAGGAAGTGAACCTCTGTTGTGTCACTTGCAATAATGAGTTCTCCACAAGAAACAAGCTGTTTGACCATCTGAAGTCCAGCGGCCACGCTACAGCCCTCTCCGGAAATACTCCTCAGAGCTCCATGAGCAAGAGCAAGAAAGACAAGAAGAAGAACAGATAACACATCCTGACCTGGACTTTTGAACTTGAAAGAGCTTCACTCAGCAGGGACACTTAAAGGCTTAAAAACAAAACAAACAAACCTCTAAAGAGGTCTAAAGTGGACAGCACTGGCTGACTCGTAGCTTTTTTTTTTTTTTTTTTTTTAATTACACTATAATGTTCAGTAATACAGTTGTGTCAAAAAGTGAATCGTCCAGAATGGAATGATTAAAACTTTCCGAGCAGCCTTTCATAACTTATGACCGTCTTCATACTGAAACCAGTTGAGAGAAAGAGTTTTTGATGTGTATGTGATACTTCTATCTCCAATATTAAATCTGTACATCTCCAGGAAACCTCTGTCCTTGTTTGTCTATAGTGGTATTACTAATAAAGATGATGCTTCAGATTGGTATACCACCCTGAAATCATTACCTCGACCAAGGTGGTTATGTTTTTGTTAGTGTGTCTGTTAAAATTTGGCTTACATCCACCAAGGTCTTCAAGGCTAACTTTTGACAAAAAGCCTTCTAACTCAAAAATAATGAGTCTTATAAATAGGGATGGGTATCGTTTAGGTTTTATCCGATACCGGTGCCAAACTGGTACTTTTGAAACGGTGCCGGTGCTTAGACGGTGCTCAAACCGGTGCTTAAAGAATGGAGAACACAAACTTTGTCCAAAAACCTCTCATGTCCAGCTGTTTTTTTTTTTGTAAAAAGATAACAATGTTAGCCTTTTCTGCAGCTATGGGGCATATATGGTATCATTCTTGGCTGGAAGCAGTGCTTAAACAATGGGAAAAAACACAAACTTTGTCCAAAAACCTCTCATGTTTTTTCTCATGTCTCTGTTTTCCACTTTTTCTTTGGTCATTTTAGCTTTTTTGGCCAGGGTGAAGGGAGTATCTGCCATCAAACAAGAAGACAGCCGCATGTAGCTATGATGATGTTTGCTAGTTCACCTTACATGCATTAATGTAATAACGTGGTTAGCCTACTCAACGTAAATTACACACGAACAACATTAAGCTACTCACGCAGAGAAGAACGGCTGCTGCTGCCATCATCATCATCATCATTTCTGCTACACTGGCAGGGCTACGGCTACACCCGCAGTAGATGTGCTCGGTGTGAGGTCTCGCAGCAAGCTATCATTTCTCGGCTTTTAAAAAAAAAAACGCTATGCGTTGCCAGGTGTTTCATCGGTTTTGAGGTGTTACCTCCTTTGCACAGTATCAGCTTAAAGCACTTGTTGCAGGCTGCTTAGTTTGCATATTTTGCTGTGAAGTACAGCCAGACTTTTGACCACTTCGCCTTGGGCATTTTTAATCTGTAGCTCTGCTCTAAAAGAACTTATGTACCTGGACCCGCCTACTATCCTCGGAAACGTAAAATGATTGGCTAGAATCTAAAGTGTATCACAGCTCAGGAAAATAAAGCACCGAAATGTGCGCTGCTTCTCGATCTGGTTACTACCGTTTATGTCAGAACGGGCACTGGATACCGGTACCCATCCCTACTTATAAATGTTAAACACAGAAAATATCATATACACCATTTAAAATATCATCGTGCATTTGACCTCTAAATCCTCCTTCAAGGGCAAAATGATGATGATGCTAATGCACATACCTGGTCACACATGTGATGTAGAAGATCATCAGTTCAGGCCACTACCTCCATCACTCCATGGTCCAGTTCTTATGTTTCTGTGTCCATTGTTGGTGCTTTTGATGATGGACAGAGGTCAGATGGGCACATGACCAGTCTGCACATATGCAGTCCCATACACAGCAAACTATGATGCACTTGTATCTGTCAGAACCAACAGTTTGTGCTATGTTAACCCATCTGTGGAATCGGCTCATACAGACCTTTGTTCCCTGCTTGCATCAGTGAGCTGGGCCACCTGTGACCCTGTCATTGGTTCATCACTGTTTCTACCTTGGACCACTTTTGATCAATACTGATCAGTGCAGAAATAGTCTGACCCAGTCGCCATCACAATTTGGCCCCTGTCAAACCTGCTCAAATCTTGATACTTGCCCATTGTTCCTGCTTCTAATACATCATCTTTGAGGACAAAATGTTCATGTACTCCCTAGTATAGCTCATCTGCAAACAGGTGCCACAATGAGGAGATAATCGGTGTTATCGACTTCACGTCTCAGCGATCAGAATCTTAGGCCTGATCAGTGATCAGGCAATGATAGGGAATGATATATGGGGATTCTAAATATGTTACATTGGACCTCTTACCTCTTCTTCAGGGTCAAACGTTTAAAAATATTTTGTTTTAACCATTAAAACTATACTACAAATGAAACTGCCTCTGTTTCTATTGGCACCATTTCAGACATGATTCTGGCACATGGGGATCATAAATATCACATTATAGGCTCCAACCAAACATCATGTCACCTTTGACCTCTGATCTCACTTTAACATTTCACAATCCCACATCTGCCTTTCGTTCAAGCTGACCCCAAAAGGTGTTAGATCTTTAAAGAAAGCATCAGAAAGAGAAAAAGGAATGAGATAATTCCTATTATCCATGACCTACTCCTACATAATGTCTCTGTAATCAATGTAAACATCTGTCATGTTGCCCGTATCTGATTTTTACTGCCATATAAACTTCTTACAGTATGTTTTAGATAATGAAATGAGTATATACATGAAATACAACACTATTCTCTTATAAGTAAATACTGTTCATGGTGGAGGTTTGCACTCTGAGTGCTTCTTGCTTCCATTAATGCCTCTGGGAATCGTGTGTAACAGCGAACAGCTTGTTGGATGTGTCTAAAAATAATAAAAATCATGCATTCATTTCAGCGTATGTTTGCAGTTTTATCGGGAAGACAAACACAAAATGAAACTGTAATTCTGTGGTCGGTTCATCTCAAATATTTTTACAGGCTGATCACGAAAATGTTTATTCATTCAATCTGAAGTGAGCAAAATGACATCGAAGTTAGAGAAACAGTGAAAATCAGTGATTACAAAAGACTGATTTCAGTGGAGCCACTTTTATATAATTTGAAACATTCAGACAATACATTTTTAATTGTTTTTTTTTTTAAGGAGAAGTCCCTTGCTGAATGGTTTTCCATTCCAGTTCACTCCTCGGCATTGACCTGCTCATTTTCTGTCCGTGTAGCCCGAGATTGCTTTATTAAACACCGCCAGGAAGAAATCTACATCCTCCCTCGTGATGCACACGGGGGGTTGTATGCTGAAGGTCTAAAGTGGTGAGAGAAAGGAAAAAAGAAGGTGAGAGTGGAGCTCATGGAGCAAAATAATCTATTTTTCTTTTCTTATCCTGAAGGCAGAGCAGGCGCATAAATTAATATCTAAGCCGGGAAAGGCATTCACTTTTAAATCGAGACACCCCCCCCCCCCCTTTCTGTTGAACAATCGCTTGTAATAGGTGAACAAGTTTAAAATGAGGTCCCTGTTATCTTCACTGTATCACACATGAATAGCTGTGCATTAATTGAAAAGAAAAAATTACTTTTACAGAAAAGGATGCCTTTTAAACTCAAGGACAAGGCAGTTGAAAAGCTTTAAGCATCGAAACAAATTGTAAAGAGGCTTTCACATTGATTCATTGTTGATCTGCGAATAAATCTAAAAAGTTACGCTCTCGCTTTTTTCCCTAGAACAATACAAGGTTAGCAATTGTGGCAGTGACATTTTGATTCCCAACTGAATGGAGTTTTCAAAAAATGTGCACCATGTAATGTTTTTCATTCAGTGTAATATTTCATAATGAGTAACATAAAACGCCTACAGTATTTTCCGCAGCCAGTCAAAGCACTCTGCCGGGGACATGCTGTATGAAATAAAACTTTCTCTTCAACAATGACATTTGATCAGAGATGGAGGTGAAATAAAGTTTTTGATGAACTGGGTACTCTTCCTCTTACTATTACCATTTTTATTATTTTTTTTAAAAGGTTCAATTTATAAGAAAGGGAATAAGAGACTTTCTGTCAAGCACAGTAATCAGGTTAGACCACCAAAAAACTTCCAAAAAGGTTGGGATGCTGTCAAATAAATGAATAAATAACAGAATACAATGACTTACAATCTACATTCACTGATCTTTTGGCCTCTTTCTGGAAGACAGCTGTGCTCTCCCTCCCTTTCTCTCTCAGGTTTCTCACACCTGACTGCCACAGATGAAGGCATTCAGATCATTTGTGGAACTTCAGATTTACCTCCAGCAGCAAGAGCTAAATGCTGTTCAGCCACTGGATTCTGAGAAGGGTGTGCATGCTGAGTTAGTGCTATTTTGTTTTTTTAAGTGCTCTTGGAGGTTAAAAGTGGCAAACTTGTGGGACTTGTTTTGTAAAGTGTTTTGTTCATTAGTGAAAGCTTATTGGGTTTCTCTGTTATTGCTGTTTTGAGGCCAGCCGTTAGCTTAGACGTTATATTTTCGGCTTCAACCTGGAGATTAGTGTAGTGCATTTGGTTTTTTAGCCTTGGAGACGCTGATGCTATTTTCCCCCTCCTATTTATTTTAAAATGTGTAGGGTCATTGTAAATGGTTAATTACAAAAAGTTAAATAATTTCCTTTGATACACAGCAAAGTTTTTGGAAGCTCAGTCTGTGGTTTGCACTGCAGACTTTTTGTTGTAATGTATGTCTCAGAGTTTGCAGGCAAGGAGACCATGTTTTTTGATAGTCCTGTTCAAGACTGAGTGTGCCGTCGCATAGACTGTTCAAAGTTTTAGCCTTGAATCTTTCACTTGTTGGATTTTTTAAAGAAAAGAAACCTAAGTTTGACCAAAAAATCCTTGCTAATAACTGCTTTAAAGCACATCCTGAAGGGCGGGGCACAGAAAAGCAGAAGCTGGTGCACCACCATTCTTTTGTGAAGTCTAGTAAGTTAAATCACTTCTTGAAGAACAAAGACTAGTGCTGGTTTGATGAGTTTAGATGAGTGAACTTCCTCAAGGGCAAAACAGAGATTCTCTATCATGATTTAGTTATTTTTTTGTCCCATATTTATAGTTTTATAGCTGATTTTTACACTCATATTTCCTAACTCTGTATTGGGTTCTTAAACTAAGAACACCCCATGATTCTGTTTCTTGTAAAATAACCTTTTCAGCAATAACTCTCTGATGACTCTCACATAGTTGTGGAGGGATTTTGACCCACTCGTCTTTACCCTTTTCAGTTCGTTGTGGTTTGTACAGCTCAAGTTCTCATCAGTGTTTTAGTGAGGTTGTGACCTGGACTTTGACTGTGTGTTTTCAGCACCTTGAGTATCATAACCCAATTTGGGCCAGGCTTTAGCTTTCAGACAGATGACCTCACATTTGACTCTGAAATGCTCTGGTATACAGATGAGTGCAAGGGCGACTTGGTGACTGCAAGACGGTCCTGCGGCTGGAAAACGAGCTCAAATCATCACCCCTCCACTACTGTGCTGGACAGTTGGTTAGATTGGTTTGTACTTGTATGCTGTGTATTGTGGCCAAACGCCTCCACTTTGGCAAAATCTCCCAAGGAGATGCCTTGTGATTTTTAGATGCATCGCTGCAAACCTAATCGGTGCTGTCATGTTCTTTCTCCTGGCAGCCCTACAGGCTTTTTGTAATTGTACTGCCATGAACTTCAACATGCTGACTGAAGCCTGCACCATCTGTAACTTTGGTTTCTTTGTAGTGTCGTCGAGTATTGCTCTTGGGAAGATTGTGGCATTGTGGCTGAATGTTCCACGCCAGCCTGACGAATCCTCTGCTTTTATAGACAAGTTTACACTTAACACTGATCAGTAAATAAAGTGAATCTGATTAGTAGCAGTACACTGTAAAATCGAATTAGTTCCCAGAACTCAAAAAAATTGAGGAAACTCGTTGCCTCAAAAAAATTGAGTAAAGCTTAGCTAAAAATGACTAAATTAGGATAACTTATTTATTTTGAGTACACTGTACAAGCTCATTTGTTCCCAGAACTCAAGAAAATTGGATCAAGTTTACGTAAGATGACCAAGTTAGGGTAACTTACTCATTTTGAGTACACTGTACGGCCTTGTTAGTTCCCAGAACTCAAAAAAATTAAGGAAACTCGTTGCCTCAAAAAAACTAAGTAAAGCTTACTTAAGATGACTGTTAGGACAACAGCCATCATTGCAAGTCTGCAGTATTAAGAATAACTTGATATTTCTGACTGTACAATACTAATTGTTTACCTACTGACAAACATTTCAAGTTCAACTAAATGAAAAAAACAATTTGTGGTAACCTGAATATGATTAAAAATAATTAACAACACTTTTTGTAATGATGTTAAAATGAGCCCAACTTTTATTTTCAAACACAAAGTATAACAGCCAACATACTGGACACTGTTCTGCTGAACAACAAACAATTATATGCCATCACTGTTATAATCTTACAATGAAACAAAGTCTCAGATGTAATTATTCTGAAAATAAGTTTAGGCCTACCACAAATTTGTTTTGTACTTACATTTCTTATATAATCAAAATAAAATATTTGTTGTTCTGTCACAAGTGCAGTCTTTAATGTAAACAACACATTTGTTTTGCATTCCAACACATGAGCTGGAATGTTGTATTATTTTAAGGATGGCTTGTTTCCAGTCCAGGCATTACTGCCTGAATGACTGTCATGGATCGAGGTGATCCAAATGTAGGTGCAGAAGAAAGTCTTTAACTTCCCTTAAGTACAGTGGCAGTGGATGTGGGTTGGAGATGCAATGAGCTTGAACCTGCAGGCGACCATCTTCACTGACCACACCATCTGTGACGGAGGACTCATCTCTCCTGTTGTCCTGCAAGCAAACAATCATATTTTTTGGAACGTGAACTTAATTGCTTTCTTAAAACATATTTTTCTGCATTTGGTATAAAACAGACTCCAATTTAGACAATCTCAGGCTCCCTCCCCACCAGAGAGGTGACATTCAATGTCCCACTGTCAGTCTGGATAGCCGTGACCACCACTCAACACACAATAATGTCATGAAAGCATCATTTTAAAAAGGGCTATGCAAACATGGCCAATAACTTTCATTCTAATGATGTGCAAAATGATTTGGGCACAAAACAAATTTTGCTGTTAGAAAACTTGCAGACTTCACTATATACAGTGTAGACCCTCTAAACTAAGTTTGGGGGATGTGATCTTTCAAGAAATGCAGACAAACTGTTGTTGTTTGTTTACTTACACAGCATGTCTTGTAGAATTAACTGGAGTCACCAGCAACAGCATAGTGCAGTCATATCTCAAGTCTAATAACAGCAGACAGGAAAAGATCAGTAAAGAAACAACTTCCCCAAACCAAAGCACAAATAAAACAATAAGTAAAACAGGCTGATCTAAAGTATGATTAAAGTTCAGCCTGATTAATATAAATGTCACTGACAGTTGCTAATATATTGGAAAACCAAAATACTTACCACTGAGTTGATGTCTTTCTGTCCAACATCAGGAGTGCTGGTCCCGAGCCTCAAAGACAGTAAGAAGCAAGCAGAGGGAGAAAAAGCAGAACATTTTTCAGAAACTGATTTGATCCTTAATGGCTGTGCAATTATTGTAACATAGAGTTTGCTTATGTTGTTAAATAAAGTCTAGATTTGACATTAATAGATGCCACAGATGTTCAAAAGCTGCCACAAAGCATGAAAAAAATGGATGTCTCTGAAAACGTCTGAGCATTTTTGCAAATATGTGATGTCTTGATAAATTGAGCATATATTTGAACTTTACACAGCTACACTGTCGCCTGAAAATATCTTAAAAGTTTATTTTGTGACCCAGAAAAAGTAATACGTTTTTTAGCCGTGCTCTTCCGCCATTGCTGCGCTTACACAGGCTCTGACAACCAGCTGACAAATGGATCCTCCTTTTCCGCAGACTACCCTTTCTGGGTCACAAAGTAACCTTTTAAGATATTTTCAGGCGAGAATGTAGCTGTGTAATGCTCAAATATCTACTTAATTTATCAAAATATCACATATTTGCAAAAGTGCTTCCACGTTTTCGGAGAGCTCTGTTATCCACCAGCGCATAGCTGACCGGGAGGTCAAGGCTCTATAGAGTCCGCGAGCACAGCTAACTCCTGGCTTATTCTTTTCAACCCCCCTGCACTCTTTTGCTACTCAGGTTAAACATGATATTTATACAGTTAGTTAGTTATGGCTATGGATTGAAAATACCCCCCACACCCCACCCCTAACGGCTGCACCTCCCGAAGAATTTTGTCTGGGCTCTTATTTCACTTTTTTATTTCAAACAATCAATAGAAAATTTCACAGACATATTCTTATGTAATGTTTTTAAGGCTGTGGTGTTAATTTTTAACTAACATGAGCCCAGCGGCAGCAGCAACACTAGGCTAACACTAACTAGCTAGCAAGATTATAAACCTGGTGCTAAACTAAGAGAAGCCACAAAATCAGTTTGAATAAGAGTAAACATTTACTCACCAAGTCAGTGTATCAGGTAAAGATTCACAGTAATGAAAACAATAATATCTTGAGCTGACGCTTTTCCAGGTTTGCTCGACATATTCCATAACAAATGCTGGCACCATGAACAAGCGGACTGATCCAAGAGGGAGGAGGACGGTAGTGATGGGGCATTTTCAAAACACATCTTTCATCCTTCCGCACTGAGAAACAAAACTTCCATCTTAGTTTCTCTAAGTTAAGACAACTCAAATAAATTGAGTTTATCAGCATTTTTGCATAAAAAGTACTCTTAACTTATTTCAATTGAGTTCTGATAACAAATTGATAAAAACTGAATTCAGCCTATTTAATATTTTTAATTAAACACAATATTACATTTTACAGTGTAAGGGTAATTTTGTTTTTCGCATGGAGTCGTGTAAACTTTTTCTTTTTCCACCACATGACTGTAAACTGACAAGAGGGTAGGTCAGTTCATGGTGACTCCGCCTACCTGTCCGTACACTCCTCCTTTGCCTACCAGGACTCCCATGTCCTTGATTTCCTCAAGGATCTCACTCATTGCTTCAGGAGGCAGCGGCTCTCTGCTGCCCTGTGGTTCAAAAAGAAGATATGAAAGGACACACGGTGTTTGATGTGTTATCCAGTATTACTAATATTACTCATCTACTTCTATAGCACCTTAAAGCAAGCGTTATGTTTTCTATGGGCTAATATGTTAATGTTTCCTCAGTCAGAAAGCTTCCAGTTTGGATTCGGGAGACAGACACTATATCTACTTTTAAGATTAGGCTTAAAACTTTCCTTTTTGCCAAAACATATAGTTAGGGCTGGACCAGGTGACCCTGAATCCTCCCTTAGTTATGCTGCTGTGGGATGTTATTCCTTGGTTCAACCCACTTTCAGCCTGGCGCATTAGGGGGCGCTAGTATAAATAGTGGCCATTTGATTGAAAGGGATGGAGTTCTGTATCGTCAGGTTCATCGCCCTGACGGTGCCGAGGTGGTACTTCAGCTTTTGCTGCCTAGTGCACTAATTGAGCAGGTGCTGACCCATCTTCATCAGGACCACAGCCATCAAGGTGTGGAAAGGACCCTAGCGCTTCTCCGCTCACGGTGCTACTGGCCAGGTATGTCTGCTGAGGTAGCTCGCTGGTGTCAGAGATGTGAACGTTGCCAAGTTGCAAAAGACACCCAACCAGCAGCTCCAAGTTTCATGGGACATTTGTTGGCTTCTCGACCAAATGAAATCTTGGCCATTGATTACACCCTGCTTGAACCTTCCCGGAATGGGCTGGAGAACGTCTTGGTAATGACTGATGTTTTTAGCAAGTATACATTGGCTGTCCCCACTCGCGACCAATGTGCTGCTACAGTGGCCCAGGTTCTCGTAACAGAGTGGTTCTCAAAGTTTGGTGTACCTGCGCGTATTCATTCTGATCAGGGTCGTAACTTTGAAAGCTCCCTGATCCAGCAGCTCTGCAAGTATTATGGTATTGAGAAGTCCCACACTACTCCTTATCATCCGGCTGGAAATGGTCAGTGCGAACGCTTTAATAGGACTTTGCACAATTTGTTGCGGACCCTGCCAGTGTCCAGGAAAAGGGACTGGAATGCCCCACTGTTTGCCCCGGTTACTCTATTGCTATAACACCACTCCCCATCAGGCTACTGGGGAAACTACATTCTTATTGATGTTTGGGCAAGAACCCAGGTTGCCAGTGGACTTTCTGTTGGGCAGAGTACCGGATCCCATCAGTGGAGATGTGCACGAGTGGATTCAGGAGCATAAAGCCCGGCTACAGGTTGTACATGATGGAGCCAAGGAACGACTGCAACTGGCTGCCGACCACAGGAAGAGGCACCATGATAAAAAGGTGAGAGAGGCACCATTGAATGACGGGCAGTTGGTGTTCCTGTGCGATTTGAGTGGAAGACGGAGATGTAAAATCCAAGATCAATGGAAACCAGCGGTATATAGGATCCTGAAGGCACCTAAAGGAGGTGGGGCAGTATATACCATTGCACCTGCAGATGATCCTAGCAGTGTGAAGCATGTTCATCGTACATTGTTAAAGGCTGTGGTAATAGCAGCTACACCATCAGAAGGGCCTGCTCCGAGCAGTAGCCCACATGGCCCAGAAATACCATCCTCAGAACATGACTCATCAAGTGACAGTGACCTGCTATTCCTGAGCGTAGGAGCTCCTCAAGTAAATGTTTTACCATCTTATAGCCCAGTGGCAGTGATTCCAAGTAGCTCTGAGTTGTTGCTCTCACCAGAAGACCGGCTTTCCGCCGTTCCAGCCATTTGTACAGCGACCCCGAGTGCAGCACCAGTTCCTGTACCTTCCTGTTCCCACTATGAGCTCTGATACAAGAAATATGGTGGTGCGAAGAACAACACGGTCCACGGCTGGCCAGCATTCAAACATCCATCATCTCCCATGACCAACAGGGGAGGTAGCACCAGGGGCTGCAAACTCTATTTCTGAGCTTAGGGTGCATGCTGTCTCTGCATTTTTTAGGCCTTGGGATTAACCTGGGTGTCCTTGTAATCCATCGTCGGGGCGACGATGCAAAAAGGAGGGGTAGATTGTGGCAGGAGGAATGTTATTCCTTGGTTCAACCCACTTTCAGCCTGGCGCTAGTATAAATAGTGGCCATTTGAGCATTCCTGGATCGCTTACCTGTGATCTCCTTTTTGGTCACCTGACTTCCCCTTGGGGTTGCAGAGATCCCTCTTAAGCTGGTAGGTGTTTACTCATTGTAGTGTGTGCATTACCTTACTTGGTGGTAAACAGTAGGGGTGCAACGATACTCGTATCGATATCGAACCGTTCGATACAGTGCTTTCGGTTCGGTACGCATATGTATCGAACGATACAACATTTTTAATTTATTTTATCAACTTTCCTTCTGATGATGCTGTCTGTGTTGAGCGCTCAGTGGATCTGCGCTCGACAGTGCAGCCTAGGCGGAGTAGTCGAACACAGATTCACTGAGCGCAGGGCAAGCTAGCGAGACAGAAGCTAGGCTAGTTGCAACATGGCAAATTGAACCTCCCCCACCCTCATTCAGATCTGGCGTTTGGAACTATTTTGGTTTTCATGTGATGTATGACCCTGAAGGTAAGCCTGTCATGGACAAAAGTAAAACAGTATGTTGGATGTGCCAGCAATGCTCAATTGGTGGGAACTAGTGTGTTAGCGCAGTTAGCTCGTTAATGTGTTGACGTCTTCCAGCCCCACTCATGAGGTGATCCGCGGTAGCTCGTTAACGGAGATTTGCCGTGTTGTGACGTTAATGTCATTTCAGATTTACGCTGACAGCACTAGTGGGAACACAACCAATATGACTGCACATTTACTCCGACATCATCCTAGTGCAAAGACAAGTGGAAGCAGAGAAAAACAACAAGCAGCATGCTACAAACTTTACCCGAGTCATTTAGACAGCCGTTAGCACACGATTCTCCTTATGGGGACCTGATATGTTTAATATGCTGCTGAGAATATAGCCCAGAAGAAGCGTATAGTATAGCTTTTATTTTGGAAAGAGACATTTCTCCATAATAAACTCTCTTTTCCAAAGATGAGTGATTCCTCAATCAGATACAGGGCTCGCAAAATCGCTAGCCCGACGGGGCTTTTTTCCAGTCGGGCTACCAAAATCTATCTCTGCCCTGCCCGTCGGCCTATCCTAGGAAGGAAAAATATATGTCAATGCTTTTGCATTCTTTTGGAAATGTAGCTGGGTAATTATGTCATTGGCATCGGCCACTGTCAATATGTGACATACTGAAATCGCGTTTGAATTTGCGCTTGTTTTTTGCTTTCACTTTGCAATCGCGTGAACTGTGTATAGAGAGCGACAGTACTGATTGGTGAGTGATGATAATTTGCGCACCAATTCCTCTGACATCGTCTTATCAATCGTTAGCTTACTATGCAAACATGACAAGTGAAATCTCCCGCAGCTTAAACATGTGAGAGGTTGATCGCGCAGAGAATCGCTGAGCGTTATGTTAGTGCGTGTGTAAAAGCAGCAGGATATATATTTTAGTTCTGCTGAGCCAAATAAGACAGGTCAGCGTGAAGAAGTGACAGCCAAAGAAAAGCTTACCACAAAACGGAAAGGTTATGACAAATCAGACTATAAGGAAAAAAGAAAGTGCAGCTTTATGGTTTCATGGACAAAAGAATTTCTGTGGCTGCAATATGACGAGCTAAATAACCAGGGCTGCACATAAGTGGTCCGCAGGTGCGCATTCGCTGTCAAAATAAAAACCCGCACAAGATAAGAAGTTGCAACGCGTGTTTGCGTACATAAGATTTTCAGGAGGACAGACATTTGTTTAGAACTCTTAAAGATGTCGAAGAAGCTCCTTTAAGCAGTTACTGTGATGTTCCTCCACCTCCAAAGAAATGTCAGAAGGAGTCCGAACCACAAAAGAAGCGCGTATTCTCTGAAAAGTGGTTGCAGGAGGTGAGCTGGCTTCAAACAAATGATGAACGCACAGAGATGTGGTGCAGAATGTGCCGTGAAAATTTAATAAATGACAAATTAATAAAAAGGCATGAACATTTTTTTTGTATCGAAAAAATATCGAACCGTGACACCAAAGTATCGAACCGAACCGAACCGTGAATTTTGTGTATCGTTGCACCCCTAGTAAACAGATATTGTTTTTAGGTCATAGCTGTGGAAGCCTCCTATGAGCCCCTGCTCATGTTTCATGACGCGGGTTACTCGGTACGTAATTCAATTTCGTTACGATCCCTGCCTTTTATTGTTTGTTTTATAGTAATTACTTATTATGCTTTGCAGGAAGTGTGGGCCTTAGTTTTACGCAACGCCATGCTAACTGAGGTGCTGCTGCTTTGCTTTGCTTTTACCGTCTGTTCCCGTTGCGAAGTTTCTTTTCCTGCTGCTGCCAGCTTTTTTTAAAGTGGACGTCGGCGTGGACAGCGGCCGTATGCATGCCGGTTATGGGAGTCAGCTGGCGTACATATTGACTGACCGGATGATTAATTTATAGTCGGGCAGACGGCTAGTTGGAGCAATACGGCGATTCTGTTTGCTCCAGATTTTAAAGTTTTATCCAGATTCTATGTTGTTTTTCTGTTTTGATTTGTAGTTTGGATTTTTGTTACGCCACTGGTGGGAGGCCCTTTTTATAGCTGCAGATCACCAGTGTGGTCCTGCAGTTGGGTTATCCCCCAGCACTACATTAGTTTTGTTGTAATATATTAAAATTTTCTTTGTTTCTTTTATTCAGATGCGGAGTGCCGACGTGGAGGAGACTAGGGTGCCTTGGTGGTGGGATCCTTTGAGTGTACACACCTGCCTTGTTTAGCTTATTAGTGTGAGTGTGTGATTTTGTGTTGCACTTGTGTCGTGGTGTGTTTTCTTTTTTGAGTTTGTGCGTGGCATCCCTGCCCCTCCACTGGTAAGCCTCAGCTCTGAATATATTTTTAAGCATATTTGTACATGGATTTTTATGACTGTGCTTTTATACGGTGTTTTAAATAATTGTTAATAAATTGTCAATTTGTCTTATCATTTATCATTTATTTGAGGTAGTAGTAAAATGTTTAAGTATTTCATTTTGAATAAAATGTGGGTTTTTACACAGTATCCCAACGTTTTTGGACTTTAGAGTTTTTACTTATAGGCAACATGACAGAAATGTTAAATCAACCTTTGGACATAACCAAATATGTAAACTGAAGAGTCAGACTGATTTTTATTCAGTGTGGGTTTTGGGAAGGAATAGTTTGGCTAATCTTCTCTGCTAACAGCTGCTGCTGGTCCACTGTAGTATTTTTAAAAACAAACTGAATTTGCTCTGCTCACATATTTAAGCGCAGATGGCAACTGCTGCTACTCCTAATGGTGTACGAGAGATGAGTCACTTGTTTAGAACGCACTACCTTGTCTTTAACCATTTCCACGCCGATCTGGAGGCCTTTTCCACGGACATCACCGATAATCTCATATTTGTCTCTGAGTTCAGCCATTTGCGTGCTATCCTCTCTGATAGTCTGAAAAGAAATTAATTCCACATAAAATGTGCAGCATTTTGTTCTACTTCATTTTTTCCCCATTCGAGTTGCTAAAAAGGAAAATAATGCAGTACAATCATTTGAACTTAACAAGGTAACAACATTCAGTTCAGTTTTGCATGTTAGGAAAAACATTTTTCAGTCAGTGCTTGTTGTTTATTTTCAAAAACAAATACGCTGAAAACCCCCCAAATCTGTGGCCATGCCACGCTCTACATCATGCTACAGCTATGTGGTGGAAAATGTAAAAGGATTCCTTCTCAAGGTTTGGAAAAACTGCCCCTTTTTTGCTTTTTAATCAGCTTACACCTGGGGAAATGTGATCTGGGTCTTTGGCATCTTTAATCATATAGTCAAATACTTTTAATTAGGAGGGGAAATGACCAGCTATTAAACCACTTCAGAAAAGCAACAAGCCCCACAATTTTTATTGACAGTAGGACCACAGCGTGCCCATCGTCTGTTGGATAGGACAACACTCTGTGTCATAAAGCTCAGATCCCCTAAAGCTGGTTTCTTTAACATGACAATGAGTTCACTGTACTCAAATGGCCTCCACAGTCCTCAGCTCATTAAAGAACCTTTGGGATGTGCTGAAGCAGATTTGCATCACGACAAATCTGTAGAAACTGTACGGTTCTAAAGAGCTATTAGGTTAAACCTTGGCATATCTCAGTAAGGTGTGCAGTGTATTCACCAAAAATGAGGAACCTGAAGAAGTGAAGGACAAAAGAAAAAGTGGCTGGCCTAAAAAATATGATGAACAGTATCTGACAAAACCTGGGAGATGGATATGGCCTTTCAGTTCATCATCTGCTGTTCGCCAAAGACTCATCAGAAATGATCTCGGTGGACGGGTAGCTGTCTGTGATGAATCCAAATGGGAAATTTTTGGGTCTAATTATTGTCACTATGTATGAAGGAGATAAAACAGTGCTCAACAGAGAGTCTACAGTCATCTGTAAAGCACGGTGAAGGCTCTGTAATGGTTTGGGGCTGCATTTGAATCAGTGGTGTTGGGGATCTTGTCAAAACTGATGGAATTGTAAACACAGAAAAGTGGATCAAATTTTGATCCACTATGCAGTCCCATCTGGAAAATATATGACTGGCAACTGCGGTAAAAGCATACCTGGATAGTAAAGCACATTATGGAACACTGTCAGTCATGGATTGGCCTCCCCGCAGCCGGGACCTCATTATTGAACCGGCGTAGGATCTTTTGAGAGAGAACTGAATAAAAAGCAGACAACATTCAAAGAAGAGCTTTGAATGTCCTTTAAGACTGTTTAAAGAAATTACAAGAAAGTTTGCTGTGTTGAAGAATAAAGGTGGTCATGCCAAATACTGACTTTCAAGCTTGTTAGATTTGTACAAAGAAAAATGTTAACCACTCAAATCAGTTTGCAAACATAAATGTTTTTAAGCTACTTCCAAGTTGCTCAAAAATAAATTTATACTACCAGATTAATGTTTTTTTTAGTTGTTAGTCCCCTCGTCAACTCTCCACTGCCAAAGCAAACATTGTGTTTTTTAAAAGTAAAAATGGCACCACATATAAAATGGTACTCAGCAGTATATTTTATGTATAATGTGCTGCAGCTTTTATCTGGTTCACTGTGTTGTGTGATAAGCTTTATCTGCTTTGTTAGCAAAGGTAGAGACAAATAAAACAAAGATGTATAAATCACTATACTTCCCCACTCATGCGTGATTTACAGAGGTGTGCGTAGTAGCAGGGGAAAAAAAACGAAACATGTAATCTATCTTCATTCACTGGGTGAAAAGACAAGTTATAAACTTGCCTGACTGTTTTATTATGAACTTCTCAAACTCGTCTATGGAAATAAGAAGATCGGTTCTTACATCGAAAACTGATGAAGCAACGGCACACGCCAAGGGATTTCCTCCGAATGTGTTGAAGTGGGAGGCTTTCACAAAGGAAGCAGCAATTTCTGGAAAAACACACACACACACGCACACACATGAATAAACAAGCTCACACCTCTGCTCACTGCTGCTTGTAATCAAAACTTCAGCCTCAGAATACAAATGTCTCAGAATACATGCATTGCAAATGATTTGTGTAAGTATCAAGGGGTTTCATGTTAATTTTTGGACAGTGGGGTCTTTAAGAGCATAAATCGTGCATCTAAAAGTTGACCAGTATGTGAAAGCTGTTTCTACCATGAACGCACAGCAGCCTATTATTACACACCCACTCACAGAAATAAACATACATTTTCAAGGCTAGCGCTGTATTGGTAATTACCATGTGAGTCAGTGTTTGCCCTTATATCGTTTATGCTTTATGTCAATGGATTTTGCATGACGTTCTGAGGAAAAAAAAGTCTGTTTGCATTTGAAATTGAAAATTGCTGGGATCACATAAACACATTTAATTAGGGCAGTGAAAAAAAATACATAAAAAAGACGTTAAGAGCGATCGTGGCTCAAGAGTTGGCAGTTCGTCTTGTAATCGGAAGGTTGCCGGTTTGAGCCCCGGCTCGGACAGTCTCGGTCATTGTGTCCTTGGGCAAGACACTTCACCCGTTGCCTACTGGTGGTGGTCAGAGGGCCCGGTGGTGCCAGTGTTTGGCAGCCTCGCCTCTGTCAGTGTGCCCCAGGGCAGCTGTGGCTACAATGTAGCTTACCATCACCAGTGTGTGAATGTGTGTGTGACTGTATGTAGTGTAAAGGGCTTTGGGGTCCTTAGGGACTAAGTAAAGTGCTATACAAATACAGGCCATTTACCATACATGCTAATTTAATTTAGGACTTGCGCATCTTAATGTAATCTCACCTGGTGTGGTAACAACAGCTCCCACTGGGAATCCATTGCCAATACCCTTGTAATGATCTTGGAAACCCCAAAAGTGGCTTCCCGTTCGGCCAAATCCAGTCTGGACCTGTCAAGTGCAAATGCCTTTTATATTAAAATTCTATATATCGCTCACTAATAATTAGATTATTATAATACACAATTGGCTTATATAATTACATAATACATTAGTTATCCACAGTTCACTCAAAGAAACCAAGAGTTTCTAAAAGAAATTCCATTGAATTGAGTTTAGCTTGCTTTTATAATTACTGCATTGGCTTAGCCTTGCAATACTGTTTGGTTTTTGCTTTATTTCCCATTTGAGAAAAACATAACACCTTCGTGGTGTCTGACCTCATCAGCAATGCAGATTCCTCCTCTCTGTCTTACAAGTTTGTAAGCTTCCTTGAGATAGTTTTTCGGGTACTGTACAGCTCCTCCCATGCCCTGTACACACCAAACACGCTTATATTTCTTTGCTAACATATTAAAAAAAATAACAAAAACAGAAGCAGTCATGCAGAAAAAACCCTGAGTGGTAGCATAACAAATATATTTAGTAACATGAATGTTGTTTGTCCGCTACTATTACATTGAGTCAAAAATAAATCCAGCCATAGCCATGGATAAAAAGAATATAGTACCTGAATAGGATCTCCAAAGAAAGCTGCAATTTGACTTGGAGCGCTGGTAGCAAATGTGTCTTCTAACTGTTCAATGTAATGTTTATATGCAAGCACCTGTGGGATCAGAGACAACAGTTTTCTAAAAGTAACAGTATACAAATGTCTGTATGTTTTCAAAAAGTGTTTATTGCACCACAAGAACTTGCCTTTTCTTCATGTTTCAGACAGAATAATTTCTCATGCAGGTGTGTTAGCATGCTGAATTTCCAGGTACACTCTAGGTGAAACTCAGGCTTACAAATTTCCTCAGAATGATTAACCATTACAACAAGTGAATCATTAGCAGTTTGAACTGCAGGGGCATAAACACTTCTTTCGCTGACCTTTCTTTCTCTGACCACTCTTATTAAAGGTCTAAATTTACCTGGCAAAACAAACAATTTAACCAAAATTCCCACTTATCAAGGCCATAAATGACATGGTGATTTTGGGTAATTCTTCTTTTCCAGGGTGGAATGATTGCACAGAATGCATAATAAATAATGGGTTTAAAAAACGTCTTTCAACTTGACAAGGCCAAGGTCTGTTAAGGTCCTGTTAGGGGTCACGATTGACTACAGCTGGTAGTAAAAAGGATTTGTTTGACAGCACTTACTGGATTGACTAGTACTCAGAACAATAGGAAAGTCCAAGGAACTCAGTCAAGATCTAAGAGCTTTGCACAATTTGGGGAGGTCTTGTGGAGCTATTTCTAAACATCTGCAGATTTTAAGCAAGTAGATGCAATTTGAAAGTGCGTCCCCTTTAACGAGGTCTGGAAAAAGACCCAAACTGTCATCCCCAGATTTGAGAAAATCGGTTAGGATGTTCAAGACCAACACAGGAACCAGAAAGCCTGCTATGAACTGGAAACAGCTGGAACACCAGCATCACTGTCCACAATGACGTGACTTGTGCATCACTATGGACGGAGGAGAAAACAATCCCCTGCTCCAAAATCAACACCTTCACCTGAATATATCAACACCTGAAATTTGCAGTTGAACTTGGCAAGCCAAACGCCTCCTAGAGAGTTTTTGTTGCCAAAAACTATTTGGCAACAATAAGGTAATATTTGAAGAGTAAAGGGGAGGCTCTCAAACCTAAGAACTGTATACCAGCAGTCAAGCATGGTAGTGGTAGCATCATGCTCTGGGGTTGTTTTGCTGTCAGAGGTACAGGTAAATTACATAAAGTGGTTGGAGTAATGATGAAGGAGGACTACCCCCAAATTCTTCAACTTCATGTCGAAGCATTGACACAATTGAAATTTCTGGAATGGCCTTTCCAAAGCCCTAACATCAACGTTACCAACACATTTAGATTAAATGCTCAATGATGGCTTCCAAAACTGTCTAACCGAGGTGCAAGTTCAAGGGAACTTTAACTCTTCCCCATTTGAAATCCTACTAGGAGTAATGCTTGAAGCTCTTTTCTCAACTGAGTGGTTTCTGTCATATTTCAGGCCTGCTTATAAAACAAAATAACTGGGTTTGCACCAGAAGTTAAATAAATAAATACATTCTGACTTGTGCACCCAATTCTTTTGTTTTTTTAAGTCATTATGTAGAATAACGTCACCCTGGAAAAGAACTGTTCAAAGAAATCCCTAAAAGGGTCAAATTACCATAACATTCACAAAGGAAGAGCAGATTTTAACTTTTGACCACAACCATACATCCTTTACATCCTTTTAGTGTTATAAACATCACGATTTCTCGTAAGCACACAATTCACGCACATGCAAGCTATTATTAGTGCAGACCATGGAGATGAATGTTCCTGTTTATGAGAGCGACAATAAAGATAATTGATGTGTGATAAGCCAGGGGTGCATGTGTGTGTACCTTGAGCACAGCTACACTGTCTGATGGACTGCACAGGGGAGTCCCTGCAGTAGCTTCCTCCCAAAGGACCTCTAAACACATCAGGGCACACGGTCTGTTTATTGGGCAGAAACCAAGTCAGCTGGGTCAGTCTGACAGTTAATGGTTAACACAGAACAAAGATAACACCATAAAACCTGGAATGCTGCCCATAAGATTATTTGCAATGCCTGCTCAGGTAGTACCCGCACCAACAACAAACCCTTACCGCTAGACGGCACATCCGCATCGGTTTTTGAGAATTCAGGAAACATACTGAGAAAGGTTGTAATGAACCACTATGGTGGCAGACATGTAAACACAGCTTTTCCTGAGGGTGCCACGCACCAGCATTTATTTGTTCTTCTTCACAGTATACACTGTGGACATGAAATATAAGTCTAACATAAGCCACATGCAAAAATATTCCGAGGACACAGCAATTGTGAGGATGTATTAGGAACGTACAGGTGGAAGAAGACAGGAACCTGGTCAGTGCCTTCTGTAACTGGAGTAAGGAGAACTGCCGCATCATGAATACAATCAAAACTTGACGAAAGAATTGAGCGTAAAAGCGGAGCTGTCAATTTACTGGTCAGTTTATATTCCTACTGTCACCTATGGTCACAAGCTCTGGGCAGTGAAGCAATGAGGTCATAGGTACGCAATGGCCATGGAAAATTTAAAGAAACTAATATTTCTTTAAACGGATGGAACCGGCTTCCTCGCCCTCTTGGTCATTGTTCGGTCATTGGAGTAGAGCTCCACATCATAAGAAGCCAATTGAGGTGTTTCGGATATGTCCTACCGGGACAAGGCCCTGGGGGGAGACCTAGGACTTGCTGGAGAGATTACATCTCTTGGATGAGCTGTTAGAGAAGTCTGCGTGTATATGGTTAGACTGCTGCCATAGTGACACAAAACCGAATAAGCGGTAGGACATGGATGGCCGGCCGGCCGGACATCAAAGTGGCGTAGTCATACAAATATCTTGGTGTGCAACTTGATGACAAACTGGATTGATCTATCAACTCTGATGCCCTCAATAAAAAAGGACAGCACGGACTCTTTCTCTGCAAACACTAATTCTTTATTGAGTGTAATAAAATGCTGCACTTGTTTTATCATGCAGTTGTTGGCAGTGTTGGCAGCTTTGCCGGTTTTTGTTGGGGGTTACAACATCACTTATAAAAACTGTAAGAAGCTGTATAAGAGGGTTAAAAAAAAGCTAGCTCAGTGTTGGGTGGGGCTTTGGGAGCTGTGTTTGAGATGTCTATGAGTAGTGAGCACCCCCCTCCCATTTAAACTGGATCCATCCTCTCTTTTTGTTCTTCTTTTCGACTGTAAATGGGTTTTGCTGCTCCTGATCCTTTGATTCTGACCTGGTGAAAATACGCGACTCAAGACAGACTTTTTCATTTCAACAGCTTCTTTATTATCCCATTTACAAGGGGGAATAAGCACAGCGCAAAAGCCTCCTGCAGATTTGAAGGGCAGTCTCTCGATCTCTTACATATATACGTTTTCAAAGTTCCTCATTCAGCGCCTACTTTTCCCGTTATTTATTACTCTGTGTTCCTGTACCCTTCATACACAGTTTTGATCAAAACATCTCTTCCTTCCTTTAAAATTCTTATCTCTCCTTTTATGGTGCTACACTATGATTCTGTCTCTTTCACTACACTTGTCTTCATCCTATAAAGTGTGAGTGGTTATATACAGAGGCTTGACGTACAACAAGTTCATCACCTAGTTCTACTTGTTGTCTATAATTACCAAGACTGTGGTTAATGCTGCTCTTTTGCACCCTTTCCTTTAATGCTGCTTCTTACTAACTATTTTTCTCCTCCAGTTTCACAGGGGGCTGCTAGCAGTATAATACTATCCACAGTTCCACAGTTTATTAAATTTAAAAAGCTACACTTGAATAATGTGCTTTTATAATAAAGTCACAACAAGATTAAAAATGTGAATTCTGCAGAGGTATCATGGTGCAACAGGTCCAGAAGCCTAAATTTTGTCCAGTAATGTATTCAAATAAAATTAAAAGGTGACGTAATGAATGAACATAATGGAAATTATTCAGTTACATTTCCTGTGGCAATGGGGATGAATTTGAATGCACATCTACATCTTTGTGTAGCTTCATATTAGAGTATATCAATGCTTACCTTGAAAAAGGGTAATGTGATAAAAAGCAAAGCAAATCTATCTCTCTCTCTCTCTCTCTCTCTCTCTCTCTCTCTCTCTAAATATATATATATATATATATATATATATATATATATATATATATATATATATATATATATATAATATTTACTTACTTATTTTACTTATTTATCACATATGTATACATATACACTGTTTTTTATTTTATTCTATTTATTTAATTATTTATTTATTTTCCACCTTCGTTGTATATTGGTTTCCCTTCTTCTTACTTTAGCACCTTTGTGGTTCAGCTACCCAATTTCGCTGTGCAAGACACTGCACAATGACAATAAAAAGCTCTAAGTCTCTAAGTCTAAGTCTCTCTATTTATTATTTATTTATTTATTTAATTATTTTTAAATTATAGATTTTTTTAAATCTATAATAATCCATTTACCATAATCTAATATATTATCCTATATTATACAATATGTGCTTTAGGTTGTCGCAGGGCTTTTTCTTTAGCAAGACACCTGCATTACATCATTGTACTTACATGTATACATCCTGAACTTGTGGCAATGGGGAAGATGAGTTTGCAGTAAGACCCATGGTCTGTTGGCTTCCACCATGATATGATCCCCTGGAAGGTAAAAAACAAAAGATCCATCATGATTATACACAAATTAAGCTTGGTTACAATGAGACGTTTACCTGAAGGTGATTATATCAAAGTTGCCAGTGTGGAGGCGAGCCATCAGCATCGCAAGCTCATTGGCTTCCAAGCCGCTGTTGGTCAGATAAATCACCTGGATGAGAAAACAGAGAGGACACATTTTAACAACAGCCCTCATACTAAGTAGATTCATGGACTGTAGCAGAGCACCTTAAGAGGATCAGGTAAGTAGGAGGCCAGTTTGTCACAATACTCATGCAGTTCAGGATGGATGTAGATGTTAGTAGTATGCCACAGTTTCTTCAGCTGCTTCTGTATCGCAGCTGTGACTTTTCTATGCAAACAAAGGTCAAAGTGGAAAGAACTGAATGAGCCAATTTTGTATAAACAACTGAAATCAGAACAAAAACCATACATGGTGAAGAAGAACGGCCTTACGGGTGGCAGTGGCCCACACTAACTGTAGCCACACCGGCAAATAAATCCAAATATCGCTTCCCAGCCACATCCCACAGCCACTGCATGTAGCCCTGGTGGATGAACACGGGCTTCTTATAGTAAGTTATCTTCATGGTCATGGGGTTGCAGTTCTGCTTGCGGATCTCCATCATCTGCTCTTTGGACATACCCTAAAAATACGCAGAAGAGATGTTACAGAGTGGGAAGGTCGTAACTTTTTTTTATTAGTGTTAGCACAGTAGCACATTTAAAGGATAAAAGGACGTCCTGATTTCTTTGCCTATAAAGCTGGTTTTACATACTTTGGCGGTTGTTATTGGAAGACATTGGACAGAGTTTATTAACGCAAAAGCGTCACGACCATGTGAGATAACAGTTGCAAAACTTTACATGTGTGTAGTAAAAATGGAAAATTCAAAGATGGGTGTGGTCTGCCTTATGATTCTGAGTAAGGGTGCAATAAGGTCCAGGGTGCCTTGACACTTTACTGTCCTTGTATGTAACATGTAATATCCTAGACAATGGCAGCAGCTTGATCCCCAAACTAGTGAAGCCAAAGAATCATTCAAAGATTTAAACATTGACTTTGGTGCACTAATAATCAGCCGGCTTGGGGCAGATACTTTAACTGTTTAGTGAGTACTCGCATGTAACATTACAATTAGATTTGGGTTACTGACAAAATCCTCTATAAGATCCAGAAAGGTACATTATAGAGTCAGACAAAGTGGAAAACTATCGCATGGCCAGAATTTTTAATTCTGTTTGCAACTCAAGGACACAAAGGCCAAAACAGTGTCGGACCATCATTCATCACACCATACAAGAACCAGTATCAGTAATTGGAATTGGAGTCCCACTGGTGACTTGCACATTTGCGAAGGAACCATTATTGCTGAACTTTGAGGATCCAAAACCCTATGTCAGGTAAGAATCAGAAAATCACAATTAGTGTCGTTGATTCCAAAATGCACACAGAGTTGTTGAAGACAGAAGCAATGCAACTTTTTTCAAGTATTGTTGCTGGCATAAAATTATCTTTTGTCTTCGGAGAAGTCTTCATTCTCTGTGGCATGGGTTCAACACCACCAGCCCCAGAGGAGTGCTGTTGTTCCTATAGCTACTTCACTACTAAAGACATTTGCCGTTGTGTTGATGTGTCTCTCAGGTAAATCTCACAACTGATACTTGATACTTGTCAAAAGACAAGTATCAAGTCAAAAGAGTTGATACTTGTGTCAGTCAGAAGTACAGATGCTTATCTAAATAATGTCCAGCACAGCATTGGTATTTTCAATAAAACCACTTCAGACTTATTTCAGATACGTATAAAAGAACAAGGCCAGTCAGACACTGTCAGCAGTGAGATTCAGTTGAACCAAATAGAAAAGCATCCTCTGTGTCTTGTATCACAATAATTCTATACATATAAAATGTAGAGTGACTTAATGTAACTCTTCCCTTCATTGGCTCCCTGTTAAACCCAGAATTAAATTTAAAATCCTGCTCCTGCTTTGGATTCGGGACACAGACACTATCTCTACTTTTAAGATTAGGCTTAAAATTTTCCTTTTTGCTAAAGCATATAGTTAGGGCTGGATCAGGTGACCCTGAATCCTCTCTTTCTTATGTTGCAAAAGGTGTATGCTCCTATGCTACTATCCTGTCTTTCTTCTCTCACCCCAACCGGTCGCAGCAGATGGCCCCGCCCCTCCCTGAGCCTGGTTCTCCCGGAGGTTTCTTCCTGAGTTTTTCATTCTCAATGTCGTAAAGTGCTTGCCCATAGGGGGTCATATGATTGTTGGGTTTGTCTCTGTATGTATTATTGTAGGGTCTACCTTGCAATATAAAGCACCTTTAAAAATAAATAAATAAAATTGAATTGAATTGAACCGATGTAATATATATTTTTTCCTGTTCAAGACACCAGGCATGAAGCGGTGCTGATTTCTCAAGGGACTGTATTGTCAGCTCCTAGGCGCTCTAGCAATAATAATTTAATATCAGTAAGATTCACCAGATGGTAGTAAGACCTGTTCTGATGTGTGGGTTAAAGTCTGTGGCACCAGCAGAAACACAGCAATAACAGGTGGAGGTGACAGAGTTGAAGATGCTAAGATTTTTATTGAGAGCGACCAGGATGGATGGGAAATGAGTACATCAGAGGGATGGCTCAGGTTGAGCAGTTTAAAGTTTAAAGTTAGAGAGGCAAGGCTGAGATGGTTTGGACATGTGCAGAAAAGGAATAGGGGAAATACTGGTCATGAAGACGAAGCTGCCAGGCAGGAGGGAAAGATGAAGACCATATATTTAGGTCTTAGGTCATGGACTTGGGCCAAACCTTAAATAGCTTCCAGTGAGACGAATCCTCCCACTTTCACCTTAAGAACAGATAAGGAATTTTAGGACTTGCCTTGGCATGATTTAGTACGGTATGTACAGACTTCTCTGAACACTTGTTTAGACAGCTGCTGCTGAATGAGAAAACCATAAGTAGAATCTTCACTGAGATGAGGAAAGACCAAATCAGTGCAGTTCTTACATTATTACACCAACTTTCTTTGTTTGGCTAACAAAGCACTAAATTTGTTAGGACCAAAATAAATTTCTAATCTGCTGCTCCACTGTGAACCATCTCAGAGATCATCTGGGAAAGATCAGCTTACCTCATAGAAAAATGTATCTGAACTTCAGGAAAACCTGAGATTGGCTCTGGCCCCGGTCTTTGGGGATTCGTATGTTTCTTTTTATATTTGATGACTTTCTTTTATTTGTGAGAGGGCTTGCAGAAGAACATGAATGTGCCATCACTTCCTACCTTGTATTCCTCTGGTTTGAAACTGCACGGGGGCATCTCTGGGATGTCTACCGTACAATATTTGATGGCTGATTTCTGACGTGCTGCTCCTGTTATAAGCTATGAGCATAAGCTTTTGGGTTTCTGAAGCACTCTGTGAACCAATCAAACTTTTACCGTGGTATTTCTGTGACATTTGAGGAAAGCTGTTTTGAGTGTCTTATAACAATTGTATTCTTAGCCCCTTCATTGTAGTCTGGCAATCCTTTCAGATCTTCATTTTATGGTGAATTGTCATTCAATTTCTGAAAAAGCAATTCAGAAAACTGAAAACAGTGCCCTTAAGATCTTCAGAATAATACAGGTCTAAAATGTGCTCCGTGACCTTTGTTGTTTTCCTGATTTTCCGAATGTTTTAGTTAATAGTTAATCAGGTTACAACCTGGTTAGTGCTTTAACCACATTAACTTCACATTGTGTAACAGAGAAAGCATATCCTTTCTGTTTTTCAAAGACAAGAACATTTAATAACTGGACTGGCAAATGCACATCATTTTGGAAATAAAAATGCCATCAGTTTATCCCTTCTTATCTTATAAGCTGTTTTTTGTGGCGGGTCCGGACTGAAGCATTTCACATATTTCCACTAACAAGCAAAAGATCACAACTTTGATTCATTTGCAGACACAAATCCCTCTGGTAGTTGTAGTTCTAGTCTAAAACAAATCTGAGCAAAGCAAGTATGAATGATGGAGCAGCTGAAAGTAGCTTCTAATGAGATTAATGAGATTCTAATGAAATCATGATTTGTGAGATCACAGTGACCTCTGCCCTTGACCACCAAATACTCAGCAGCTCACTCTTGAATCCAAATGAAATGAAATGTGAAATGTGCCTCACACATTTGGCAGATTTCACTGTAAAAAAATCTTATTTGAGCAAAGACCAGCAGAGTTTATATACAGATAAAAAAACAAACACTTTAACACCTCGGATGATCTGTGCTATATATTTGGAACTTTTTCCCACCTGCAGTGTTGGGGAGTAACGGAATACATGTACCGCCGTTACGTATTTAAAATACAAAATATGAGTAACTGTTTCCGTTACAGTTACCGTTTAAAAAGGTGGCATTCAGAATACAGTTACTTTGTTGAAATAAAGGGTCTTTTCCTGTTTCATATGTTCGGCTATGTCCTCTCTATTTTTGGTTTCCATGCCCCAAACAAAACACGCATTAAGAGGCTCTAATGCCTGGGTGTCAATCTCGCGGCCCATGTCACCCCTACTTGAGGTCCGCATAATGATGTGAAGAAATATTTAAAAAAATTATTCACAAAAATGATTTAATATGAAGGCAATAGGCAGAGTGTTACAGGCAATGCCCTAAAGAATGTAGCTTCATGGGCAGTGTAGTCTGTGCTGCAGGGAGAATGGACTGCCATACTCGTTATGTGTCTGTGAGCGCGAGGAAGGGAGAAAAAGGAAAAGTACGAGTTGTCACTGAGCAGAAACGGGAGATGGAAGCATGTAAATATAATAATAACCACTGCAGCCAAAAAGAGTGCCTGACAAGCCCAGTTGTAAGTAAGCTATTAAGACTCGAATGTACACCGTGTTCGTGTTTTCCTCCCAAACAATAAGTTTCGTTGGAGCAGCCTTTCAACGCCTCTCTCTGTCTCTCGCAAGCAAAGTTGACCCAGACAACAAAGTAAAGCTGCGAGCCCGACACGGAACCTGACGTGTTAGCCAGAGGTCCCTTTACTATGGTTCGGAGCCGCGGACCTGTTTTATATACGTGTGAAACAGTTTTCTATACGAGATTGCTGCAAATATATTCAGATTTAAAAATCTAGTTGGTATTGGTATGGCGAGTAACCTTCAGTAAAAGTAATAATTAACACAGCAATAGTACATTCATGTAGTTGTAAAAAGCATGATAATATAATAGGTAATCCAAGTATTCAGAATACATTACTCTCATTGAGTAACGTAATGGAATACGTTACAAATTACATTTTGGGGGCATGTATTCTGTAATCTGTAGTGGAATACATTTTAAAAGTAACCTTCCCAACACAGTAGTCTTGATTTTATATCTGTTTTAGGAGTAATACACATATATTGTGTTTGTCCTGCAGCTTGCATTAACAGCAATTTTACACAGATCACGTAACCCTGAAAGTACTTTTAATAAATCATGAACCAACAAGCTGAGAAGTTTAAGTAGGAAAAAGTCAAGTGTGCTCCTGGTTACAAAAAGGCTATCTAATGGATCATCATGACAAACATTTCTTTTGTCCTTGGCTCATCTCCATGGTAACTTACCACTTCCCAGGCGAAATCTGGCCAAACTGGTTAAACAGCTGGACTGTCCTGTTAAAGCTGCACACTGGCCACTTATGCATGAGACCACTTTATACATGTTGAGCAAACACACACACAGCAGCTCTTCTCCCTTCACCGTTTTACGCCAACCTGCAGCTTTGAGCTTTTTCTAAGATGGATGAATGGGTGGGCAGGCAGCAGCCAGTGGTGATGGTACCAACGTGTCTTTGCAGTGTCCCACGGCATCTCAAATGGATAACCACTGTTAACCATTTGAGATAGTAGGTTGGTACTGGTTCTTGCCTGATTACAAGTACAGAAGATGCTCTTAGGCAGCTGGGACTGTAAGGGTTTGTTTTTTTTTTTTTTTTTAAATCCTGCTGTTCAGGATCACTTTTCCTCTACTTTAATATTCTCCTAATTAATAACTTTTTATTTTACATTTTGAAAGTCACAGCTCTTCCATATGTGAACCCTAATACTCAGCTAAGAGGTTCTCACCCCACATTGCATTCAAGAATAAATTATAGCCATGTGTAAAGGTTGATCACAGTATGTGGAGGTGAGATTTCAGAAGACTCAGTTGGACTTATTGCAGCATTAGTACCTTGTAGGTTGTCTATTCAAAGCATTTTGGCCAGGATGGACAGAAATGGGGTTTTTTTTAAAATTCGGTTCTAGTTGCTTTTTTATGTCCTGCAGTACGGTGTACAATCCATTTTTTGAGAGAGAGAGAGAGATGGAGAGATAGAGATAGATAGATATTTGACATGCTAAAAACAAGAACAATTTTTTTTCCCCAGGCCAGTATTAAAACAATAGAAGAGAGAATTACACTTAACAATAACTTGCCACTCATGTAATAAAAACACACACATAACCCGATAAACTGCAGGCACTCAGTCCATGAACCTCACAGCCTCATGTTTCTTTTTGTTTCCCTGGATGTCATTGCTCGGTAATGACGGTAACATTTGCCTTGCTTTTTAATGTTCCTTTTCTTTTTCTGTATATTTCCAAGCATTAGATGCCATTAGATGCCTCAGTCATTTTCATATCAGCTTTGGTGCACACAGAAGCATGGCTTTAGGGACTGTGATCACTTTCTGTTACGGCATGAAGTTGCAGCATATTCTCTCCTCTGTAACACAACAGTTTTAAGCCACAACTGACTGCAGAGAGGACGCTATATATATATTAATAAGCACAGTTGTCTTGCCGGTCCCTGGCCTCCTGTGTGAGGTTCCTTTGCATACTCTAGCTTCCTCTCACAGTCCAAGGACATGCATGTTGGTTTAATTGGTGACTCTAAATTGGCTCAGGATGTGAGGTAGATAAAATGTTTTAAGTATTAAATGTATAAAGTCCTTGAAAGCACTATATGAATGTATGGTCTAAAGCACTTTGAGTGGTCAGTAAGACTGAAACAGTGTTATATAAACATGAGTGCGTCACAGTAGAATAAGATTTTGAAAGTACAACAGTATTCCAGTTTGCAGAGTGCAGCAGTGTTACATGGAATCGTAATGCTCCTCACAGTGATTCAGTGAACATTAACAGTTATTTCACTTGTATGCTTGCAATGAAAACAGCTGGACACTATGTTAGTGTTTCCAGAATATCACGTTTTATTGGTCTGTGGAAATAGGATTTTATCCATTTATTTACACTGATAACAAGATAATAAATCCACTGTCAGAAGAAAACATCTACATCCCTAGTAAGATGATTAAGTATAACTTGCTGAATAACCAGATTTGGTTTTGGTTTCTAGCTTTCATTATTACTGTGGTATCATAAGTAATAAGCAAAGCATCGCTCTATAAATGATCATACACAGTTATCAGTTCTAAAAGAGCAAAATGAACTAAAAGTTAGTTATCAATTTTATCAGTGAGGCCGTTTAAGTCTTTGTTATAACAAAATCGTTAAACATAATTAGAAAATGTCATCTTCTTAATCACAAAGGTATAAACAGAGGTAATGATGTTATTAAGATTAATACGGAGACTTTTACTATTTATATTGAAAAAAGGTCATCTCTGGCTGACCAGGTTCTCTTTAACACGGAGCAATCCGTCTGACCTTTCCCGGGCTTTCATCTTTTTTCCATGTAGTTGCGGACAGACTTGTCAAAGACTGCCATGAAGAAATCAACATCTTCCTTTGTGATGCACATGGGTGGTTTGATGCGGAAGGTCTTAAAGAGTGATAAAAGCAGAACAACAGAGATTATGTAGCATCAGTGATTTAGACTGTTAACAGGAAAACACAAGACTTTATCACTCATCCACTCATAATAATGTTATAGGTTTGGGACAGTAGACACTGCTGTATTGAATTATCCATCATTTGGGGGGTGGGGGGCATACAGAAAAGAAAAAAATACTTAGAAATTGTCCCAATACTTTAGATATAAAAATACATTTTAGGTGAACCAAACGGCTTATACACAGCAATTTCTCTTTTTCAGTTAACATCAAGTTAAGAAGTGAGTCCTGTAGGGTTCTGGACTATTAAAACATCATGATTTTTTCTCCTTTATGAAAATAATCAGTGTTCTGCTACCACAAAAATACCTGCAGCATGTTGTTTTCTAAAGCCATAAATAGAAGAACTAAATAGCAGTGTTGACATCACAATGTCTCACTAATGCATGAAGAGGAGAGCTGGAGGCACAATTACAGACAGAGAAATGAAGAATTCCAAAACCAACATTTTCTGTAATTAAATGTATCATCAAAGTGAGCCACTGCTCAGACGTCTATTTTAGATCCAAGGTAAAAAAGAAAAAAGAAAGTAAGCAAAATGACAAGTGTGCTTGAATTGTAGAAAACGACTAGGTTTGTGCTGCAGACACAGCACGTATTGGTGCCACACTGCAGTCTAGCACATACATGAGTATACAGAAGGTTAGAGGGTGAGTGAAATTACCTGTCCATATATTGCTCCTTTCCCAATCAGGACTCCCATGTCCTTGACATCCTCAAAAATCTCAGCCATTGCCTCAGGGGGTAGCGGATCTCGGCTGGCCTACACATAATAGACAAAACGATGTGGGTGGATGTTTTGGTAAGCACAGTAATTTATCCAGCTCAATTACCATGATAATTTTACCAAATGGCTAGTCCTGAGTCACTTTAAACATAGAAGGAGAAATAAATATTTGCCTGAAAAAAATGGTGCATCACTGATAAATTCTATGAGATGTGGTGTGTGACAGTATACGTCATACGTAACATTATTTATTCTTTAAAATAAGGACAGAAAACATTGTTCTTTATAGCCCTAATCCGTAATCTTAAACACTAAACATAGTATATGTATGTGTACCACCCAGTGTAAAATTTATGTCACATCTGTCCTATATTAACAGTATTAGTACTTGCCAAAAATCTTTTTTTTAAACGTTTCTGTAAAAGTTAATCCACCAGTATGTGCAAGCGCTTTAACCAAAATGATATTTTTAATGTTAACATATAATAAATGTTTTTATCCACCAATTTTCAATTTTACAGCTTTATTAAAAAAAGAGAAAAAATAATCAAGAAAATAATTATTTTTTGATTAAGATGCCAAATTACAGTTATTTACTTGGATTCCTGAGCAAAAAAGTAGTTTTTAGTGGTCGGATGTTATGCTTGATTAATTTCTCACTGCCAGTGTGCCAAAATGGTAAACCGCTGAGAACTCGCTGAAAAGGAAAGCGTCTGTATGAAATCACTCCGTGATGCTGCATGGTCTTTGAGACAAGTAGGGCAAGACATAAAGTGTTCTCACAGAGCGGTCAAGTGTGCTTTGGAGGCAGAAAACAAAATCAGAAAACAAAAGCTGACTGAAGCAGATGTCAGACATCTCAAGGTTTTAATTACTAGAGATAGAAAGAAGACCACTGCTGATCTTCAGACAGAGATGAGCTTCTAAATCAGAGTCTGAGACGCACTCCAGTATGACCACAAGCAAAGGACTCAATGAATAAGGCTTAAAGGGAAGAATAGCTGTTAAGAAGACCTTATTCAGACTTGCAAACATCTCAGAACACCTCAGAATTGCCAGGAAGCATGAACACTGTACTGCAAATGACTGGAAGAAGGAAGTCTAGACACAGAAATCTAAGTTTGAACTTTTTGGTCAACACCAAAAAGTTGCAGGTAGGTGAGGACTGGTGATTCGTTGTAGACAACAGAGGAATGAACAGAACATGAGATGGCTGACTGACTAGACAACTGAAAGACTGGCTGAATGACTGAATGGCTGACTGAGCTGAAAGCACACACGGCAACCACAATATCACAAGACACTGAACTTAAATATACAGGCTGAATGATTAGTGATTAGAGACCGGTGAGTGAACAGCTGAGCTTAATCTGACTAATGACACATGGAAGTAACTGGAACAGCAAAACAGGAAATGAGAACGTGTGACAAAACAAACTGAACATGAACAAACTGAGAACACTGGGTGAACTACCCAGGAACACTGACATTAGTGAACCATAAACAAGGTCTACCTCAACATCCCAGAATCCCTTCTGGACTGAAACCGACTTGTTGTGGGTTTATATACCAACAAAAAAATTATCCCAAACATCCACCAAAGCTGTGCAAAGACTCTTTGACAAAGAAACAAGAAAAAGGAAGTACTCGAACTGATGGAGTGGCCAAATCAAGGCCTACAATGGACTCAAAGATAGACTCTACAAAAGTTTCATTTACAGCAGGTCTCTCGGACTAGTTAGAAATGATCTGAAAGTCAATATCAAAAGAGCCTGTCAAAGTGCACCAAGTACTTAAAAACAAGCCAGCAAGAATGCAAGCTGTTCAATGCCTAAGGGGGCATTAAGTCTTTTGGTTATTATACGTGAGTAAGTACTATGTAGTTGTTTGTTGAATAACTAATATAATTTTTAGTTTTAAGCAAGTTTTTTGTGTGACAGATTTGTAAAATATTTGTATTTCCTTGATTCTACACTGTTACAAAAAACATCTTAAAAAAACGGTAATATTCCGGCAGCTGGGGCGCCAAAATACTACCGTAAAATAACAGAAAATAACTTCCTCATAAAAATACGGTTATTTTCAGTAAAACAATACAGTTTGTTGTGCTAATTTTACATGGGATCTTGCCTTTTCAAGTGATTGTAAACATTAAATTACGAACATGTTAATGTGATTAAACAATGAAATTATCTATAAATAGGAAAAAAAACAAATCTTAAAAAAAACAGTAATATTCCGGCAGCTGGGGCACCAAAATACTACCGTAAAATAACAGAAAATAACTTTCTCATGAAAATGACTGTATTTTCAGTAATGAAAATAGAGTTTGTAGCGCTAATTTTACATTGGGAACATTTTAATGTGATCAAACAATGAAATTACCTATAAACAAGGTCAATGAATGTGGCAATATGAATCATAATACGTAAATGTACAGAAATATACAGTTAACAGTTGGTTTAAATAATAATGGATTGCATGCCCTGGGACAGACTGACAGAGACGAGGCTGCCATATTGCACCAGGCGGTAGGTGAAGAGTCTTGACCACGGACACAATACCGAGAGTGTCCGAGCCGGGGCTCGAACCGAATCTGATCACAAGGCCAACTGCCAACTCTTGAGCCACGATTGCCCTAAATAGCAATGATAATAATACTTATGTGATGTAACACAAGCTTATAGGAATCATGTTATATACTTTGTATATGTTATATGTTTTTTTGGTTTTTATTCCAATTAATTATATTTTCACTTGTTACCTCTGAATTATTGAATCAGACCTAGATGACATGAAATTTTCAGCAAAATTATAATTCAATTACTCCTTTAATTATTGATTGTTCTCATTAATTTTCGATCATTTTATATATTTTTCCATAGTATTACATTTGGATTTAACAGATCATTCTCTCACATAACAGACAAATATTTGTGAAATTATGATGCATTTCTGAATGTATTTTTACAATCTAAATATGCATATGTACATATAAAATATTTAAAAAACAAGTAAATTGTGTTTTACTAAATTTACAGTGATGTTATGTTATTTTACCTTTGACATGTAAAATCACAGTCTACCTATGTAAATTTAATGATATTCTAGAAAGACAGTACAAAACTGTAAAATATACCGTAAGATACTTTGACATTACTATTTTTTGGAACAGTGTAGGGTGGTCTAATAATCACAGTATATGGTATAAGACAAGAATGTTGAAATAAATTTAACATGTGTCTGTCTGTCTCTGTGGTTGTATGGTCTACCTGTTGTGTCAAGTGAGTCTTGTATCCCCATTCAGTCATGTCTCTGCATTTCTTCACCGTTTCCCTGTGTCAAGTTTGTATGTCTTAAGTTTGGGTGTCTGTCTCATGTTGTTTCCTGTTTTGCTTTAATAGTCCTTCATCTTGTGTGTGTGATGTTCCGCATTGCTTCCCTTGGATTGTTAGTGGATTCTGTTCACCACATTTCCACTCTGCCCTTACCTCATGTGTCTAATTAAGTCTTCAGTTTTCTTTAGTTTCTGATGGCAACCTCCCCTCTAGCTGTGTTCTGCATGTCCAGTATTTCCTATTCAGGGTACTAGTCTCTGAATAATTAAGTTTCCTGTATTCTGTTTCTCGTAAGTCTAACAATAAAGCTGCCTTTAAGTTTAGTCCAGTTTCTGAGTCCTACATTTGGGTCCTAACCCGGCCTGCTTCACACAACAGCTCATGACAACATGTACCAAAGTAAGGACACAAATGTCTATGACAAACCTTCTGAAAGAGCATACAGACAGGAATTCTTTTCAGCTTTCAAATGGAGTGAGTGAATGGATTTGAATTCATTTGTTTAACCTTGAATTATGTATGTTGAGAAGACAGACACTCTGAGTGACTAAATATGGTTCACAACCTGCAGCCATGTTGCAAAAGAAAAAATATTTAACTAGATGGTTGGTACACAGATAATAAATAAATAAATGAATAAAGATGGGAGCAAAAAATAATTAAATAAATAAAAAATTCACTGACTATGTTTTTATATTTGGGATCTTCTGATTCAGAATGAAAAGTTCACCCACTTCGTTTCTCATTACACTTTTTCTCCTAATGTTTATTCGTGTGGTTCATTCCAGAAACTGTGACTCCGTTTCTCAAAACTCCAAACACAAACAAAGAGTTTGCTGCTTTTGTCAAAACCCCACACATCTCTTGCGAAATAAAAACAGTGCTCAAAAAAACAAAACATGTCCTCTCTTCTCAAAACGGGTTCCTTCCACAAAAACAATACACACAGATATTACCTGATGTCTTCTCGCAGACCATCATAGGGATAAATATAAAACAGTACCATCAAAAGTGCTCATATATGTTTTGGTTTGGTGAGGTCATGCTATGTATTCAAATGATTCTGAGCACCAATATCCCAAAAAAAAGAATAATAAAAAAAGTACCTATTTAATGTATATATTGAGCAAATTTACTAAATTCACCATGTATTGCAAGTACAATGAGAAACCCTACACAGATCCCAAACTGTAAGAAATATATGTGTATTACTGCAATACGTGTTTAGCTGAACTGACCAAAAAAAACTGCTGCTTCCTCACAGACCCCCTTTCACTCTTCCTCTTTGTTCTTCCTGTTTCAGATTCTTGCCTAACACTTGAAGAAATGACTCAAAGCCTCTTTTATACTCACACATGATTAAATTGTTCTTCCAGTTGAGTTTGCAAAGGTGCAGAAAGAGTTGAACCAATTTCTAAATCAGTGTGTTGCATTTTGAAGGCCAGTGTTCCTACAGGTGAAAGAGAGTGTGCTAAATGATGCACTTTGTGTTCAGAGATTTGCAAGAGTGTGATTTAGAATGACATCTGAGCAAAACAGGTGGGAATGTCAGAAGTAATATGTATGAGCTTTTTAACATGGCCTTCATAAATGGTAAGTAAAACAATACTATTACTGTATTTTATAAATGTGTATCATAGGATATTATAGGATATTCAATCTATTTTCTTCTGTACAGAATTATGGCTGTTTAAATACATGTTTTTTGTTTTGTTTCGTTTTGAAATTATGTATTAACTGGGCTTTTTCTCTGATTTGCATTCAGGATTAATAAAATCCTGATGCAATGCAAATGCAAAGAAAGGTTTAAATAATTACAAATGTTCTATTGCCCACCATTTTTTATACCTACAGGCCTGAGACAGAGCACGATGCGTGTGGAGAACCGGGCCCATCCGGAATAACACAGGCCAAACGGTGAGTATACTCATAAAGAAAAAAAGACGTGTATATTCTGTTTTGAAACGACACAGTGCGTATATAAAAAATAAAATTTTAACACATATCAATCTGTACCTCCTGAATGCAAATCCTGAATGCAAATCAGAGAAAAAGCCCAGTTAATACATAATTAAAAAAACAAAACAAAACCAAAAAACGTATTTAAACAGACGTAATTCTGTACACACCTTGTGCCTGTTAGAGGACTCCTTTGACCTATAAAATCGTGTGTTTCTGAAGAAACATATCCTGCGCCTGCTCCTAAAAATCAGGCTTTTGTTTTAGAAAAGAAAATAGAAAATCCTATAATATTCTATGATACACATTTCTAAAATACAGAAATAGTCTTGTTCTACGTACCATTTATGAAGGCCATGTTAAAAAGAACTCTGTTAGTCTTGCTGATCGGAAAAATGCTCTGCTCCGTAGCGTGTCCTGACACCGAAATGCTGCGACTCTGAAGCATTTAGGGTAATTTTATATGGGTGGGTGTTTCCAAAAACAATAGAGGGCTTCGCTGTGTCTCGGGGTCCCAACAATTAAATGATGCACCTGAGGGCTTTGACTTTGCTGAGCAATTTCAATCAATAAACCTTCGGTTGAAACAAATGTTGCTATCTACATGGGGGCAAAATAAAGAAGGGCACCACGACACTGCTAGCTAGTTCGAACAATAGAGGGGCGTAACTGCGGTGGTGGTGGTGGGGGGGCAAAAAAACGCATACATTACACTTGTGCTGATTAGAGACAGTGGTGTTGTTCTGAACTCCCAATCCTTTAAATTAAGTCATGGAAACAGCTGCTGATTACCTGCTGTTTGTTTTTTCTAGAAACCGTGGTGTTCGTCCTCCAATCCCGAAAGGCCAAAAACAGAATCGGAACTAACGAGCTGCTCACGATAGGGAGCCAAAATTACATTGCAGTCCAATTTCAATGCATATGCACATGACAAATAAAGGTCTATCTATCTATCAAAATGTATCACTTTCACACACTAAAATTCAATTTCCACATTACAGCCCTTTGACGCCACCTGCAAAGCACAAACGAACTGTGCTGGTGAGGAGAAACGCTGGTCAAAATAACACCATTAACGACAATACAACAGCAAGATATTTTCCAAGCAGCAATCACAAAATCTCTCAAAAACGAAGTCACTGAAATAGAAACGTCAGCTCCAGGGCAACAGTGAGCAGACTTTCTGCCACTGTATTGCAAGCTCCAGGAGCCTGAATGGCCTGTTGATTCCCCAGTGAGACAAAGCAAGGGGATTAATAATATTATTATTTTTAGCTAATACATGTACTCTTGCTGCTAGCAGTTTTACATGTTAAAAAACCTATAGGATGATTGAAAAGAAGGCACTGAGAACCAGGCAAAGCGTTACAACTGAAAACAATTTTATCCGAACAGCTGATACCCACCCACCTGTGTTCTTTGATGTGTGTGAACAACATTAACCTCTCTTGCTTGTATAGGCTGTAAAATGGGAAATAAGCTTCCTGCTTCCTCTCTTTTCTCACCCACTGCATGTACAGAGCTGCAAACACAACTCTGCTCTGGTCTGTCTGTGCATCATAATACATCTTTTAACAAGCAATTTTTTTCTGGCAGGAGAGTCTGTATTATTTCTTTTCTTTGTTTCTTTCTTTCAAATATTAAAGGAAAATAAAAAAGTGCATGCACTGCAGCCACAATACCATCAGACTGGCACACATGCTGCAGAAAACAGTTAACTGGGGCAATGCTGGCCAACGCCCCCAGGGAGGCACCATGCAAATATGTATTGTATAAACATATGAGCACAAGGGTCACAGCACCTTGTCTCGGACCATTTCCACACCGATCTGCAGGCCTTTTCCACGGACATCACCGATGATCTCATACTTGTCTCTGAGTTTCGCAAGCTCTGTCATCAGATAGGTGCCCACACGAAGGCTGTTCTGCTGGGTGTCGTCCTCTCTGATTGTCTGTTAAGGAAAAATGCAGGGTTTTTTTTTTCTGTATTTCAGTGTCGCTGCTGTCACTGTTATCTTGAACAGGCTTCATTTAGAAAAGGTTAAAGAATTCCTACATCAAGCACCGATGAAGCCACAGCACAAGCCAAAGGATTTCCCCCAAAGGTGTTGAAGTGAAGCCCCCTGGCAAAGGAGGCTGCAATTTCTAAAAAAACCAAACCAAAACAACAAAAAATGAAAAAACAAATTCAAACCTCCAGCGACTGCTCCGTTCAAATTACATCTCAAAATATAAGATATATAAAATACTTTTGTGAAAAATGAATTCATGTTGAAGTCTTTATCAACTTGATGCTAGGTCTTTTAGTATTGTTTAACACTAACAATACAAAATGGATGAAAATGGAAGTCTGATGGTACTTTTCAAGGTAGCACATCAGTCATACAGCTACTATATGGTAAACAAAGAGAGGCTCACATTGAGGCTCACAGCATTATTAGTCTCCCAGGGCTCCAGCAGCGTTGTGCTAATGGAACAAGTACTAGAAGCTTTTCTTCAAATCAATCTATGTCTTAGGTATTCAATGTGGAACTACTTTTTCCTCCTTGTCTCCTTTCCTCAATTTCTTGCTGAGAGCTTGGCTGAAGTGGTGAGTCACAACTGGAGAGTCGATTATTTCATTCACTCGCAATTTCAGTAAAAAAAAAAAGAAAATCTGGTCTGCTTGTTGCTTGAAAAGTATAAAATAATTAATAAATAAAAAAATAAGCTTTCGTGGAGTCCTTGTTTTTTTTTGATAATCTATAAATACATGTTAAATTGTTCAAAAAGCTCCATCACTACCTGGCAGAAAGAGACAGATGCTGTCTCGCCAGTTACATTTTGAAAATAATGTATAATGTAATTAAATTTATTTGTTTATGTTTCTTGAGTATACAAGCAGATCTCCAAACACTAGAGTATATTCTCACCTGGTGTTGTAACAACAGCTCCCATTGGGAATCCATTGCCAATGCCCTTTGCCATTGTAACCATATCAGGAATAACATCGTGGCCTTGGAAACCCCAAAAGTGGCTTCCTGTTCGTCCAAATCCAGTCTGGACCTGCCAGGTGAAAAACTGATGATTAAGTGATTTATTTATTTCTTTATTTATTCCCCTTTTTGGAGTACTACAGTAAAGGAAGCAAAAAAAGAAAAAAAAAACCTTAATTGTCCATAAGAATTTAATACCTATTTGGGGTGTTGTAGGAATCTCTAATTTAATCAAGATAATAAAACATTTCCCTTCAAACGCTGAGTCTCATTCACTAATACTAGCCTGCAGCACTATTGTCTTCCTTCCATATTCAGTGGTGATTCGAACAAAATACTGTCACAGACATACATTTTGGTGACTGTTATAGACGAGTGACATACTCTGAACATGACCCGTGAAACATTACAGTCATAGGGGGGTGAAGAATTGGGATTTATGATAAATCTTTTTTTTAAAACATCTGGATGTTAATAATTGATGCACGTGTGGCAATGTTCTTACACAGTTTCATTCAGACTGGCTCACCTGTCAGGGAGGAGATAAGGTACATACTGACATATGTACATACACATGCTACATTATCGTAAGATGTGCATAGAAATGGTCTTACGTACGTACAAACTAAGTGCACACACAAAATAATTTAAAATAATTTTACAACTGAAGAAACTGAAACAATAACGCCCACCTCTTCATTGAATTTCCTCAAGACTGAAGAAAAAAAATCCAGGGCTCAATATCGTGTATAAAATTTTTGGGATTTTTGGGCTTTTCTGTTTTGTGTGGTTGTTGTATTGAAAGAAGAATACTCAAAAGTTTTCCTATGAGAACAGGTTTTTCTAAACAAGGTTTATTAGAATAAATCCACCTACTCCTGCATTTGTGTGTAAAACTAGTATGTGTGGTTAAGGCACAGATGTGCAAACATACTGTTTATGCCCACTGACTTGGTAGCTTATGAGTGATTGGCAGTTACTTTCTTATTTTTTAATGCATTTAGGAATATTTTATAACAGTGCTTTACCATAAAGCACTTTATTTAAATGGAAATAACACAGCAGATTCAACACGTGTAGCAGCACATGTACCAATGTGCTTAATCTCCACTTTCTAATATGCTGTGGCAGGCTTAAAGATTTTTTTTAAGAGTTTAAAAAACAAACAAAAAACGGACCCAAACAAAACAATGTAGCTAAAAAATTTTAATTAGAAAACCTATTTAACATTTGCACTTAACCTCGTCAGCAACGCAGATTCCTCCTCGCTCTCTAACAAGTTTGTAGGCGTCCTTAAGGTAGTTTTTAGGATACGGCACAGCTCCTCCCACTCCCTGTATAAACACACACGTGCACGTCCCACTGTCACATCTTAATTAACACAAACACAGCGACCATTCTGAACAAGGTAAAACAACAAACATAGACAGTATATTAACAAAGGCCTGTTCTAAATGAAATCACAATCCATTCAGCGTAACAACGTGTTTAACCCCCCCCAAATAAAAGGAAATATTTAAAGAAACCCTAACCCTACAATTGAGTAAAGTACCTGAATCGGCTCTCCAAAGAAAGCAGCTATTCTGTTTGGGACACTTGTAGCAAATGTCTCTTTGAGTTGTGCAATGTACTGTTCATTTGCCATGCAGTGATCTGTGGAGGGGGAACAACACAAAAAACTTTCTTGTCAGTTTAGATGGTTGGCTGATTCAGATATTATTTTGCTGCGACAGATGTTTGGTTTGTGCAAAAATCCATGAAATTGTGCTGACAATGGGACCATTTTCAAGTGGTCTAGTAGAGACAGGTTATAATTAACATTCCTGAAAGTGGTAAAACATTAAAAGAAGTAAATACTCAACAGCTACCTCGTTTTCGGGGTTATAAGTAATCTGCCCTATTCTGTATTTTGAAAGAAGTGCATGTTTTTGATTCACAACTCAAAAGAAAAACAGAAAATTACAAAAATGAAAGTATATAATTTTGTTTAGATGCATGTGTCAATCAATAATGATCTAGGCAAAACAAAGGACCCCCCGCCCCCCCAAACAAACAGATCTCCTTTTTTGTCACCTGGATACAGACAGACTATTATAAAAAAATTAAAAACATCTCCCCCTTTTATTCTGTTTATTAGAACAGAACGGGTGCATTAGCACCTGAGCCACAAGTGCACATGTTTGTGTACCTTGGGCACAAGTGCACTCTCTGATGGTCTGAACGGGGGAGTCTCTGCAGTGGCTTCCTCCCCAAGGCCCTCTGAACACATCGGGACACATGGTCTGTTCATTGGACAGAAATCAGGTCTGCTTATTTCAGTTTAACAGCACAAATAAAGCATCACCAAACTTTACTGCTGCGAAAGCATCGGCCACCTTCAGCCCATTTCAGAATTATATTTAATTAAGTAGATATAAAATGTGCAAATGAATTAGTTTAAATAATGCAAACATATTCAGTGACAGACTAATACCTTCAATACATTTCAACCTTAAATGTGTCACTTTAAGCCAATTATTAACCAGATGCCACCTACAAGTTTACTTTGTTAACGTTTCTAAATCATGTTTATCTCGATTAAATGTTTTCTGCTAAAACTGGATTCATCCAGATGGACAACACCCAGTATCCATAGGGCACCAGGGATCAATGTAAAGTTTGCTTAGAGTTAAAAATTAAATTTTTTTGACTCACTGCCTTTGGAGCCATCAGTACTCAACCCAACTGAACAACAAGGAGATTTGCATATGAGGTAATATCTTTTTGCGAGTAATGTTTGATTAAAAGTTGAAAAGATTTTCAATAAATTAATGCCAGTGTTTTATTGCAGTTTTTTTCTTTAATTTGTCACTCTTGTTTATATGTGTCTTTATGCACTGAATGGGAAATATTCCAGTTTTCAGATACAACAAAGTTGTTTTTTTTTTTTTTTTGCTGTCTTCTTGCAGTACCTACATTTGTGGAGTCAAAACCACTGGCAACAGGGTATTTATATGCTGCATTGGAAGTGAGGCCAATGGTCTGTGGACTGCCACCATGATATGACCCTCTAGAAGACAAAAATACACATTACTGGCAACAATACCGCAATCCTCAACGTTGTTTTTCATGATTTACTTTAACTCTGTGCTTCTCTTTTCAGTGCCTCCAAACAGATAAAATAACATCAATTAATAGCAGAAAAAAGGACAATAGTAAAAACTGTAAAACAATAAAAGAAACAAAAACCTGAGGCCGGTAGTACGAAACAAGATTATAGGATTAGCAAAGCCGCTTCAACATTAGCAATTTCAATGTTACAAAGATGTGGCATCATGACAACTTATATTGCACGTCTAACTAGATCAACAAGTATAAAGTAACAAGTACTGCCAGTTCTCTGGAAAATAGCGGCAACATTGCTGAAGGTTGCCTTCGATCGCTCTGTGTGGCTACAAAAAGGTTTTTATAATAGTCGTAAGCCTTTGTTGTTTCCTTGGGAACTCCTGTGAGATATATGGCATCTGAAGCAGTCCTACTCCTGCATTTTTCTGTTGGCTGCAAACAATTTAAAATCATTTTTTAAGTCTTAAAGATCCTTGAATCAGGGCATCTCCCTGGTCAGTTTGTTTGGTATCCCCGTAACTCCATTGATAAGCGTGCAGACAGCGTGACTTGCTTAAGTTAAATCTGAGCATCAGAATCATAAGGAAACGTGACTTTTAACATGGCGTGGTTGTTGGTGCCAGATGGGCTGGTTTAAATATTTCAGAAACTGCTGATCTACTCTGCAGAAGAAAAAAGAAAATAACCAGTGAGCGGCAGTTCTCTGGGTGAAAATGCATCGTTGATGCCAGAGGTCAGTAACTCAAATAAACACTTATTGCAATCACGATATGCAGAAGGGCATAAAACACATTCATACAGCATTTATAATACTACACTACTTTCTAGTATAGCCACTCACACTTCTGCTCACTTTCTGCAGCTGCTGTGCTGACTTTAGTTTGCATTACATGTTTAACCTCTTTAATATTTCCAATCATGTCAGAGCTGCTACACTGTCAGTAGACCCATTCCTGTTTGTGATTGGTCATTTGCTGCAACACCACCCCCTTCATGCGAAACCCTGGGTCAATAACCACCTTCATGAGACTGATTAGGCTGATTATTCTGGGTATGTTGACCCTGCTTCGTAGTAAACAATGCCTATGAAGGTTAGTTAACAAAGTTACCAAAAATGAAACATTTCTACAGAATTTACATTTTTCTTTCATCAGGAGGTGAGTAGGATGCCTTTGTTATTCATAGAAAAAAAGAAAAATTTAGACCTTAAAGTAATTATATCGTAGTTGCCTGTGTGGAGACGAGCCATCAAAATTGCCAGGTCATTGGCTTCCGAGCCGCTGTTTGTCAGATATATCACCTGGACAAGGAACAGACCAGCACACTGTTTAATGACAGCCTCAGCCGATGATGACAGCTAATTCAATGAAAAACTCAATACCTTACCTTTAGCGGATCTGGGAAGTGGGAGGCTAGTTTTTCACAATACTCATGAAGCGTTGGATAAACATAGATGCTAGTTGTATGCCACAGCTTCTTCAGCTGCTGCTCTGCAGCTGCTGTTACTTTCCTGTGAACAAAGACGCCATTTCATTTCCTCTGTGATAATATAATATGATGATTTAGTAATTAGAAAAGTACTTCAGCAACTTCCAACAAGTACTTTGCTAAATATGTTAGATTTATTCATTCAGAGTGTTTGCCAAAGTCCTTGTACAGTACTAAGTGCAACATTTCACAGTAACCTTTCTCAACGTAGAACAATGGTTTCATAGTTTCTTTAGAGAATTCACAACCTAACTGGGCTTATAAAACTATAGCGTCTAATCTATAACTTTCATAGCTCACTTGTCTGAAGTGCGGTACATGTTGCTTGTTAGATGCAGACATTTCTGCAGGGATAAATCAGTAATTATTGATATTACCAGCTGCTGCTGTCTAATGCAACAGGTGTGTAATAAGATTAAAAATGTCTAGAAACAGCTGGAACCAACGAACTACCTTTGGCTTATGTTAGCATTTAAAAAAAATCTAATTTAAGGTGTTACTCATTAACAGATGTACAACAGTGAGGGAAAAAAATCAGGTGGAAAGGAGGTTGGGGACTTTACACAGGTTCTGTAATGGCATGAAGAATGTGGGGAGTTTTTTAGTGCTTTGTGATGTTTTATGGAGTAGATTTGGTGCTGACATGTGGAAAATAAGTGATGTTCTTATTGTGTCCAGCAGAAAATAAATTAGCTTAGGCAAAGAGAAACCAGGAGACAACCTCAACCGGCGGGCCATGGACTGGGAGTTGTTTGATACTGGGCCGTGAGAGTTGAGGCTCGGCTATTTTTTTAATCGTTTTTATCATTAACTCGGATTCCCTGGGTCTTTTCCCGTGTGTTATGAATAAATCTTGTTTTTTTCATACCGGTACTGGTTTCATTTAGTTGTATTTATCCGTGACACCTTAAAGGGCGGTCCGTGAAAATATTGTCAGACATAAAGCGGTCTGTGGTGCAAAAAGGTTGGGGACGACTGATGTAGGGCATTCTCTAAAACGACCAAACTACTCGGGATGCTAGACAGACAGAGGTCTTATAGGAGAGGCTTACAGAATTATTAGCCCCATATTTTGGTTAAGTATTTCCAGAGTATCTGTTAAATAGAGCAAGGGATTTTTAAGACAAACATCTTTGTTTTATTGTCGATGTTTACATTATTTTACTTTACACATAGAAACAAAATTATTTAACAAAAACCTAAACTATCAGTTTCCAAACTATTAGTCCCATGATGTTAATAGTCAAACATGTATCATATCTTCTTGGATAACAGTCTGCAGCAGATTTTGTTGTAGTTTTCAACAAATCTCCTGAGAAACCCCAGCCCATTCTTCTTTGACTAATCTCTCAGCCTCCTCTAGATTTTATGGTCAATAGTCAGTAACATTTACTTTGGTCCTCTTATGGTAGTTCTTCACCAGGAGCAACATCTGATTTGGGTTGTTGTTGTCGTGTTGAAAGACAAACAGCATAATACTCCCACCACCGTGCTTCACTGTGGGGATGGTGTCAGGATGCGTGTCCAGTTTGCATAATCTTTCTCCGGGTTCTCCTAGCGTACTTCAGCCTGCCTTAAAGGCATCTCTACTTGTAGTGATTGTCTTCTTTAAGATTTTATTCTTTAGGTCATTCACTCATGTCTCAGCAGTTGTTCTGGGGTCTTTAGGCACATCTCTCACTAGTTTTATTTCCAGAGTCTTTAAAACCTTTCAATCATGCCAGGTTTGTTCTGTACTGTGGGGCTTTTTCTATGAATTCCTTTATGATACTTCTCACTCCAGTTCTTGACACTTTGAAGATAACCTTGGCTGTAACTGGATTGTTGTAACTCTGAGCATTACAAAGTTAAAGCACATCATTGCACATTGGTCAGTTTTTCAGGGAGCTAAGAATTATGACTCTGATAAATATCTTTTTCTGAAATAATTATTTAATTCATTATTATTATTAAATAATGTATGCTTTCTTAAGAAAACGGGCATGTTTCAAAATGCTTTATTTAAAAAAAAACATGCTGTTATAATAGCACTGTATGCTGGGTGGAAAGTGGTGCATAAATGTTACAATAACCGACTCATGTCAGTGTCTCTACTTCATCCATCGGATGCCTGTGTTTGTTAAATACTTTTCCATGTGTAACACGGCAAACTGTAAAGGATCTTACGGGTGGCAGTGGCCCACACTGACAGTCGCCACACCAGCAAACAGATCCAGATATCGTCTCCCGTCCACATCCCACAGCCACTGCATGTACCCCTGGTGGATGAACACTGGCTTCTTATAATAAGTAACCTTCATGGTCATGGGGTGGCAGTTCTGTCTGCGGATCTCTATCATACGGTCTTTGGACATACCCTTGATAGAGACAAGTACACAAGATAAGGGTTGCAGAATGGGATGTTTATTTTTTTGTAACTGAGGTTTTTTACTCACTGGGCTGAAGTGCTCATTTATTCAACCAACTAAGTACTATTATTACTGAAGCGATTACATAATGCAAGGCCAAATGGAGTCTGCTCTTACCGTGTATTTTTCTGGACTGAAATTGCACGGGGGCATCTCTGGCACGTCTGTAGAGGGGGGCTTGAAGGCTGATTTCTGACATAATGCGCCTGTAAATTAATTGCAGTGTAAAAACAAAAGAAGAAGAAGGGAAGAACAGCTGGTTGACAACCATAGAGCTCTCTATTTTATCTGGCAGAGGATGATCAAAGCTTTGGCGTGACATTACAGTGACATCATGTCATGTTTCTGTTGACACAAATGCCAAATATTTAACACCCAATTACCAAATGTAATTTCTAATCATCAACAAAAAAAACCACACACATGAGGTTTAAACTGTGTTTGCCTTTGATGCTACTGGTTTCATTTCATTCACACTTTTGAACAATATTGAAGCCAGGATGGGACCACAATTAGATAACCTTTGACCTCACAGCACACTGATGTAATGCTGCCTGTTAGCTTGTTGTGAAACCTCTAGCAGACATCTACAATGGCATGGCTGTGACAGATCTTCAGATTGAGATATTATTAAAAGAAAAAATAATAATAATGGTTGAATCAATTAACTGAAATATGCTCCTCCTGCACTGTAGTAGCAACAAACCAAAAAGCTTAACACACTTATATAGTGAGGGTAAAAGTTGGAGCTGAAGCAGGGAGAACTCACCACTTGCCCGGTGGAAATAGGCCAAACTGGGCCTTGAGCAGGACCCTCGTGTTAAAGCAGCACAGCGTCCGCTTAGACTCGATATAGCTTTATACATGGTGAGCAGGCACTGGGGGGGTACACGACAAGTGCTCTTCTTCCACCGTGTTGACAGTCAAAAGGAGATAAGGCGGGTGCCCGTTTTTCTTTCTTAAAAAAAAAAAAAAGTGTTTGAAGTGGGCGGCGACGTCCCTCACGCGCGCTCACAACGTCATGGTTTGTGCGTTCCTGAACTTGTCCCGCTTAAGATGAGCAATTTACTGGAAAAAAACAGTAACCTCACAAAGTTATGCGCCAATGGAAGATACAGAATATAGTAAATCAGTATCAACAAAAAAGGCTTTTAACTGGTGTAAACTGGTTTTTAAACGAGTCGACAAAAGCGCAAACAAAAGAGAAGGGTATCCTTTGTTTTTTATTGTGTGAAAAGGATACATAATATAAAAATGTGTCATTACCTTATGTACTTTATGTGTTGTGTACTTTATTTGTGTCCATTTTTATTCACGAGTGAGCCAAAAAAAACCCAACCTCCCCCCCCCCCAAAAAAAAAAAAAAAAAAAAAAAATTAACCCGAAAAAATCAGAGGAACACCAATTAAAATGTCCAGATTTATTTTAAAGTACAAACAAATTGAAATGTTAAGATTTAAATAAATAGATAAATAAATAACACTTATTCACCATGTATATTTTGTCCTGCCTCTCTCTGCTCTCTTCTCCCTCCCTGCACCCAAAGCCTGGCAGAGGGCTGCCACTTCGGTCCACATGTGCTTGCTCATGGGTGGTTGTCTGATTTGTTTTCTCTTTAATATTGTGGGCTCTTTACCCTTGATGAGAATGTTCTTGTGATTTGGTGCTAGATGACCAATTAATCCTATTCAAGTGAATCAGAAACCGAGTGGATTGCATAAGTACATAATTCATTATCCTTTTTCTTGTTTGTGTTTTAAATTCATTTGTGTTGCTTATTTTGTCACGTTATTAATTTTATTAAAGTTCGAAAAAAAAATCGTTGATTATCCCACAGCCTTACTGATCACCACTGCATGTACAACAGCACAGAAGATCCTTAGTATGTATTTAGTAACTAAACAAAAATTAGATTTTACTTTTCTATGATTGAAATGTATGAAATTCTTTGATCTTTTCATATTTTACCAATTCAATGTAGTAATGCTTGGATCACCACACTGCAATAACATTTTGGTAAATATTTGCAATTATTAATGAGTACTCTGCAAAGCAATCCAGGGGCCTGAATACCACCTTATGCTGGGCTGCTTCTAAACAACATGCTACCCCTGCTTGCTGCTGGGTAAATGCATGCTTTTTTACATGTATTTTCATTACTAATATTGTCAGCCAAGTAATAATTACACGTATGTAAGTATCAAATAAGGACACAAAAAATAAACAAAATTCCATTACTGGGTTTTTTTTAATTTTGTTATAAACATGACTTTCCACAAAGATTTTACATTTCATTTCAAAACTATACATATATTTATATAGGTACGTGTAGGCTATACAGACATCTGTGCATACAGAAATAAAGAGCAGTGTTGTACATTACCATACCAAGTAATACAACACTACTTCGCCTTCCAAAAATCTAAATATCTTTGCAGATTAAAACTGCAGAAGGTGTATTTACAGAAAAACATTCTCATTCTCTCTGAATGAAAAAATAGAGCAGTACATTCTCACTTTTGCTGTGTTTTGTTGTGTTTATTTTTAATTTTAATGCTATACATATTGTAGCTTTAGAGAAAGCAGCTTAAAATGTAGTGTTGGTTTCTATAAGGAAAAGGGAAAATACACTCACATACAAAAAACTGAGACAAAGTAGAAGGTTGGGGTTTCTGCAGTTTTTAACAGATAATCACAATTACTATACGGTATATCAATAGGATCGATGAAAACAACGTTTATGTGCCAGAGAGGATGGTTCATGATAGACAGCCAGTACAATCAGGATGATCATATAAAGTACCACGTGGATTTTTAGAAGAATTACAAAACTCAATTAAGCTCGTAAGTCAATATATTCAATAACAATTATTTGATAATCAATAGTGTGTTACTGCTTCGCCCTCAGCAAAGACATGTCTCTTACAGGAGAAGAAGATAAAAAAATAAATATACATTGTCTTGGCAATTTTTTTTTTTTTTTAAGGAGTGTTAGTGCTTTTTCGTATCTTTCAGTCCCTGCCTCTTGCAATGTTCTACAACTGCCAATTTGGGCTGGCATGTCTACTAAGTGTCCAGGGAGAACATAGTGGCAGTGTCGACATACCCACTTACTGCCAGAACCCTTTCCTCCTGGACCGGCAGGGCAATGTGACTGCAGGTTGTTGGCTTAGGAGTGTTAATAGCGATGGAAGATGTGTAGCAGCTCTCGGCTGCTCCAGCCATTTCCATGCTCTCTTCTTCCACCACGTCTCTCTGGAGCAGCAGCACATTGTCACTGTTTACCCCTTTCACTTTGCTGTAGTTGTCTCCATGTCCTACCCAGGAGCAGGCTTTTTCACGGCTATGGCCTGAAGGAATAGGATGGAGAAGCACCTTATTCTCCTCATTGACCCTTTGCACTTCAACATACTCTGTCATCCGGGTGGGCAACAGCAGATTACTGGGCACATTTCCGTCATTGATGGCTGAGATGTTGCGATCGCTGTGGGCCTGGAGTTGCTGGTGGACATCTGTCTGGGGATAAGGTTGATTATTATTAAAGCAGACCTCCCAGTAGCTTGACTGGAGAGCCTTTTTGATGCAGTGGTCTGAGGATGGGGAGCCCGGAGGAAACTGGGTGTCAGAAAGGCAATTCTGTTTGTGCATCTCAAGTGAGTTGTGTGGATCCAGTGGGCTTGGGCTGTACGGAGTCACTGGGGAAAACACAGAAGGCCAGGTCTTAACCTTCTTACTTGATGCATCAGGGCTAACTACATCTTCATTAGCACATAGCATCGTTTCCTTCTCCCAGGCTTCTTTGGGCCCTTGTGTCTCCGTCCCAATTTGATCTCCCTCCTGATTTTGTTGCTGCTGTTCCTCTTTTGCCGCGCCACTTTTATCCATCAACAGATTGTCACTGTCACAGCTGCCCCGGCCAGAGTCACTGTCGGATGCCGAGCCTATGGATTTCAGGCAGCCGTCATGATCCTTGCCTTCGTCGACCATCAGTTCCTGCTGTTCTGGCACATACACTTCTAAGTATTCTACCAGCAAGTCCTCATAGTTAGACGTGGTTGGTGGGAAGTCAGACACCACCAGTGCGCTGAACACCTCGTCAGACTTGCCACTCTGCACACAAAGAGTAAAACTACTCAATGCAGATAGAAAGCACTATACAAATAGACATTTTTTCTGAATAAGTAGCCATCGAGACAGTGTTCATAATGTTGCCCCTTTACCTTGAGAAGCTGCTTGTCAAAGCCTTTGATTTTAGGACCAGGGACTGGTGGCAGCATGCAGTGTTTCAGACTTTACACACAGACACACAAAAGGCTTTGTTAGCAGGAGTTGAATATGACAGAAGTGATGACTATAGTCAGTATTTTACTTGCAGTATGCTACCAAAGCCCAGAATGGTCACATTATCGCATGAGCTAATACAGTTATTTATAGTTGATTACCTGTGAGACATTTAATCAGATTTTTCTTTCCTACTAATGGAAATTTATACATGTGAATAAGATCATTCTGTGTTTTTTACAACAAAGGAAGGACTGAAGTCTCTGCACAGAAATATCCTTTAGCCATGTCTGGTTTTACAGAACAGACAGTGTGAATAATGGGCACCACTATGGAGTATTGATTTTTCTTGAGGTAAAGGGATAATTCAGCCACAACTCATAAAAAAATGTAAAGAATTTCAAATAATTTGATAGCTAAGTAATTGCAGTATTTTAGTAATAATATTCTACCATAGGATCTAAATGTAAGTGTGAAGAGTGCTTTGGGCTTATGTAACATATGACAAAGTACAGTCATGGTGGAAAATAATTACATCCTCAGTCAATTCTAAGGTTTTGCATATCACAGTGCTAAAAATAACTATGTAGTCCTTAGCAGGTCTTAAAGCTCAGGTAAATTCAACCTTTGATGGACAAAAGCTCATGACTTATTACACTCTATAAGTATTTATATAACAAAAACTAATGAAACTAATGCATTAACTTGACTTTGTCAATCTCTCATTTCACTGTGAAGGAATTTTGGCACCCTCTTCTCTATAGTATTGCTTCTCTTCACTGAGGTTTGCAGGTATTCATTCATGCACAGCTCTTTTACGGTCCCATCACAGCGTTTCAGTCAGGTTGAGGTCTGGCTGGACTTTGAGACTGGGCCATCACAGCACTTTAATTCTTAATTTCTCTTTTTCAGCCGTTCCACTGTAGATTTGCTGCTGTGCTTGGGATCATTGTCCTGTTTCATGACCTAGATTCAGCCAAGCTGTCAGACAGATGGCCTCACGTGTGAATACTTTGGTATACAGAGGAATTCATGATCGACCTTGACTGAAAGATGCCCAGGCCCTATGGCTGCAAAGCAAGCGCAAATCATCAGCCCTTCACCGCTGTCTTTGACAGGTGCTATGAGGTCCCTGTGCTGAAATTCTGTGTTTATTTTTCACTAAATGTGGTACTGTGGAGCAAATCTGACAAAACCTCTGTTCATCACACTTGCATTTGATTATCAGAAGCTGGCTGCTACTTACCGTCCTAATTTCTATAGAAGCAGTAATTTCTGCATTTTGGCTTAATATTTGTTAAATAAGGGACATAGTCTATGTCATTTGTCATTTGCTGTTGTTAATACGAGGTTGCGTTAACCTAATTTCAAGACATCATCACAGTTGTTTTGTCCTTATACATAAAAGCTTGTATCTGATTGAGGGCGTGCTTTCTTATTGCGCTTTGAAATTGTACAGAAACAATACATTTAAATAAATAATAACCAGCATTTTAACAAAGCAAAGTGGTTAAGAAGATCATTGTTACCTGTGGCTATTCATGTGTATCAGCCATATGAGGATCAGTAAAATGAAGGCAGAAAAGACTAAAATGAGGATCCAGACAGACTTTTCCCGATGGAGATCTGAAAGATGCAACATAACAAAGTGTGGGTGCTTCAGCAGAACAACGCAGTATCCATCTTTTTTTCTTCTTCCTGGGTTTATTATCATTACATCATGCTAAAGCGAGGCAAGCAAATACTTTTCCCAAGAGGCTGCATGACAACTGGGATTGTTGTGGAGGGCCGTACCAACAATCGTATAAATATTATAATACTGAGCAGAATTCCACTTTTTGGTGCGACCGTCCAGTTCCGGTTTGTCATGTGGCCCCTTGGAAAAATAAATATCCTGCCCCTGCTAAAGGGAATATCTAATTACACATAGATAAACTTTCTGGCAGTGAGTTATGATAACACTGCCATATGTGTGAGATATAACGATATTAACATTAAATAAAGAGGTCAAGGATAACAATGCGCCAGTTAGCACATGAAACAATGAAACAGCTAAGCGCAAAAAAAGGCAGTAAAACCACAATGAAGGAATACGATTTCTAGTGATAATTAAATTGGTTAAACTGGTTCCTTTGCAAAGAGCCAGATTAGCTTCCTTCTTTAACTTCTAATCTTCATGCTAAGGTAAACTAACTGAGTGCTATTTGGATTATAAGAGTAGCTCTCAACAAGAAAGTGGTGTAATATAGATTCCAAAATGTTAAACTGTTCCTTTAATAAATAAATATATCCTATACAATATATAATATTTAGTTAATGCAAAAGACAGTTGGCGGATGTCTTACACTCTGGAACTTTGATGTAGGAAGTGGAACTCCATTCACTCCAAAAGCCGTGATCGGGCTTACAGCGCACCTGAATAAGGTATGTACCACCTGACCGCAGGCTGAAAATGTTAAACATCTTCTGCTGGCCCGCAACGTGATTCTGGAAACACATAGCCAACAGAAACACACAAATCAGTTAGTCTGTCAGGCTGCCAATATACAGATTTGAAATGTTAAAAAACCTGTCCTTTCACTAACACATCGTGTAGTTCCCTTACACCAGTCTAGAACAAAGTTTCAAATTTGAAAGGCAAATACTTCAAAGAGCATACCACACCCTGAAATGCGACCTGAATGAGACCTACGTACCTCCCACTCGCTTTCCTCCTCCTCCAACTTGACGCGGAGCTCATAGATTAGAGTGATCCAACCAGAGCGGGTGTCAGCCTTACGAGGTGGTTCCCAAGACACTCGAAGAAAAGGCCAGCCCTGATCCTTCATTACTGTCACTTCTAGCTTTTCTGGAGGATGAGGCTTGACTGGAGCAGAAGAGAGAAAATGTGAATGAAAGAAAGACAGAGCAACAGCAAATCCAACAATGAATAAAGATTGTATTACTGAATAGGCATCAACAGGGCTTGTGAACGGCAGCAGGTGAAACCACTGCAGGGTGAATTATCAGCTGTTACACAGCTAACAAAAGGACACTCCCAGCGGATAAGCACCAGCATTGCAGGAATGACCTTCAACATATTTGTCGACGTGTGTATTATGACATATAGTAGTGATAAATGTCACTGTTTGGGCTTTACGCTATCCTCGTGGAGACACATATCTGACAATTGTGAGGTAACACAAAGAAAAAGATAAGCAGATCAGAACAACTCGACACACTTCCAGTTAAGGAGGCTCAAGGACGAGATGAATACTTCTCTGTTAATTTACTCTCCCATTTTAAATATTTCATGAATATACTTTTTGTTTAGAAAGATGGAACTACTTCTTACTAAAGTTTTGAATTACTTGCATTAAAGTACTTTATTTCTGTTAGTGAAGTAAATGATTGTCTAAAATAACTAGACAGTGTGCATTTTTGAAGCAGGAGAAAAGAGAGCAGATTTTCCATTGCAGTAAACAAGCGTACACACGCTCAAGTGTGACTGGCCCCCACCAAAAACACATTAGAAGCTCATAAATGATAAGGAGGTAAAATAAATTCTTGTTACAATTTCAAAACACAATAATGTTTTAATTTTGTTTAATTTAACATTAGTTAATGCTAAACTTAGTTTCAGTTGATTTTGTAGATCGTGCACCACCTAGTCCTTTAATCGCTGCAAAGGAAATTTCCCTGTGGACATTAAAAGGTGACCTTTAGTGAGCAGTTACAGCATAACGGGAGGGGGTGACTAAACTCCAAGAGCATTTGCCACAGTGTAGCGCAGTGTGCTGCCGAGCAGCTGTAGAGCTGCTTTTTTTAATCCCTGTGGTGAAATTATGAAAACCCCTCTACCCCTGCCCCCAGTCCCCTCACCAATGTAGACCACGTCTATATCCACAGGGTCAGAGTAGGTCTTGCCCAGTGCGTTGGTGGCCACCACGGTGATGTTGTAGCTGACCCAGATGACGGTGTCGTTCTTGTTAAAGAAGCAGGAGTTCTTCCCAGCTGTGTGGTAGTCAGGACACTCGTGCACTACGTCAGAACTGCAAGAGAGGCAGAGGAGCGGCATGCAATCACAGGTGTGCGCTGGCATTGTGCTTGCACAGCCACATTAAAATAACAGTGTACATCCTCCCTATTCCTGACACTGCATATGTGTGTGAGAGTGACGAGAGGAGACAGATGGCGAGAAAGTGTGATTGCAGAATAAGTGGAGGCCATCTTTTTTTTTTTTTTTTACTGTTAAGCTGCTACGATGTTGTATTTAATTAAAGGAGACACAGAAAATAACTTTGGTATTGTTTTCTGTTTGAACTGCAGGTTCATATCCCAGTAGAACTGGGTGTTATAATGAACACAACTGGGAGTGTTTGCATATAGAACATGGGAAACAAATTGTTGCTGCTGTCGCAGTAACTAGTGACGACTGGTCGGGGGACGTGTTCAGGTGAGGACAACATGAGGAAAAATAATGTGCGCCTCTGAATGCTGGTGAAGCTGCCTGCGACAAACGCTTGCATTTGATTGGTTTGATTTCAGAAAAAGTGGGGAAAGTGACTCATGTCATCTCTATGGTGAGCAGAACTTGCACAAACCAATTAATCAAAGTGTATTTGTTCTGCTGCTACACACTATACCACAGTGAACTGAAAGTTGAATACAAGAAGACATCAAAAAATGAGAAACAATACAAAATACTATACCAATAATATAGCATTATAATGGTATTACTTTGATTTATTTATAGAGTTACTGAAAGAAGCACATGTGATGTGTCAGGAAGCCATGGCAAAACTGACTAAGTGGAAAAACCTATCCTAATAAATCTGCGCCATAAATCAGTTTAGGCAGAACATTAAATGCAAGATCATCAAATTAAAACAAAAACAGGAAAGCTGATGTTAAAGGTAGACAATCTCAAGAGCGGTGGAGGACTGAGAGCTTCTTCATGTAGTTTAAAGAGCCAGTCTGTGATTTCTTTTCTCAGTCCAAACACCAGCAGAGATTGGAAGCCACTGACTCGACGCAAAAAGCTCCCGAACTGAAAGCGGCAATATACGTTTCTCCTAGCAGAATCACAAAGTGATGGAGTTTCATCACAGCAGAGGAAATTGCTGAATCTTCGAGGTTTGTGGTTTGTGAAAGTGCAACGTTTATTTGCAGCCAATTTCACTGCAGATGTCTCTCTTACAGGTGAAATGTGTGATGAAAAATCTTTTACTTTTTATTTTCTTCATGAAATTTCCCACAAAACCGTTGTGTTGTGGTGCGAGACTTTTAAAAATATATGCAAGAACAAAATTACTGATTAACATATTTAGTACATATTGAGGCTGGTGAAACGGGTGGTTCACTATTTCAAAAATGTATGATATCCAAATCGTTTCGGATCTGAGGAGCTTCACAGTTAAACCTCAAAAACAATTTTTGCATATTATTGTGAAAACGGTCAAAAGACATAAACCCCCACCACCACCACCATCACAACACAAGGACTACCAATTTGTTTAGGTAGTTCTTATCGCTCAAAGTAACATCTACATCAATGTCAGGATCTAGTGTTTCCCAGCAGGAAGTGGCCTTCAACCTCTGGGTGCCTTCATGCCATGGTTTATCCACTGCCATATCTTCTCTACTGTACTCGGAGTATTAGAAAATACTGTAAGTTAGCTTATGTGTTATATTAAGGAAGATGAATAATCCGCCATTGAAGACTGGAATAGTTGGAAAAGAACCCCAAAAGTCATAGCCCTCTAAAAGGACTATATGCCATAGAGGGTTAAGGGATGGACTAGTTTTTGGCAGGGAGCAGTGACAAAATAGATGTGCATCACCTTCAGGCCTTTATGCTAAGCTAATCAGAGCCTTAGTAAAAGATATGAGGAACGTTAACTTCTTCCTCTCTCTGTTAGGTTTAAGGCAGGCTAGACTTGTTCTCCCTGTTTTCTTTTCCTCTTTGCTCTCAGGTTGAGTTGTGGGCAGATTGCTCCTGCCACTGCCCATGAGTGGAGAGTAAATCGTGGTAAAATTTACCACCATTTACCACCATTGTATGGTGGTAAATTAGAGCCTTATGTTTGCCGTTTGTTTGCAGCTGTTTCGATTAGTGATTCCTGCTTCTTGTCTACTTCCGTGTTGTCCATCTGGAATTCTTGGCAAGCTCATCAAGACACTCACCTGTCAACCTTTTTGGAGTTCAAGAGCTACCACCGGACAGTGACAGTACACCAAATCTAATTCTGAGGCTTCCTGTGGAAACAAGGACTTGCCTGAATATCACCTGCCTGCCCACTCTCCTTCAAGTCTCCTCAGTCGTCCTTTGATTCCAGTCTGCCTACCAACAACCCCTCTCTCGGCCTGCTATTCACCAGCCACTTACTGATTTTGTGGACTGTAAATAAACCTTTTAAACTTCATGTCAGCTGCCTGAGTTTGCTCTCTGGGCCCAGCCACAGTAAAACCTTGACAGAACGATGTAGACAACCCATGGACGCATCAGACTGTATTAGGTGAACATGAGAAGGCTTTAACATCTATAGTTCAGCAGCTACGTGAAACACATCAGCGGGTAGAACAGATGGGTAATGCACTGTAAATAATTCACTCCAAACTGTCACCTTCTCCCATCCCGGATGCTCCGGTTCAGGTCAGTGTGCCCTCTCCTGATGCAGTTGCCTTTTCACAGCCATCCCCATCTCACCTGAACTATCTGGTGGAGAGCCAGGTCACTGGGGTGGATTTTTGCTTTGGTACTCACTACTGTTTCAGTGCTCTCCACTGGCCTTCTCAAACAATTGTTCACAAAATACTACTGTTAAGGGTCTGGCCACTCAAATACGCTAAAGCATATTTACTATGAAACCCTATAGAGTCTGTGTCCTACACACTATTCATTAAGAAATCTCAAGTTAGTTTGTGAACACTCTCTAAATGAGGAAGAAGCAGCTTGACATGTACTCAACCTACATCAAAGTCTGTAGCAGAGGTTCTACTGAGTTCAGGGTAATAGCTGAGACAGGGTTGGAGAAAAAAGCCCTAAGATGGACATTGTATGATACCCTTAATGAGCAAATGAAGGATGAATTGGCCTCTTGCAATAAGTCGAAGTGTTTTGAGGAATTATAGCCCTTGCTGACCTTATCGATACCCACGTCAGAGAACGTGTACAAGAAAATAGGACCATTTCCAGTCTCTGCATCTTACCACCCTTACGACTGTGCCATTAACAACCTCGCAGGGGTGCCTCTTCCCTCAAGCCGTCTATACAATCTTTCTGGTCCTAAACACCTTGCCATGGATAAATACATCAAGGACTCCCTTGACAACAGCATCATTCAACCGTTCTCCACTCCAGTGGGTGTGGGTTTCTTCTTTGTAGAAAAAAAAAGCGATTCGGCGACCCTGCATTGACTATGAGGGTTAAATCAAATCACTGTAAAAAAATAGGTATCCTTTTCCCTTAATCACCTCAGCCTGTGAGCCACAGCATTCACAAAATTAGATCAACGTAATGCTTATCATTTGTTCCACGTCCGGGAGGAGGATGAATGGAAGACGGCATTTAACATTCCATTAGGTCACTATATATGGTCATGACATTTAGTTGAACCAATGCCCCCACTGTCTTTAAGGCCTGGTCAATGATGTCTTAAGAGACGTTTGAAACATCTTTTTGTTTGTTTTTTGGATGATACCTTGAGACCCTCGAAGAACTTCATGTCTCTGCAAGCAGGTACTACAGAGACTACTTGAAAACAAACTCTTCGTTAAGGCCAAAAGATGTGGAATTCATGCTAGCCATGTGACTTTTCTTGGAGACGGAGGTGAAAGCTGTAACTGACAGGCCTGTCTCCACATCCTGGAAACAGCTACAACGGTTTCTTGGATTTGCAAACTTTAAATGCTGCTTCATCAGGAATTATAGTCAAGCTCCAGTACCATTAACCGACTCACTTCCTCTTCCAGGCCATTTAAATGAAATGGAAGTAGGAAGCAGATCAAACATTTCAAATAATCAAAGACAGGTTTAACTCTGCACCTGTACTGAACCATCCCGATCTGTTAAAACAATTCATTATTGAAACGGGTTTCTCGGGTGGGGACAGTGCTAATGTACAGAAGCCGACGGTAAGCTGCATGCCTTCTTTTCTTGGCATTTGCCTCCAGCAAAAAACTATGACGTATTCAACCGAGAGTTACTTGCTAGCTTTAGAGGAGTGGAGGCACTGGCCAGTGAGAGCTGAAATACTATTTATTGTATTGACTGATCATAAAAACCTAGTTTATCTCCAAATGACTCAAGACAAGCAAAGTGGCAACTATTCTTTATATGTATGGCTTTATTTCAACTTTACCATAATTTATCTACCTGGCTCCTGAAATGTGAAACCTGATGCTTTGTCTCATCAATTCTCCACAGAGTCCGACCCTGTTGAACCAGAACTCATCTTACCTCCATCCTGGGCCATTCCAGTTCATCTCTAAAGCTTGGAAAGCATTTTGTGAGGCCCTGGGTGCTAGCGCTAGGCTAACCTCACCCTGACAATCTTTTTTTTTTTTAGTTTAAGAGCCACTGCTGGGTAATCATAGTCACAGTTTTAATTACATGACTTCCTCTGAAAGAAAGGAATTACCTGAAAATCACCTGCCAGACCACTCTCCTCAGCCTCCCTCTGATTCCTGCCAATAACCACTTTCTCAGTCCGACTTTCACTGCTGACAAGTAAACACTCAAAGACAATCTGAGCTACTGCAGTCAGATTCTCTCTGCCCGACTTTGCTATTTCCTTTTGTTAATCTCCCCACACCTTTCCAGAATATAGAGTTCATCTTCCACACAGGTCATCAGCCAGGTACTGATTTTGTGTACTTTGTACATAAACCTTTTAAACTTCATGTCACTTGTCTGATTCCCTCTGAGTCCAGCCACAGTAAAACCATGACACTATGTGGCCATATGCTTTGCATATCAGGAGTTCAGTATCAATCTTGTCAGTGTGTGGCTCAGTTTTTATCAGCCTCTTCACATGCAGCACATGCAGCCTAACATACAATATAAGTTTTGTTCATTTGTTCTCTGTTATCTTAATGGGGGGGGGGGGGGGGGGTGTAGTTTTTTTCGCCTGCTTATACTCCTGTCAGTTTGACTTCCTGTGATTGTTTTCCTGCCTTTTTCAATGTTTGCTTTGCCCTCATTAGTATCACTTGTTTTAATCTAAAACACCTGTTTCCAATCAGTCTTCTCTGTGTACTCATAGTGGATTTTTTTTTTCTTTTCGCAGTTAGTGTCCCAGTGTTCTCCAGTCTTAACAGTATTCCCCATCACACCTTTATTAACCACTGCATGACCACGGCCTGCCTGGATTGTTTACAGTGTTCACAAACTGTGTTTTCACTTTGTAGTTAAATAAGCTAGTACTTCCACTCCTTCTCTGTACACCTGTATCAACCTTGAAGTATTTAAAAATCCATGTTCACGGGCACCTCTTAGCACTTTGCAATCTTTATCCTCTGACACCGTTTGGATTGTTGCCATTTAATAAACCACAAACAAGAACATCCCATTGTGCCAGCTGTACTGATGTAACTCTTCTTTTTATTAATATGAAAAATTGTTTTTTTTAACAATTGCCAAGTGCTTACACTTCCCTTTATAATACATTATGTAAAGGGCCCTGATATACTAATATTATGATCCGTGTTTATATGAATGAACTAAAAAAACAACTATTACTCAATGTTTGTGGCTACCAGATAACATGAAGTAAAATTATAACAAGCTTGGGCGCTGCTGCGCGAGTTTCTCACCCTTCTTTTCGATAGTAGAGAGCGTATGTAGTAGGCAGGCCCCCATCAGATCCTTGCTTCCACCAGCATGTGAAGGTCTCTTTCTCTGGAGAACGGCATTTGATCTCTGTGGGCTTGCCAGGTAAGCTATAACCTAAGACAGATATTAGATGGAAACAAGGAAACATAGGAATTTACTAGACTACATCCTAAACAGTGTGTCAAGGCTAAGCAATGAAAAAAGGCGAAACTTTAAATTAGATGAGAAGATGAAAGAAATAAAACTTTAACGTGAGTTGAGAGTAATATGAAACACAAAAAATATCCACAGATGAAACTCAGCGTTGCTTAGTGCTTATTAATTATGCAGATCTGGCTCATGTGTTAACCAGCTAGATCACACCTCTCGGATATCTTAGCTCATTGTCAGAAACCTAAGAAGGTGCTAAGACCGAGTTTCAAGCCAAAACACTTACGCGTTCCATCTGTGTGCGGCACAAAGGCTAGAAGCAACAACAGCAGGAGAACTTCTCCGACTTTCGTCATCATTGCACCACAAAACCTTGTTGGGCTGAAAAAAACGAGAGAACGAAAGGAAGAAAGAAAGGTGAAGACGGAGGACTTGTCTGATCTGCCCTCTGGACAAATCAGTTGACCCACAATGTTGATTGCACATCTTGTATTGAGTTACAACACACTTGAATGACAAACAAAAACTGGAACATGCAGCCCGTGTGGTTTCTTATTGTGACACTAACCTGTTTGACGGTGAAGTGTTACATGCAGCGCTAAAATTAGTTCAAAGCCCTCCGCATTTAGAAACAGAAGGTGTGAAAAGATTTTAACCACAGGTGAAATAACGTTATAGTCAGTGGTAAAGAAATATCCAATATCGGATACGTTGGATCAGTTTATGCTGAGAAACCATTTTGATCAGTTGCTATGAATATGAATCATAAGCCAAAATGGTAAACGAAGTATCTGAGTAAACGAAGAGTAAAAAACTGATGAAAGACGAAACACCTTCTAGAGGATAATGTGCTGTTTCACTAAGGATTAAAAAAAAAGAAGCATCCACTCTGTCTCTGACTACCTCTACCAGCTGGCACACACAGCGTAACTGATTGCATAACCTGTGGTCGGGCTTTTGCCCCGACAACACACACAGCAGGAGGCTGATTTGCCTTGCTGGAGACTGGCTCGACTCATCTTCTCATGACTGGAAAATCTGCATTTGCTTCGGCATGTGCTGATGTAGTATCAATTATTACTCTGCACGACCCCTGATCTCTAAAGCCATTGGACGGCAGGGGTAGGGTAGATGCAGGGGGTATTAGTTAGAGGTTAAATAGATGGGAGAGCTAATGTTGCATGAGCGATAAGGCTGACAGAAAAAGAAAAAAAAAACACTTCCCTCACATGTTATCTCACATGCTGCCTCCCTTTTCTTTCATTGCTGGGCCTGAACATTTGTTAAGCCAGGATTTGACATGTCAAATGCAAGGATCCTTTGACCAACCCCCAACCACCAGTACATCCAAGAAAAAGATCAAATATAAAGAGGGGCATGATCACACTTGAAGTGTTTTTTGTGTGTTTTTTAAGGGAGCACTTGATGCAGTTTAGCCTGAGCATATGCAAAAATATGCAAATAAGACTTTTTCTTCAACACAAAGCTCTGAAAAACTATAAAAAAGGGAGATTCAAAAATGAGAAAATTTGTGTAAGGGTAGCGTGCAATTTGCTTGTTATTTGCATGTGAAAAAATAAAAAACAGGACAGAGGCCCTGTTCTGTGATTAGACTTTTTTTTAAAATCAAGAATATAAAATAACCATTTCATTACAAAGTGTCCAAACTGAGCTGTTTGTTTTAAAAGGTGCCACCTTGACTCAAGAGATCTCCTAGATGTGCGTGGCATGTTTGCCGTCACCTTGACATGTCATGACATGATGTGAAGTACTTCGCTGTGCATGCTTTAATGCGTCGACAGTGAGCGTGGGTGGAAACATGAGAGCGCTGCAATAAAATTGCATACATGCTATTTCTAAGAATGACAACCTAACACATGCCGTGAAAAAACACAAAACTAGACAAGCACAGGCACAGACTGACCTTTTTTCATGAAATACGTCAAGTTTTTTAATGGCATGTGTTTCACAACAGATAAATTCTACATTAACGACGTGCTGAGGTGTAAGGCGCAGGTGTGCTTGGGCATGTGCTGTCATATTATGTGTAGTGTGGTATGCTAACCTACAGTATTACTAACTTGTTACTAACTTTAAGAAAAATTGTTATTATTATGGTGCCTTCATTTTACTAACGTCACCATGATCTGATAATTGGCATTAAGATCAAGGCACTGGATTAGCCTCCTGCTGCATATAGCCTTCTTACATAACCAGTAGTCCAAACTGAATAAGCTGCTAAGCTGGAAAAGTGCTGGCCAACAGAGTGAAGCTCTTCCCTCAATATTACGGAATAATCCTCACTGTATGGATTCTCAAGTGTGTTTTGCAATAAACAAACAAAAGATTTTACCACCACATTTATGAATTTTAAAGTTTGCTGTAGTACTTTTTTAACATCTTGCCTCTTATTAATATCATTCCTGACTATGATGAGACCTGCATCATGCATTATGGAAAAAACAGCATTCGAGTCACTAACATGTAATGTAAAATTCAAAAAATAATAAAATGCTGCACGTCTTGAGAATGAAACCCAGACATGTCTGTTCGTGATCTGTAAATAAGTAACTGCATTTACTGTCGACCTCTAAGGTAAAAAGGCAAACGTGCAGAGAGGTGGTAGAGTTGCTGTTGTGCATAAGGTTTCATCTAAAAAATAGAAATAAAATGAAAAGCTGGGAAATCAATACCCGAAAAACCTTCTGTTGGTTTTAGCATGATCTCCACATACAATGTAAAGATGACGCATGACAAAAATATCCAAAATCACTCAGTCGGGTTACTGTGAAAATAGATTCATGCTAGAGATTATAAATCATTCAGGATTTTTGTTTGTCAGCAGTCTTCCAGTGTCGTGGTACATGTGCTGGATGATGAGGTGGTAAAATGCGAGCAGTGAAGCATCGTCTGATGTGGTTGTACAACAGCTCCACAGCACAACAGCTCACCTTTGCACAGCTGATGAATAAAGAACATTTTTTTCTTATGCAGGGTCACACTATTCTCAAGAGACCTGACCGACACAGCTGAGCTATGGGAGACGTGTTTCTGGGAACCTGTTTTTCTCTCCTGCAAGGTTATAGAGATTGAGCATGCAAAGTGCATAACACATCTTCAATCATTTACTACGCATCCACTTATGTCCTTATTTAGAAAATAACAATTTCCCCTCCTTGGGGCGTAAGCACGTCTGCGGAGGCACTAATACATTTGAGCGTTTTGGGGCAGTATCGTTGAGAAGATATCGATTTAACAAGCCCGCAGGTTTGCCAGGATCTAGCTCGCAAAGTTAATTATCTTTGTAAAAGGATAATAAACTGTACGGTACAGTTTGTATTTCTGACCATGACTTACTGCACAGTCTGGGTGAAGAATATATAAAAAAGATACCGTAAATCACTCAGATTGCATTCCTGCTCAGACTGGAACAGACCAAAAACACTTCCTGGTACTGAAGTAAAAACCGGTTTGAACACTAGTTCCAGTGGCATTCGAGGAACAATCAAGGGTAGAAACCAGCAGAAAAACGACATGCAAAGTTATGTCAGAGCAGTTTTCACAGCAATTAAACAAATCTAAAAGTGACAACCTCTGAACTTTACAAAAACACGGCCTTTGATCACTTCAATTGACCTTGTTAGGACAAACTTTAAGTCACAGTTGGCAAATTACACTGACCCGTGCTTGTGTTTAAGAAGGTTCACTGTACTGTCGGTAGCTGTTTTCAGTCCATATTTTGCCATAAATAACCAGCAGAGCGAAAGGTCTGTTGGGGATCCAGGCTTTTATTGTCATTGTGGCACTTGTGGAAAAGGTTCAAGATAACACTGAATACACTGGCAGGGCTTAAATTACACAGTAACTAGGATATAGTGGCATCCCACTAAAATGACAGCTTGGCTTCTTCTTTTTCTTTTTAAAGTATACACAGCCCACCAATCTGGTTATTCATCACTTGAATAAAGTCAGTGCAACAACTTTCACATGTATCAAAGTCCGTATTATGCTTTTTGTGTTTTTCCATGTGTTATGTGCCAAATGGAAGGTTTGGAAAAGTAAGAAAGGCCCAATCATGTGCGGAAGAACTTCTTCTTCTCTTCTAGTGCCCTATTTTCAGCAACTTAAAGCCATCACAGGCCGACTAACCATTGGTGATATGAAATGGGCAGGCACCATTTTCTGAAGCCAATCTTAACTTAGAGGTGACTAAATGACAACCAGAGGGCAAATCTTATGCACAGCGAGAATCTGGAATGCTCCTTAGCAATCAAAGCATAAAACTTTTGATACGTGGATGGGCCTGAAAAGCCCACCCAGCTTGTAGTCCTGTCTTTTCTTCCATTACTTATTTACATGACTGTGTGACCCATTTCCATAACGTCTGCTTAACTAATCAAAGAATGACCAGCCATCTTAACCAAAACCAGATTCAGCAAGCTGCCTCCCTGTTGAAACTTCTTCTAAGCTCCACTAATTCTAAGGTATGGGCACCTTAAGTGCTCTGCTAAGTACCTGCTCTTTTACCTACTTCAAGACAGGGTGCATAGTGCATAAAATGGTGTAAAACATTTAAAATATCTCATAAAGACTCTTAGTTGTTTTTTTTTAATACAGTGTATGGGGTCTGATGAGGCCTGCATTCTTTCTCATGGCTAACAGGGGGCAATATTCTGGTTTCAAAAAGAAGTGCGGACATTGAAAAACAAAGGAAAGTGGGAAAACAAGCCCTGCTCCGTAATCTCGATCATCGGTTTCCTAATGAATTTGTTGTCTAAATAGCCCGCAGCCCATGGATAAAGCAGGACAATCTGTAATGTGTGCTGAACACTGGTAACTACGGGCAGTGCAGCGTCCCTCTGTTTGTCAGACAGATACACCTCGTGTTCCTAAAATTTCAAATCTGAAACACCACGACGGCAATGGCAAAAATGCTCAGCTTGAGGTGTCACAACAGCCTTTGCTAAAGGCTATTTCCATCCTCTTTTACATACAGACTGTGGATGCATTAATCCATCACTCGGAACTGGGCTTGTTGTGTGCTGCTAGGATAACTGCTTGGACCAGTGGCAGTGTCCATTGTTTATCTGATATCATATCAATAAAGGCAAAGCAGAACCAAAACAGTAAAAACAGATCCTGCTCTCTTTACTCTTAAGTACAGATCACAGAGAAAATCCATCATGGGTTGCCTCTTTCATTCATTCAGGAACAGCTTTTTTTCTTTAGCTTTACTTCATTGTTGCATTATAAGGTGCCACTTGTGAAATGATACTTGCCTCATTTTCTTGGCCAACCTGTATCCTGTGACCTCTTGTGTTTTTGAGCCACTCAATTGCAGGAAAAGAGATTTAAGGATGTCAGACCACGCACTCCTCACTACCTGCAGCAATAATGATCCCACTGATCTTCGGCCTTGCTATGATAAGAAATTGGTTTGTGCGATAAGGGGGATAACATGTATTTATTGACCACTAGGGCCGTCTTGTGTCTGTCTTTGAAGAGAAATATTCCTTCGAGTGTCTCCTGTGAGCTTCTATGACAAATCTAGTTGGTCTAAAGCTCCATGTTTTTAAAGTTATAACAATTTTCTGATAGTGAAATGTCTCCTTAAATACCTAAGGCATGTGTTAGACTTGATGTAGGTGGCTCTAACAGTGTTTAATTGTATCTGCTGCCTTGTGCATTTCTTATAGTGGGTGTATACTGACATCCCAGTGCACCTCTGTCTGGTTTCTTCTTGTGAAATATTACAAAAGCATAAACTAACTGGGCTGAATGCACTTGGAAAGTGGTGGGAGACCAAAATGAATGCCTAATTGGAAACTATAAGAAGTGTGTATCAGCATGTAATTCCCTTACAAAACAGCATTGGAAAAGAGGTTCTGAAGGCGCTTAATTTTTGTGAGTCATCACTAATTTCGACGCCAATTACAACCTTTTCCATAGCAACAGTTGCCGCAAAAGCTCCAGCTACTATGGATGTTAATATAAAGCCAGTCAACCATGCACCTAACATGCACACACGCACACACACACAAATGATATCTGTTAAACTGAACAGGCTGGATCTTGGAACACTCGCACTGCCCTTGCTCTTCAACTGTGATCCTTATTTCTTGGTGAAGTGACAAAAAAAGCCAAAACGGCAGAAGTGAAGAAACTTACATGGACTTTATATCACAGCAGCAATCTGCACGCAATAGCTGTGGTTTTATAAAGCCTCAGTGTGGGTTGCTAATAGCGGAAAGACTCGGTGAGCTGCAGGGAACTAACACTGTAATCCAGTACTGAGTTGATCAGCTTGAGGCTATAAGGGCCAGTGGCCTTCCTCACCTTTTCCTAACTAGACTTAAAGCCAATAAAGCATGGAACAGACACAGGAAACCTCATTACTCCTCTGACCCCGCGCATCATCATCATCATCATGATCCTCCCACACCGGGAGGGAGGACGACAATGTCAACCCCTGCGTGTCAGCTGTCAGCAAGGGAATATGTCTTCATCCAGAACTAAATCCTATTACACTCACTTTTTATAACTCCGCAGGCAGCGCGCCGAGAAGTCACCTCCACGTCACGCACACTTGTTCCCGATAATAAAATATGGAGTGGGCATAGAGAGCATTTATGACTTACCTGGATCGAAAGTTTTTCAGTCTCCGCCGCCGTAGCGACTTCGCCGCAGGCTCCCGGGAGAGCGGGCTTTTAGACACCGACCTGTGCCTGTGATTTAACGCGTTTCACCGACAGCTGAGAAGAGGAGCGCGCGTCGGTCAGCTCAGCCGTCCTGTCAGCGAGATTATCGCCAACATCCACTGTGCGCTCTGCGCTGATCCCGGGTAGGGTGGGGTGTGGAATGGCAGCTCCGCCCATGTACGGTTAAGGTTGACACCGCGGACCTGAGGTTTCGAGGAAGTACTACCGACTGGCAGAACAAGTTTGACATGGAGCCATCAGAAGGCGTAACGACATGTGGGGGAAAGAATAAAGGACAAGAAGAAAGAATGTGTTTAGTGTAAAGTCTTGTAGATAAAGTTGATTTATGAATGTTTAATAAGTGCTGACAGCATTGCCTCTCCCTCTGTCTCTGTCTGTCTGCCCCCCCCCCCCCCCCCCTTATTTGTACACGTGTTTGTGTCACCCTGAGGAATTTGGTTACATGTTATGGTTAAGGTAACGTTCCAGGAAATCAACGATCACGCAAAGCAAAATAAATGGCCAGGTGTGTGTGTGTGTGTGTGTGTGAAGGTATACGTTTGGTGGATGCCCTGCACACAAAAACGACATAAAAAACAACATGCATTTGTATTAAAACATTTTTTTTAAAAACCCCACATGGTTACCTGCTGCTCATGGTGTTTGTACTGTGCTTTGAGTGTCATGCTTTTGTGTGTGCATACGTGTGGTTGTGGGGGCAAATTGCCCGCCCATGTGCTTTTTTTTCTTACAAGAATGTAACATGTGATATTCTATCTTTTCTAGTCACATTTTTTTTTCTTTTTCCCTTTTTTTTGCACTTTAATGAAAATCATGTGAAAGTGCGTCAAAGACTCGGCACTGATGGTTTGGTAAGGGTTACTACCACACACGTTTCAAGCTGAGGAGAGCCACGGCCTCTTTGCTGCGACCTTAGTAACTTTTACCCCCTCTGTGTATTAACAAACATTGTAAAACACATAATCAGACAATCAGAACAATGTGTCCTGCTAAAACAGCGCTCGTCCTGTCCTCTCACGGGGAGCTGTAAACATTGTAAGGTCTCCCGGTAGGCTTTATTTGAAGTCCTTCTTCCCCTCTTCATAGGCGACACCGTCCGCCCGTAATTCACTGTTTTAATTTATGCTCCAGCCATGTGTGAGTGGAAGATTTGTCCCTACTGTTCCCTCTCTCTCCCTTTTTCCATTTTTATTAGCAGCATCAGCCTCAGGCCTTTATACGGGGTCAACCTCACATAGGTTATACACAGGACGAGTCAGCTACCACTAGCTGCAGAGATTGAATGGGAAAGAACTAAGTGCATTTTTTTAAATTGTATATAAAAAAGAGTAAAACAGAAAATTGCACAGAAGCGTGCAAATAACTCGAAAGAATGGCGCATTGTTGAAACTTTACAACAGGATGTAGCATAACCCTGAACATTATGTTCCCGCTTGAAAGACGGCAAGTATCTCTATGTGTATCTCTGCAAAAAAAGATCCCAAACCTGCCGCTGCAGCGTTTGCAGAAATGAATACACTTCTAGCGACTTTGTTTCCAAATCGACTCTGGATGCAGCGAGGATACAGACGGAGACAGGAACAGATTCCTTTCGGGATCTTTAGGGATCGTACGTGTATCCGATCATTGTCTGTTGACGTAAATTTCGTTTCTTCTCATTGTGTTTACTTTCTTGGAAACCACACCTAGAGAGATCTAACAGGCTCAGATGCCAGCCCACATGTGAGTTTATGCCAGAGATGGGGGCCAAAAGAATAGAAGGTCCTGGAAAACGGTAATGAAATAGGCGCTATTGTGTATATGTCACGATAATAATATTGATAACAAAATGAAAGGCCAGCAGATATTCTATACGCTTTGCATCTATTTGGATATATACGCGTTGTGAAACCTTGTTGTTGTTCATGCAGTATTTTTATTCCATTTGCAACATTTTAGTGATGTTTTTCTCTTTTTTGGGGGGTTTCTTTTGAGACCCTTAATATACACAAATATGTACCATATCTGCAATGAATCACTACAAAAATCCTCTCGTATTTTTCTTGTTCAACAAATGAAAACAACATTATAATGCTTTTGGAGACATCGATGAGCTTCTGATCGACTCATTCAAATCAGAAAAAAACTATTTGTGAGTAAGCACACAGTAAAAGCACGCTTTGTGTTGGAGGCCTTCAAACCGAGGCAGCTTGGGAAATCTCTCTTTGTCCCCCTTTTCAGCTCTGCTTACATGCAACAATGTTACATAATATGGCCATCTGCTCTTCCACGTGGATTCAAAACTATCACTGCCACACAGCCATGTGTAAGCCAAGCCAGTCAACATCTGAACAAGGATGCTCCTTGATGGGATTCCCTCCGTTGAAATGCTCACAGGTGCGCGGATTTATAAACCCATTTATACACGTTTCCAATAAACTGCGTCTTTTTGGGGAAGTTGTTTTGGTATGCGAATCTTCGTGTCTGTGCACGTCCGTTTGTGCTGGCGTTGTTGCAGTGGAATAGGCCTGAGGCACGTCAAGCAACCATAGATGAAGGACTGAGGTCCCCCTCGAAAATAACAGCAGCGAGGGGGGTCTAATTTTTATAGATGTCTGCGCTCTCTAACTAAAAGCGCACCAGTTCGAGGACTGAACGGGTCAAACAACACAGCAATTACAGCTCTACAGTGGCATCTAGCGTTACTTCCTGGAACTGTTTCTTTTCTAAATATTAAAGTCTGTTAAATGGACAAATCAAAGGCTTAAATAAAACAGATCTGCTCTGGCTGATAAAAGCCGGGTGTTTGTCGCAGGCCTGTCTGTATGCGCTGGTAGCTTTTAATTAGGGAAGAAAGCGTCTAGACCGTAGAAGAGGACCGGTGTTACTCCTGAAAAGTGAAACAAACACACACACACACACAAACACACAAAAAATCATTTGCAGTCTTCAAATGTTGAATGGAAGATCAATGAAAGACAAACATGCCTCATCAGATCATCAGATTCATTTCCTGTATTCATTGCACACATTAGTCAGTGCATAGTGTGCAAGTTGTGATAAGGCTTCTTTAATAACAGGTTTACATGGTGTAATCAATCTATTATTAATGGTTCAGGTATCTGTTACTATGCCAGCTGCAGGGTTTGGCATGTCTAACCCTCTAAAGTGATAACTCTCCTTTAAAGTCCTGAGTCTTCAGCCAACCCTAACAAGTATTAAAAAAGGCACTTAGCTCCAGGGATGAACCCGCATCATGTCTACACATAACAAAGAATTAATTTCAAATTGTACAAACAGCTAAAGACTTGGCATATCTCATCATGGTGTCCACTGTGTCCTTAATAAATTAGATGATGGCAATTCGAGAGAAAAAGGAGAAGAGGTAGGTGTAAAAAGCTATCTATGGCAGTCATATCTGAAAATCATGTCCTTAAAAATAAGAAAAAATCCAGCACAGACCTGACGCTGGACCTGAGAGATGCATCTGCCTCTAAGGTTGATCCAAATACTGTTCACTGAAGCCTCATCTGAAATGGTCTCAGAAGAAGGCTGGCTATCAAAAACCTAATTCTTGATAAAGGAGTGGGAGAAAAGGTTGAGGTATGGCAAAATACGCAGGAAATGGACTCAAAATCAGTGGCAACCATTCTGATGAATGGCAACAAGAGTTATAAATCCACCTTTGAAATAATGCCTCAAATTATTGTTAATATGTATGGAGGAGGTCAGGAGAGACGTACAACAATGAGTGTCTACAGCTAACCGTAAAACAGGGTGGAGGGTCTGTCATGATAGGAACTGCATTTTAGCCAGTGGTGTTGGAGATCTTGTCAAATGTGGTGGAATTGTGAATGCAGAAATGCACCATTAGGATTCGATCTGCAATGAAATATCATTTGGAAAGTGTCTGATTATCACCAGCTTTATTTTTCAGTGTCAGTGATCCCAAAACTCAATGCCAGTGCGGTAAAAGCATAGAAAAACACAAAGTGGAACACTATCAGTCAGTGATGGGCCTCCTCAGAGCCTGGATATCAATATTACTTGACAGGAAACAGAACAAAAAGGCAGGCAAATTTAAAGAAGAAGAGCTTTGAATGCTCTTCAAGAAGCCTGGGGAACTATTCCTAAAGACTACTTAAAGAAACGAAAGGAAATGTTGTCATTTCTTTCTGTCATTGCAAATCATTTACTTGAACAAGCCTCTAATGTGTGGGAGTGTTACCAGAACAGATGTTTTTTTTCCACAGCAGTTCACATAATAGAATAATCGTAATTTTAAGTTTAAGTTTATTCAGTCAACAACAACAACAACAACAGATTAACATTTTACATAAAAGTACTCAATCAAACAGTAACCAAAAAAGGAATAGGCTGAAGCCTTGTGGCTTATAATTATCCTGTCCTTTACCCCCATAGGAATAATCAAATCCTTAACCAAGAAAATAAATAACATTGATAAATAAGTTATGTAACAATTTGAAAAGAAATCAATGATAAATCAAGAAATTAAATCAACACAAAATTATTCATCAAGCCAAATTTCTATAACCTTGTATGATACAAATTTTTAAATTCTTCTTGAAAAATGTCAAAGAAAATCACATCTTCAGTTCATCATTAAGTCCATTCCATAATTTCACTCCCAAAACTGACACAAATCTATACTTAACATTGGTTCTCCTTTAGGTATTTTAAACACATAAGACCCTCTCAAATCATATTTTCCATACTTAAAATACGAATTGGAACATTCTTTTTCATCACTCGATATATCATTTCTAAAGTTTTAGAATATATAATATCCATGAATTTTAACATAGATGATCCTACAAAAAACTGGTTGGTGGACTCCCTATATCCAACTTTATTTATTATTCTAATAGCTCTTTTTTGCAATTTAAATATTGAATCCAAATATGTTTTGTATGTGTTCCCTCAAATTTCCGCACAATAAGTCATATAAGGCAAACAAAGGGAAGTATACAATAAATAAAGGCAGTTCTTATTCAAAGAGTCTCTTGTTTTATAAAGAATAGAAAAAGGCTTGGATAATTTCCGTTTCACATGTTCTATATTGGGCTTCCAACAAAGTTTATCATCAATAATTACTCCTAAAAATTTTGTCTCATATACTCTTTCAATTTCAACATTATTTAAATTCAATTTTACTTTAATATTACCTTTACTACCTCCAAATAACATAAATTTTGTTTTACTTTCATTCAATGATAGTTTATTAAATACAAACCATCTATTTAACTTCATGAGTTCTGTTTCCACTGTTTTCAGTAATTTTTTTATGTCCTTTCCAGAGCAAAAATAAATTTGTATCATCAGCAAACATCACATATTTTAAAGTATCACTGGCTGTACAAATATCATTTATATAAAGTAAAAATAACTTAGGTCCCAAAACAGATCCTTGCGGAACTCCACAAGTTACTTTTCTAAGTTTAGATTTCATGTTATTAATACTCACATATTAGAACCTATTATTCAAGTAACTATTTAACCAAAATTATACATCACCTCTTAAACCATACCTTTCACACTTCTGTAAAAGTAAAGAATGATCTATCATATCGAAGACTTTACGTAAATCAATGAACACACCTATTCCAAACTGTTTTTCATCCACAGCCATTGCAATATTTTCAATAAATTCCATCACAGCTAGAGATGTTGAACGATTTCTTCTGAACCTCTACTGATGATCATTCAATAAATCATATTTATCAATAAAATAATCTAGTTTGTTTGCAAATAGTTTTTCAAGAATCTTCGAAAATTGAGGCAGTAAAGATACCGGTCTATAATTTGACACAATCTGTTTATCACCAGTTTTATATAATGGGATCACTTTGGCAATTTTCATTTTATCTGGAAAAATTCCAGTTTGAAATGATTTGTTACAAATATATGTTAACGATTGAAGGACACTATAAAGAACTTATTTAATTAGCGATATGTCAAGGTCGTCACAATCCATGGAATTTTTACTCTTGAATTTACTCACCACTTCTACAATGTCACTCTCACAGACTCCACCAACATATGTGATCGCACATGCAATAAAAGTTATAGTTGTAATTTTACGGTATACAATGAATATACAATACCTGACTCCTCTTTGAGCTGAGTTAACTCGATTTCCAAAAGTGACTCTCAGTTTTCGCCCATCCTGGACTCAATTAATTTCGTGATCCAGATCAGTACCTGCAGCAGACCAGACCTGCTGCTTGCTGTGACTGCAGCACGTGATTGGCTGCCTGTTACAAGCCCCGCCCACGTCACGATCCCCTTCGGGTTCTCCGTGACGTCAGTTAGGTGGAGATGGTGATATTATATGTGAAAACTATCTTACACATTCTGGCTATTTCAACAGTGAGACATAGTTCTGCATAACACAAAAAGAGCGAGAAAAAATTAAACGACCCACTTAAATTCGACATCCTCTTCTTATTTAATTGGCCAGCCAGGCGCGTTAGGGAATTCAAGGCGCACTTTATTGGCTGAGTTTGACAGCAATCACGTGTTCTTGGCACACGATTGGCTGAGCTCTTAGGAGGAAGTCAAGTGTCACAACATTTCGGGAGGGATAAGCTCGGAGTTGACAAAAGCGGTTTGCCTCAGTCGAAACATTTCGCTACACTGTTTTTTTTTACATTTTTTTCATTTCCAAGTTGGCTCCTGGACGGACCACGCGGGAAAGGATTACGTTATCCGGTTGCGAACCAACCACCCGCGGCGTGCCGAGGACTTGCTTTCACAGTGGACTTTACCTTCACAGCTCGGCACAGGGAGGAGAGTGGGACTTTATTGTTCAAGGCTAGCTAGCTAGCTTTGCAAAGCGGCTTGTTTTTGTGTGTATTTAGCGTGGACCGCAGGCTATATGGCTGCGAATTACGAACCGATATATGGACTTTCAGAAGATGAGGTAAGCTTTAAACTCAACCGGGTCCATAAAAAGTATACTACAACCAGGAGTCTCTTCAAGAGGGGTGCAGCCAGAGATGGCCAGCGTTAGCCCGATAGGCAAGCTAACAACCCCTTACCCTGGATAACATTCCAGTGTAATGTTCGGCAGCTGTCAGTTCCTCCCTGTCTTCGTGTCCACTAGTTTTCTCAGCTCATTTTCAGTAGCGCTTTCACCACTGTGCCTACAGTCGTGAACCCAAGCAGTCCAACTTAGTCGAGCAGCCTCTGTTGGTTCGTTCCATCCTCGGTTTAATTCAATTTATGGGCGACTTAGAGCTTAACCGCTACCTCGCAATGCTCTGTTGAATCCCAGATGTGCAGAAGGGAAACCGACTGATTTCTCGGGTGCGATGGCTCGATCCCGGTACAAGCTCGACCGCTGTGTCAGATTTAAACCCTAGCTCTTGTTTGTAATCGTGGCTGCCTGATAAGTGAGGTGATCTTGGATGTAGACGACTGAGTTGCCATGGCATTCAGATTTACATACAGCATGTAGCCATTAATTATGAAATAATTCGAGCGTTATTGTTTTTTGTTTTTGTTTTTAATACTGCAGCATCATAGTCACGAGTCAAACATTGGGCATCTATGAGAGTCCAAACATTTTTTTAAATAGGGGAGCTGTATATGTGAGATCGGAGCAGTGTGGATTTTTTTAAATTGTTTTTTTTTTGGATAATCCTGGTGGACAGCTAAAAATATATCTTTAATGGTTTCTCAAAGGGGAAATGGGGGTGTGACTCTTGATTGTTGAATTTGCACTCTGCCTGCATTTGACTCATCTGTCAGTCTGACCAGGAAGGATGTAAGAGGGTTCAGCTTCAGCAATTCACTGAATCTGTGTTACGTAGATGCACTTTGAACCCTGTGACGTTAGTTTCTCTAACATCTATGTAGGGATTGGCCGATTTAGCTCCCGATTATCAATATTGGTTGTATTAGCCACTGGTAATTTGTTCTGTCACTTCAAGTTTTTAGTATGTTATGTGACTTAAATGTTTCAGTGACAGCAAAGAGGAAACAAATACCAACAGCACCACCAAAATCATGATAACAGGGGGAAGGATCTTTATTGGCTAGAAAATATTTTTAACATCAGGTTTGAAATGTTGGCGTAGAATTTAGGTGCCTTCTTATGTTAACATTGTATTTATTATAATTTTTTTTAAAATAATCATTAGAAGTAAAGGTGAACCCTATCATTTAACCCACTTTGATAGCTCTGTGGTACCCTGCTGACATGAGGCTTGTCTGTAAAAACATCCCTCACACACACTAAACAGATGGGGATAGTATTCACTGATGATTATACCATGAAACAAAGCATTTACTGTGATCATGAGGTAAACATTCAGTAAGGCACCCCACTCCCCTTTTTTCTTCTCACTTTGGCATCTGGTGTTATGCTAACATCATTAACTATATCAGAGGCTTCCCCAGTAAATTAATTGCAGCTGCAGTGACTTGGAGAAAAGTGTAGTCACAGCCTGGCATGAGGTGGTTTAGCGTATTAAGTGTCTACATATTTTCGGATACTGCGTTTGAGTTTTGGTGCCAAGTTACAAACGGCCATTTATTTATAGGTGAGCTTTATTGATTTAAAAGGCAGCTCATTGCAGCTGGCTGCTTGAAATATCTTAGATGACTTAACTTAGCTGATTAAATGTTTTGACCCATCATCTCTTTCCCTCTGTCTGCAGCATGAAACACGAGTGTTACGCGTTAAGGTCATTGCAGGAATTGATCTGGCGAAAAAAGACATCCTTGGAGCCAGGTGCGTATCATGGAATTTTTGAGAACACATCGGAAGATACTGTTTTTGTGTTAATAATAGAAGTGTTAGGTTGCTTTCCTGCTGTCATTGTGAAGGCCTAGTGAGTAGGGGTGCAACGATACTCGTATCGATATCGAACCGTTCGATACAGTGCTTTCGGTTCGGTACGCATATGTATCGAACGATACAACATTTTTAATTTATTTTATCAACTTTCCTTCTGATGATGCTGTCTGTGTTGAGCGCTCAGTGGATCTGCGCTCGACAGTGCAGCCTAGGCGGAGTAGTCGAACACAGATTCACTGAGCGCAGGGCAAGCTAGCGAGACAGAAGCTAGGCTAGTTGCAACATGGCAAATTGAACCTCCCCCACCCTCATTCAGATCTGGCGTTTGGAACTATTTTGGTTTTCATGTGATGTATGACCCTGAAGGTAAGCCTGTCATGGACAAAAGTAAAACAGTATGTTGGATGTGCCAGCAATGCTCAATTGGTGGGAACTAGTGTGTTAGCGCAGTTAGCTCGTTAATGTGTTGACGTCTTCCAGCCCCACTCATGAGGTGATCCGCGGTAGCTCGTTAACGGAGATTTGCCGTGTTGTGACGTTAATGTCATTTCAGATTTACGCTGACAGCACTAGTGGGAACACAACCAATATGACTGCACATTTACTCCGACATCATCCTAGTGCAAAGACAAGTGGAAGCAGAGAAAAACAACAAGCAGCATGCTACAAACTTTACCCGAGTCATTTAGACAGCCGTTAGCACACGATTCTCCTTATGGGGACCTGATATGTTTAATATGCTGCTGAGAATATAGCCCAGAAGAAGCGTATAGTATAGCTTTTATTTTGGAAAGAGACATTTCTCCATAATAAACTCTCTTTTCCAAAGATGAGTGATTCCTCAATCAGATACAGGGCTCGCAAAATCGCTAGCCCGACGGGGCTTTTTTCCAGTCGGGCTACCAAAATCTATCTCTGCCCTGCCCGTCGGCCTATCCTAGGAAGGAAAAATATATGTCAATGCTTTTGCATTCTTTTGGAAATGTAGCTGGGTAATTATGTCATTGGCATCGGCCACTGTCAATATGTGACATACTGAAATCGCGTTTGAATTTGCGCTTGTTTTTTGCTTTCACTTTGCAATCGCGTGAACTGTGTATAGAGAGCGACAGTACTGATTGGTGAGTGATGATAATTTGCGCACCAATTCCTCTGACATCGTCTTATCAATCGTTAGCTTACTATGCAAACATGACAAGTGAAATCTCCCGCAGCTTAAACATGTGAGAGGTTGATCGCGCAGAGAATCGCTGAGCGTTATGTTAGTGCGTGTGTAAAAGCAGCAGGATATATATTTTAGTTCTGCTGAGCCAAATAAGACAGGTCAGCGTGAAGAAGTGACAGCCAAAGAAAAGCTTACCACAAAACGGAAAGGTTATGACAAATCAGACTATAAGGAAAAAAGAAAGTGCAGCTTTATGGTTTCATGGACAAAAGAATTTCTGTGGCTGCAATATGACGAGCTAAATAACCAGGGCTGCACATAAGTGGTCCGCAGGTGCGCATTCGCTGTCAAAATAAAAACCCGCACAAGATAAGAAGTTGCAACGCGTGTTTGCGTACATAAGATTTTCAGGAGGACAGACATTTGTTTAGAACTCTTAAAGATGTCGAAGAAGCTCCTTTAAGCAGTTACTGTGATGTTCCTCCACCTCCAAAGAAATGTCAGAAGGAGTCCGAACCACAAAAGAAGCGCGTATTCTCTGAAAAGTGGTTGCAGGAGGTGAGCTGGCTTCAAACAAATGATGAACGCACAGAGATGTGGTGCAGAATGTGCCGTGAAAATTTAATAAATGACAAATTAATAAAAAGGCATGAACATTTTTTTTGTATCGAAAAAATATCGAACCGTGACACCAAAGTATCGAACCGAACCGAACCGTGAATTTTGTGTATCGTTGCACCCCTACTAGTGAGTGGACTTGGGCTTCTTTCTTTCTGGTGCTCTACATGTTCTTTTCCTTCACAAAACTAGGTCTTTTGAGACCTTCAAGATTGCATACATATCATCACAGTTTAGATAGGTCATGCCAAACATGTCAGCTACTTCACTCACTAATAATGATTCGCCATGGATCATTACATGAAGAAATCCATGCTTAAGGAAAACTAGACAGGCCTTAGTTGTAGTATTGTGTTTAGCATCCCAACTCTTTGGGGTTCTCCTTCTAGCCAGTCGTTTTTAACCTTGAGCAGCACAGTGTTATGCACAGTTCCTACATTCCCTCTAGCTACAGACGTTGCACCTCAGGTGTTAATCAATGATTTTCATCCTGCCTCTCCTGTCCTACTCATAACCCACCTCTGTTACCCTTCTTCCAGATAAAAGCGCTTGACTAATTCTTATACATGCCACATACCTTCCCACATGTGGGAACACAGTGTGGTTAAACATTTGATGATCTCTGAAGCGTTATGTCCATCAATATCCCCTTCCCATGTGTGAGTCTGTGAAGTGCAACTGACTGTTAATACAGTTTTTACATGATGTTACATAATAACTTTAGTTATTGTAATTTTTTTTGTTAAGCAGTGTAACTTCTGCTCCTTGAATTTTAATTACCCACAGCTTTGCTTTTGCTCTAATAATATGCTGAATGACTTGCTGTCACTTCTATCAACACCACCTCTGCCATCCTGCTGGCTGTTGTTGTATTTTTCCATGTGCCAATCAGAGACTTTCTTCTTAATTTGAAACTAGCTTTCTAGTGTCAAACTAAACATGGAATATTTATTATGCTGAAGCGCAAACATCCATTAGAAATAGCAGTGACCAGTAAGTCACTTAAATGGCACAGCATTTCAGCTGAAGAGATCTAAATCTTAACATGTGACCGCTTTTTGCTGTTATAGGTCTTTTAGCTACATGTTATTGAATGTCTGAGTAGGTTTGCAAATGTGATTGCAATGCAAAACATGTAGCAAGACTTCGCAGGACAGACTCACTGAAGATTGCTTATCATCATTCTTTAAAGTAACATGTTGCATGAGGCTGTAAAGAAAAATGTAACTATATTAAACTGTATATCTGTCTGAAATCACCACAGGAGCACTGGAAGCCTCTTCTGAATTTGAGCTCTGTGCCTACTGTTGATCACAGTAATGTATCTGAACTGTAAGAATGCAGACATTGTCTGAGGAAGAGCTTGGCATGTGTAGCACTGTGTGAGTGCTACTCGCATGCCAGAGTGCATGTGTTAGCATCCTGATGCCCTGCTGGCAGGACAGCTCAGCCTGGCTCAGGAGAAAGCTGAACTGTAATGCAGTGCACTGAATGAGGTCTTGATGTGTGGCTAGCTACCACAGGAGACAGTGCTGACTTGGCAGTCTGTCACCTCATAAGATGCTCAAACAGTTCCAGCCTGTTCTTTTCTTCTTTTTGCTCCAAATGTGTTCCTGTCGGTGCTCCTTTGTGGCTCGTGTGTTACATTCTGTTGTTTCAGATTAAATGAAACACTCTGAGGTTTTGTTTTCACCGTTTTTGTGCGGCGATGAGAGAAACTCAAGGAAGTAACTTCAAAGAACAAGTGTACGGGGCTATGCTTTGATTCCGGCTGCTTTTGGTATCTTTAATCTTGTGTTGACCACAAGTAGCCTTTCTCTCACCCTTAGAAGGATTTTTGCTCATAGAAGGAAGGAGACAAGAAGTCTCCGTGCAGCTGGGATACAGTGGTCTCATTGTTTTTGTTTAGTCGCAACATATCACAGAACCACACAAACACACAATTAGAAGCTGTGGGGTTTCTGAAGATGTTAACTAGCAGCACCTGTTTTGCCTAGGGTATGTTTGCAACTCCTTCAATATCCGTCTGTCTGCCCATCTAATTTCGTTCTTATTCTTTTGTTTTATCTCAACTGCTTCCTTCAAATGAAAGTAAGACTGCACTGTAGCTGCCAGGCAAAATCTAATTTTGGTATATTTGAAGTGAAATTGAATTGCTGATTAGGTCAGTCCTAATGCTATGGTTACTGATTATGTCTGAATAGGTTTAAAACCCATTCTCTAATATTTTGATATTTAAAAAGTGTTTAAAATCCTGTATTTAACCTTACACTAAGCAGTTCTTGCTAAGCAGCCACAATTGTAGCTCCTGAGACCACAAGAGGTTATTACAGGATGCTGTGGCAGTAAATTCTGTGAAGGGTGCTGAAATGTGCCATGTGGGTCATGCCAGAAACCCCAAATCATCATCTCGACACAAAACGGCAATCGCACCATTCACCTGTGTCAACTCAGCATACTGCTAATTTGACCAAAGACATCTGAAGCCAAAGCAGTCGCGTTCTTGACTGCAGTGGATTGAAGAGTAAGTAGCAGGGGAAGGGTTATTGTAGTAGTAGGCAGTTATTGAGTTGCCTAAATTGCCCTACTAACATTATCTTCCACATCATCTTTATATACCACAGATAACAGTGTCTGGTGGTGGCTAACACATATATTAGCTGTGTTGATACCACTTAATTTCAGTTCTCTTCATCATGTTGGGAAACAGCTATGGTGTGTGAATATATTTTAATGATTTAAAGTCTGGACTTGGCTCTCTTGATTGGAATCCAGGTTACATATTGATGAGATATCAAGTTGGCAAGTCACCACTCATTTGTAATGTAGGTAATATGCATCTGTTAATAAGTTACAGTTGCTTTTATAAATTGTGGACTGTGAGGTACCAATTAAAGTGTATTACATTTGCTTTCACTGAATAAATCTCTAATGTCAATATAGCCATCTCTCTTCTAACACTACTAGAGAAACTAAGTTGAACCTGCAAATGCAGAAAAGTGTAATTCATACCAAACTGTCTCTGCAGCACAAATATCTTATTACATTAGGTTGAGCAAAGGAAAAACAAAGTCTGTGCAGAAACCCTGCTGTTGCTTAGCTTCTTTCTTGCTTTGCTCTTAGTTTTTCTTTTTTTAACCTCCAAACTCTAGCTTTCAGTAAACCTAGTTGATTAACTCGATCAATAAAAAGTTATTAACACAGAGGATGCTTTAAGATATCCTATTTAGATATACAAATGCACAAGTAAAAGCATCCTGTGTTAATTGCGCTGTAATTTTAACGTGAAAGTTTCATGTAGGACTATGTAACTTTGCAAAGTCACCCCCTCCACATGTACGCAGACCTTTTAAATAGTCAGTTCTCCCAAGGAAGGGTTTTGGCAAAGTGTGACACGGTACCAGGTGTTGCCTGCTGTGACTAACATCAGACTAATTGGTCTTCGCAGTGAACAGTAGATCGCCGCTCAGACCAGAGCTCACTGGAGATTTCTACCCTGTCAGCACCTTCAAATAAGCCACGTGGGAAGTTTTACACACATGGTCTGCTTATTGTTTGTACTTCTCTCCTCAAAATGTTTAGCTGTTTCTATTTTTAGCAGTCTTTACCAATAAGACAGGATTTCTATTTCTCAGGATACTCAAATGGAAGGAGTTTCTAACTAAGGCGCACCAATCACAATTTTCTTTTTCTTCTAAGTGTGAACTGTCTACACTGGAACTATAACTGATTGCATTGAGAAAAAAAACTTAATTTGTTTGTGTATGCTAATATGTAATTTGCTTTGGTCTTTTATCACTTTGGAAATCATTGTTTTGATATGGAAATTAAATGTAATATGAAATGTATGTATCTTATTTATTATAGATGTATGCTGTTTAGTAAATATGTATTGCTGGGAGCAGATGGTTTGAATTTGGATATGCTTCCGACTTTTTTTTTTTTCTGCTTTGGTTTTGCAGTGATCCTTATGTCAAGCTTTCCCTCTATGTTGCTGATGAAACTAGAGAGCTTGCCCTAGTCCAAACAAAAACGATTAAAAAGGTAAGTCCATAAGTAAACAGTGACTTTGAAGCGTTGAACTGTAGCATGTTTAGTCTGATGTTTGTTGTCTTAGAGGTCCTGTTTATGTCTTGGGTGACGCAGTCACAAGTGGACAGCTACTCTGCAAATAAACATACAGCCTACAGAAGTTTTGCAAACCTGCTTAATTATTCAGGGTCTCAAATTAAAGTCTAATTAATCTGGACTCAAAACAGTGTGTTGCTCTATGTTCATTTTACAGCCGGTCTCACCAGCAGGGCACCTGTCGCTAATGGGAGAACTATTATAAATGGCGGAAGCTAACGGGAAATGGGCAGTAGTTTGGAGATATTTCATGCTATCACACTAATGTGCTGGTGAGATTTCTTATTGTGTACATTTACAGTTGTAAACAGAGTTGTTGGGAATAAGTCTGTTAGCCAGTACTAGTGCAGGAGGACGTTGTGTTTCTCCACTGGTAGGAAGAACACCGATTATATAGGCGTTCTTTAAATGTGGCTCCAGATAAATTTATGTACACACTGCTAAAACAAGCGAATGGCATTGTGTAGCCCACGGCATATCTGAATATGGTGTGAGCAGTCAAATCTGCGTGTGCATTCCCATACCTGTACTTGGAGGTTTCTCCTTGTGATTGGATCACCCAAGATGCATGTTAATTCCAGGTGAGAACAGAGCCGTAGCTTTATTCCTTAGTCACGCACACTCAGTCACCAATGGCAGCAGACTGCTATGCAAGAAGTAATCTGGAGTTCATTGTACTGCCTGATGGTGCTTTGGCACATGGAGGGATCGAATGGCCAGCCCCTATATTAGTGGAGAGCTCGCTCGACCACCTGAGCCTTGAAAGCCCAATGACCTCTAATGAACCTACTTGTATTGCTTGGCTAGCTTGGCCACTCCTGCCAAACTAATCTACTTCCACACCTGCACTTTAGATGGGCCTTTTCAGCCACTTAAATGTGCACTTATTGAGTCCCTTTTAAAGTCACAGGTGTGGGATCACAGATCATCTTAATACCAACACACACTCCCTAGCCCCACACCTACCAATCAAGGCAAAGCTCCAGAAATGCACAAAAAGGTAGTGCTTCCTTTATCTGTTCAGGACAGTATAGAGGGAGACACTGGTCGAGCTCTTTCCCCCGTGGCCTATTTTTGAGGAGGAAATCTCTTCACAGCAGGGGGAGCTATTACTTGCCATTATTGTAAACCCAGGACAGGAGACATTTCCAATTCAAAGGAAGCTGTAATTTGAGTGGAAGTGCATATTGATTTCCAGGATTTTTGAATTTCTGAGCTACATGGTTTAAATTTGATCTGAAATGTCCTGGGTTCTGCTGCACTCCATTTTATTTTTTTCTGAGGCTGTACTTTATAATATGCAGGGGTTAAACTTTAAAGCATAGCTTGACTCAGTTTCTTACTTCCTGGTAGTAAAGTTGGTTATAAGAAGCTGCCAACGAAAGCCTGTGTTGAGTCAAGCAGCTCAGGCCTACATGCAGCCAAACATATGCTGCCAGTGGCCATGGTTTTCTTTATAGGATATAAATAGCTGACAATAGCACTGCTATGTGGAGCAGGAAAAGAAGCCGTGGTGCTTCGCTCTTCTGTGGGCTTCATGTGTCTTTAAGTGGGACACCTTTGATGGCATATTTGTTGTTGAAGCTAAGAGTTTGGCTTGTGGCAAGATGACATGAAAAAAATGGGATATGACAAAGAAATAAAAAGCCAATCTGAGGCAAACATCAGTATCTAGATGATGCCCTGAGCACAGAAGAGCTGAGGTTAAGCTGTTCTGGATATTTTTATTTTTGTTTTTGCCTCGTGAGCTGCAGATTTCATTAATATTGTTCATCCAAGTATAGCGAGTTAATTTGTAATTGTGGTATCTCAGTAGTTTTAGTACAGATGTTATTTTATCACTGCTGTAAAACATTTAATGTTTATTATTCAGTGTAACTTGTGGAATTCAGGTTTCATTGAGATTTGAGTGTTTAAGTCATTTGAGTCACCAAAGGAATTTTAATGAGAACTGTCACTTAGTTCCCAGTCTAATAAAAACATCAAATGTGTGAGGCAGAAGGAGAGTGGATTGGAGGGGGGGGTGTAACTGCTGAGCTGATGCATCCAGAAAGTGGGTGAAAATCCTCACGCCTGTTAATCTGAAGGCTTATTCTTATCACAGGAGCAAGTTTGCTACAAACCTCCTCTAACAATATAAGAGAGGATCATTGGCATGCCAGATAGAGCCTAATTTTGCACGTGGCCTCTCTTCTCTCACTCTGAGTGGGATGGTTTTCATACATCTGTTCTCTTTTCTGTGTAAACTAATGATGCTGTTTATTGTGTTTTAATGCAGTTATTCATTGTGGCTTCTGTACACTGTGTTTCAGACCCTCAACCCAAAATGGAACGAAGAATTCTACTTTAGAGTGAGTTCAGATTTTGAAATGCTTTCGTGAATGATGATGATTATTAATTTTTATTTATTTTTGCTTTGACAGTCTGTTATTGCTCTACTTTGGAGCAGGAATTGTATAGCTGTGAATCTTTGGTTGCAGTTTAACATGGCGATGAAACCCACGTCTTCCACCCCTGTAATCAAACAGGACGTTATAAGTATAGTGACATACATATGATAACTCTAGACTGAGGGTGTTTAGTTCATTGTTAGGTGGTTGCTAGGCATCTATAATTCAAGTTTTGTGAAGATAAATCAATAACATTTTGTGAAATTAAAACGATAGAATAGTTTATAAGATTTCATGAGTGCATAAATAATACAAATTGGTCATTTCCTGTTGTTAGGTAATTAAGTCACATAATGATGTCATAATGTGCAATATGGATAACAGCCTTTTAAGAGTATAAGCTGTACCCTTGTGTCAACTTTGATTGCTCAACTCCTGATAGTGTAGGAATTGTTTGCAAGGAAACAGATTTTGTGTATTATAGTAAAATGAGTGCAGCTCAGGCTTCTATTTCGATAATGAGACAGCTGACTGCCTTCTAAGACTCTGCACAGTTTTAAATTATTACAAAACAAAAAGCAAGCAGCCAGTTACCCGCAAATGCACATACACTTTGACATAAACAGCAAGCAACGTCTCTAACATCTTCCTTCTTATTTTGTTGCTCCCACAGGTGTGTCCACAGAATCACAGGCTACTCTTTGAGGTGTTTGATGAAAACAGATTGGTAAGATTCCCGCTTTTGTAGATTTATTTAGTTGTCTCGTGTCGTTTAATCTGCTTCGTGCAATCTGTTCTCCTTGGAAATATTTGCACAATATATTGTCTTTCATTTAATGTCCTATGGTGATAATTTGCTTTCCAAGAGGCACTTTATTTTGTTCTCTAGTCTCAGTTACGCCAATAAAACATAATGACTGTAAAACTGATATTGCTAAATTTGTCTCAAACAGTTCTGCTTTCATTATACCGCAGAGATTTTCAATAACTTAGAAGAAGTTTTATTGACTTTGTCTGCCCTCCCTCGTGTGTTAACAGTTTTCGAGATGTGAACCATTTTCCCAGTTTAACATGACATGATTTCAGCTTTAGGCTTTGTAGATTATAAACAGCGTACAGTTTGTTTGACTGCTAGTTTCGGTACTCTGCTTTCGGACTGTAATCCACTAACGGCTCCTACATTCCTCTTATGTCAGATTTCTCAGATTTCCCCCACAGACGAGAACACTGGTTTCCTTGACTTGTGAAATTAAAACCCCTTTTACGCCCTCAGTTGCCTTGACAACTAAATTAAATGTCTGCACATTGTCAAGTCTTGCAGTGAGTAAAACCATCACAAATAGGCCCTGTAATCAATTTACTAATTCACTCTTGGCTCTAAACGTCACCTTGGTTGGAGTATCTTCAGAGAAGGCGTGCATAAGAGAAGTGGTTGCTGACACCGTGGAGTCATTGTTCTGTAGAATAAGCAAAAGGCTCTGCTAGCAGTGTTATTTGTTTCCTATGTCTTCTCAGTAACTCTGGGTCCTGGGTTTGATGTTGTATAAAAAAAACAAACGGATGCAGCCCAACATAGTTTTGGTGATCTTGGCTGGATAAGGCACATTCTGTCGGGGCCTCTCAGATTCAGGGCTGTTGCTGAGGACCATCGTGGGAGGTTAAAACATTTGGGATTTGTTTGGGGAGTGTCTTTTTGTAACAACACGATCTCTAGTTTTATTTCTAGGTGAACCATATAAAGACATGACTATTTCATTGATCTAAGCATGTAACACATGTCTAACTTGCTCATTTGCACTCCGTCCCTTCTAAAAAGTGCAGCTCTAATTTTCCTTCAGTACAGTGAACACTCTCTGTATAAGAGGATGAGACGAGAGCACAGCACAGGCAGCCTCAAGCACGGTCCTCTCCTTATATGTCCGAAGAGGTGCTTTTTGTCTTTCTCTTGGTGCGTGCCAAGGCAGCTCCCCCACCACTGGTCAGCATTTCGTTTTGTACTAGAGCATAGTACAAATATAAGAGAACTATGTATGACACTGATGGTTGAATTTGAAGAAGCGGCTGAATAGACCTACAGCACAGTGCAGTTTGAAGCAGGCATGTTATGTCATTTGGCAAGCTGGGCTCGCTGCCATTGGACCACACATTGGCATTTTGTTTCTTTTATACAGAACATTCCCCATAACATTTCTCACACAGACACACATTTATTGACTGTGCCTAACACTGCAGGCAGTGTGTCATCACTAAGTGTAACTGGCTGCCAAGCCGTGAGTCTTCGTGTATTACAGTGTCTTTCTTTTGGCTTCTTTGTCCAGTCAGTATTGTTGCCCTCTTGTCCACAATGCAGACCTTTGATATTTATTTCTTTTTTTCATTCGTTTGTAATACTACAGGCTGCTGGTTGCAACTTGTTTTTTGAAAAAGATAAGGTGACGCACTGTGGTCTAAGCCATAGGTTGAACCAGTCCAAGCGGTTAAAACAAGGCAGTTACTTTTCAAGTGTGTAGCTCTGAAATGGCAAGATGTGATAGGGGCTTTGTCAGTTCTGTGCACGGAGGCGGATGACTCCCCCACTAACTCTGGCTTCAGGGCAAAGTAGTCCAACTCCCACTTTTTCACATGATGATGCTGTGGTGAATCAAATTGTAGGAGCGTTTTTTACATTAATGTACAGTATGTTGCACACAAAGCGTCTTTTTCTGTGTTGCAACTTGGAGTTAGGCATTAGAATTTGTGCGTGATTTCATTCAGCATTACAGGCTAGGATCACAGCCAAGTTGTGTCTCGGACTGCTTTTGGATGCAAAAGGAATGACCTATAAAAGCAGCGTCAAATGTTTGGCTGTGTATGGCAGACATTGCATGTTTATTCTGTTTCAAGTAGACATGCCTTTTCCGAGTGAGGACCATGCTGTTCTGTGATCTGTCAGATACTCTGCTCTTTACTCTCAATCTCACTTTTTTTTTTCTTGATCCATTTTTAGCACCAACTTCCTTATGCTTCTTTTTTTTCTGTTTCCAAGATGCAAGACATTACAGGATAAATTATATTCTCCAGACTTGGTGTTGAATTTTTGACATGATTGGCACCAAATGGTAATTGGTGATCAATTAACAAGTAACCTTGCTGTGAATCTAGAATCTAGAAGTTATTGATGCTTTCCTTTTCCCTTCCATTTCTTTCTGCTCCTTCAGTTCACAGCATGTCTTTTCCAGAACAGGCTGATTGCAGGCAGCACTGAATGATTGGAACCATTCAATGCCAAAGGAGTTGAGTGGGAGCAAATAAACAGCTGACTGGCATTGCCAACATTGCTGCACTCATTTTCGTAATAATGCTCTAATTTTATCCAGCTTTCACATTTTGATCACATTGCTAAACTTTCACCCCTCCCTAAAAATCCAAAGCTGCTCGCCATTTAGTTCAGTTTGATCCAAAAAGAGTGTTTAGTCAACGATAGAAGAACGTTTCTGTAGGTGAGCATGCAGTAGTTCAGCCATTTGTCACTCTAGTTAAGTTTCTATTAACTTATTTTTACAGTCAAAGAAATCCACAGTCAAAAGACGAAATGACTTGTATTTAAGATGAATACGTTGGGAACTTCTTTTGTTAAATAATATGAGCCACAATATTGAAAAAGGAATGAGTTACGATTTAATTTAATAGGTGTACTCTTGGTGAGTGGTGTTTTGATTCTGAGTGCTACTCTGGGGAAACTGAGCTACTCTTACTGAGATATCAATTTTAGCAAATGAAATCAAATTCCAGATGATGTTTAAATTATGAAGAAAATAGTTTAAAAACTCATGAAGCCAGATGAAAGGACATTAATGAGATGTGGAGGCAGGGGAATTGGCGGGGTTAGAAAAAGTTCATGTTAATAGAGGGGAGGATGGATAGGGGTAAGCAAGCAGGATGTAGGTGGGGTCGTTGGGGGGGGGGTTCATTTGGTACGTGAGGGCAGTATGGGGTCGTAACAGGAGATGGCAGGGCCATTTGTAGTCATGTGACTGCCAGGCAATCCACTGTCACCTCGGAAACCAGGAGTGCCGGCCACTCTTATCCAATCATGTCGGGAATGCTGGCTGTCACTTGGCTCAGGCTATTTCTGCCGTCTGTCGCTAGTGCTTGATGGTGCTAAGAGACTGGTATACAGGGATCCTCCTCCTTTTTTCTTTTTTTTCTCCTTTTTTTTTTTAAAAACACCCCCCACCCCCCCACCCTCCTCCTCGTAGCCCTCAGCCCTCACTCTCCCTCTCCTTTGAGTGCGTTGTGTAAAGTTGTCAGCTGTTTTGCAGTGGCTGTTTTGCTTTTGTGGTGCGAGTACTTCTTTTCTCAGTTCAGCTTGGTGTGGGAAGGAAAGTTGCGGAAGAGGCTGGGAGAGGGGAGTGGGGAGGGGGGAATGGAAGAAAAGAGGATCAGTTGTCTAGCCAAAGGAGAAGTGGGCAACAGTTAGGATACTGAGGCAAGAGCCAGAGGAGAGAACCAGCAGCCACTCAGTAAGAAAGTGAGAGGCAACGGGAGATTTGGACGTGAGGTGAAAATGGCACAGCGTCTGCGTTTGTACTTTGGCTCAGGACACAGTAACACAGCCCCGGACATACTGGAAGGAGACTTTGAGGTGCAGCAGCGAGACGACAATGGGGTCACGGCACACCTCGTGCAGCCACGTCCAGCATCGAGGCCTTCCCAGGACTCTGCTACGGAGCACGTCCCGTCAGCGGCTTTTGGTTTCCACTCTGAGCCTTCGCTTAAACGCAGCTCCTCCATGTTTATACCCCAGCTTGCCGCCTACACTGAGCCACGTCCTACTAGGAGCTCATCCATGCACATCTCCCTTCAGCGCTCCAATGGATCCAGTAATGGAGATTCCAGTGGTCATGCCGATGATGTCCCACCACCCTGTTATACTCCTCCAGGACCTGCGCCTGCCTATACCGAACCACAGAGTCAAGCTAACTTTCCGCGGCAGTCCCCTCCTCCATACTACAGCCCTGATTCTTTAAGTGTGCAATCTTCTCTGGCGGAGCCAAACCTTCCCAAGCGCAGGGTCTTTAGTATTGGTTCCAGCAGTCATTGTATGTATAACAGACGCCAGCCTGGCATCAGTGTTGGTGCCATCTACATCCAGAGGAATTCTCCTGACGGCTCTGATGTCCAGCATTTCAGAATCCTTCCCTATGGTGGTACCGGCTGGTCTGTCCAGCAGCAAAGCCTGGACCAGTCCTCTGGTGTTAATGGCACAAAGCAGAGGCTAGTGTTTCAGCTCCAGCAAAATCAGAGCCAGGATCAGAAGCAGGGCAGACAACCGGATGATCCATCACAAGAACAATGCACAGATGCTGGACCCAACAGCTCAAGAGGTTGCCATAGGGTGCGCTACCCTAGAATTCGATTACATAGAAGCTCGTCTCATCAGAGGCTGCTGGTGGAAAATAATAATCAGAAAAGTGGTGCAGACAGTCAGACTATAGACGAGAATGAAACAGATGTGGAGACAGAAGCAAGAAACAGACCTGATGGTTGTACTTTAAACTTTAGTGGGGAAAATCCCAGAAGGCAGCCACATTTCAAGATATATTTTACCCCGGGTGGAGGTGGAAATCAGGATGTGAGCTTTGGCAATGAAGCAACGACAAGTAATTCCAAGGTAAAGAGTGTGGAAAAGTTTAGTAGAAGCATACTCTGCCTCTGAAATGTTTGGTGAAAAATTGTTGAATTACAAAAGCGTTATGTAACATTTATAGACTTGTTCTAATGTTCCTAGAGAAACTGATATTAGAATGAATAGTAAACAAATCCAAAAATAGTGGGTGGCATGTGACATTTAGTTTAATATGACTTGGCTTGTTCCTCTTGTAGCCAAAAGGGTGAGGCCCAGCACTGTCATGGACATAACAAATGAAAAAGCCAGTCTAACACATCTAATTTGCAGTGGTTGCTTAAGTACTATTTAACTCTAAGAATATAGGCTAGACAGGGAGAGAGATCTGTGTGGTGCTGATACAGGGTGGTGACTTTCCTGGACCTAAAAATCCCAGACAACCTTGCTGATCTAAATCACACATGCTGCTTTTCTTTCACTTCGTAACCAGAATGACTTAAAATCTTACACACGTCAGCCAGTTTAGTTGTGCAAGAAATGGATGAATGGATAATTTGTTCCCATGCACTTGTTGCCTTCCGTTTCACAGAAATGCGACACTGGGGTTTTTGATAATACCCTTAACTGCAGTCAGCACTCTTTAAGAGCTGGCTGTGGCTATTTTTAGTTTACCTCGAGCGTGTTTGTTGGTTTTGAAAGCAGGCAAGCGGCATGTCTTCTCCAGTTCTTGGCTGGTATGGATGTGAATCGTTGCAGCTGCTCAGCAGGCGATTAAGAACTAACATGTCAGTGCAGCCCAAACAATGATCAAAAAGTTTCACAAGCAGCGTCGGTTTGCTCAAAGCCTGAAATCTTTTGGTGTTGCTCTCCTGTCTTATGCATATCTCCAACTCTGGTGCTAGAATGCTATAATCAGTGTATCGAGTTACCCAATTTGCTGTTTACTTATTAAACTTTTAAATACTTTCGATGTAGAACGTTTTAGATGTTTCTTTTAAGCTATTTTTTAAATGACACTTTAGAGTTGTAAACTAAATTTTTAGGCAAAAATGAAATACAGTAGATTTTGAAATTAAATGATAGGGCCGTCGGTTGTTTGAGGTTTACACCATTTAGCAAGCAGGATGTGGGTTTATCATGAGATGCTTAGCTCCAGGAAAGACCGCCTAAACAGAAAGCTATTTGCTCATATCATGACCAAACCACTGATTTCATTCATCTGAGTCCCCCCCCCCCCCCCCCCCCCCCCAAAAAAAAAAAAAAAAAAAAAAAAAATTCCCCCGCCACAAACCAGATTGGTTATTTGTAAAAGTATAAACATGCTTTTTTTTTTCTTTTGGAGCTAGCCTCAAGTGGCCACTCCGGGAAGTGCAGTTTTTTGCATTTAATCATCAGCTTGAGTTTATTGCACCTCATCGGTTTCTGCTTGCTTGTATGTGTAGAAGTTGTGACCAGTCGGATAAAAAATTTCTCTTCCCACTCAGTTTGACTGAGTTTAGTCTGCATCCAGGCAGATACTGTGATGCACAGTCCTGCCAGTGATTTCACATTATGCAGGTGATGAAAAAGGAGATGCCAAGATGCACGCTAGCAGTAGCAAAGGTGATGATGAAAAGGGCAAGGGTGGTGTTGATATAGACAATCTAGGTTTGGATAAAAAAAAAAAGAAAAGAAAGTTTTTAGATCTAGTGGGAAAAATTAATCTTTTCCTTCGCCCCTCATGGTAGTGATGTGAGACTCCATGGCATCCCGTTTCTCAAGCAATGAGGAAATCCCTAATTAGACCATAATGACGGGTCTTCCCCAACTGATTGCCTGGAGTTGGATTGCCCCTTTTTAAAACTGGGCTTGGGATGACGTGTGTGTGTGTGTTTGTTTTTGTGTGCGCACACCAGATGGACTAGCTGCAAATGGCTATGCCTCTGTGCCATGCCCTCGTTACAGCCCTGCCTTAGTACCCCTCGGTTTCCATTCATTGAGAGCTCCTGGAGGCCAGTAGGCTGGCTATATTTACCTGAGGCAAGATTGTGGACGAGTGGGGTGAGGGCACACTTTTTATTTTGGTCCGATAGCATGTGAGAGGCATTCAAATCACTTGTGTTGCGAAGGGCTTTTCTCTGACAGCGTGGACTTCTCTGAATTGCATGGTATTGTAATACAGTTGTGTCAGCAGGGAGACTGTTGAGAAGGTGAGACAGCCTTTTTACACCTCAGTGCCAGCCTGGACTTGCTCCAGATTGCCCTTTGTCGTAAACACCCTGTCACCACATCTTCCTGTAGCTTCATAGCATTTCCAGTTCTTAGCACTTTAGCTGCTTTCCTATAGTCTTGAAAGATTGGAGTGTGTTTAGGAATGATAATAGATTAGGTTTTTACTCGTTCATTACATGTGAATTGAAGTGAAGAGCAAAATATCCTATAAACATTGGCCATGAAAGCCGCTGTCTGGGTGCTTTTGCTTGTTGGATTTAATTACAGGGTCAGAGAGAGATGTTGCTGCAGGAAGCATTTAGGGTTTTATTTTTTAATTTTCTTTAATTTTATAATTTTTGGTGCTGTGAGAACCACAAAATCATTTGTAATCCACAGATGTTGCAGTGATATTTCAGCACAAATCTCTGAAACGGTTATATTCTTATCCAAACTTGCCAGAGTAAAATTAGAAGCATGTGAAAAGCAATTGTTTCGGTGACCTACTCGTGTTCAGTTTTCAAACTTTTTTGGGCTAGCGTCCTCTTTTTTTTTTTTTTTTTTTTTCTTCTCATACCTCAAGCCACCCCTCTTTGTCCACCCATACTTCCTTCTGTTGGTCTTTGGTCGCACTCTCAGAGTGTAAACTGGTCCTGGGAGGCAGTTGCAGACTCAAATCTGACCTCTTAATGACTCTGTAATTAAATCCAACTCCGTATATAAAGTCAGAGCTGAAATGCTTGTTATGGTTAGTGACATTTAAAAAAACAACAACAAAACAGGTTTGCCTGCAGAAGGTGTTGTTTTCCATGTGATAATATCATTGCTTATATCATACACTGGAAGTGACAGTGCTACTGCTGTTTATGTGATCATGTGGTAAAAGAGTTGTGGTTATGCTGTGGTCAAGTTTGCTTTTGATGCTCTCTCAAACTTGGAGGAATCTTATGTCTGACTGCTTTAAATGAGTTATGTTAACAGTAAGTGAATCGTTTAGTTTGGTTGGTTTAGAAATTGAAAGCATGCATTGCGGTAATTTGCACAGTAGTGACTCCTGTTTTCCAAGAAGGGCTCATTTACAGTGTGTTATTCAGTGGAGGTGGGTGGACGTGCAAGGATGAGTGACTTCACATGCGTTCGTGTGTGTGTGTATGTGTGTGTGTGTGCTTACATGCCTGACTGCGTTAATCAGTCATCATTTTTATGTGACTCATTTGTAACCTTTTCACTACTGAATTCCAGCTCGGTTAACTGTGGTGGGAGCCCAGTGCAGTCACTCCACAGCTCTTTTTTTTCTTTGTTTATCAGAATAAACTGGTGTTTTGTTTTGCTTTTTGTTTTAAATTTTAAACACCTTAACCTCAAATCTGTGTAAAAAAATCCTTTCCAGGCCATGCAGTCTATTCTGTAGAGGCTTAAATTCTGCTTGTTCTTATTCTTCATCCAGAGGTATAATACTGTTTTCAGAACTAAGTCATTTTTTGATTTTTATTCCTTCTGAAAACTTTTTTTTGCTGATTTCAAGTTAAGTAACCAAAAATATCACATTCTATTGTCAAATTAAGCATATATACAGTGTTCCACACACTTAATTTACCTGGAAATTGTTTCCACAACTTTCACACGTGCCACAATGTTGAAAATTTCCTCTGTTGTACATTAACAATAATCAGTCTTTAAAGTAGAAAACAGACTGAAGGTTTTTTTAATTTAATTTAATTTTTTGTAATTGTGGTGAGTGGGAGAGCGTATAATTGACAGTCAGTAGTTTTTTTTGTTGCACTACTGTAGTTGTCTTTGCGTAAATCTGTCACTGCATCATTCAACCCAGCTTGTGTGTCAATCAGTTAGTTTATGCCTGTTGTCTAAATCAGTTGTGTCCTACACACAGGCTACTTCCAAGAATGGACTTTTCCATCTCGGACAGGTAATCCATACTCGGTAACGGACAAATCTATGGGCCTCTTAAATTTCAGACACAAACCTTCCCTGTTTTAAATTTTTCCTTGTGGTCACATCTGCCCTTCTCTCCCTCTTTCCAGCTGATTTGGCTTTTATCTGGTGGCTGTAGATGTTTTTTCCTTGCTGGGATCGCAGGTTTTTCTCCCATAAAGTGTTGCAAAAGGCCTGTCCATAAATAAATCTCGCTCTGAACCTTCTGTCTGGACACATGTGGAAATCTGTCCTGATTGATAGAGAAGCTGATCTTAAATCATAACTAATCAAGTGCAATTTTCAGTAAGACCGCGTGGAAATACTTGAACAGTTTTTCTTTACTGCCTTTAAACTTTAGATTCTCAGGTTTCCACATGTGTTCACAAATTAGGCTGGAGGTCACTGTGTTTCTGGATGGGGCTGTCCATGAAATGAACTTCTTTTTGCCTTTTTTTCCACCTGTCTTTAATACATACAAAATGCTGCTGGATAATCTGGTGATTTTTACCTCAACATTGTGGTTTTCCCTTCATTATCCCTACTGATACTTTGGGCTTTTCACAGGCACACTCAAACAAAAACAAAAAGTCATTTTTTTTTTAAAATTTCAGCTTCTAAACGTGACCTTTTTCTTTCCCTCTAGACTAGAGATGATTTCCTGGGGCAAGTTGATGTTCCTCTCAGTCATCTGCCAGTAAGTTATTTACATCTCTGCTGTCATTTATTTACGTCTGTATGTGTGTAAAGCGTGAGTGCGTGTGGATACACTGGCTGGTTTAGCACTGTTTTGAATGCTCAGCTGTTTCTTATCTACAATTTTGCTGTTACTGATTAACCTCTGTGAAGGTCAGGGAGAGAGTTTGTTTGTGTTTTCCCATCTTGAGTGTGAGAAAGTGCTAGTCACAGGTAATGCTTCTGTTGTGATCAAACAGCGCTCTCTGTATTAGAAAGGGAAAGCGGGATGTCTAGCATGTAAACACACAACATTGACATGCAGAATCAGGGTGCTTGGGAATTTTTACAGTTGAGGTCTGATGCAAGTACAAGCCATTCTCACACCTGCGACATTACGTAGTGGAAATAAATATGAAACTGTTCAGCTGGACTGGACACGAAAGGGTTTTTTTTTTGGCTGTTGTTATTTTTAAAACCTTCTTAGTAGTAAGTTGGTGTGATGCAAGAGTAAACCAGGTAGTTGTCTCGGGTCTGATGTCCTTCTCTCCTCTGCATACTCTGCACAGAGAACACATTTGAAGTTGCTTCTTGTGAAAATGGCAAAACCGAGTAGAGCTCTTATGTGCAAAAGGCTTAAGAGACCTGCAAATCATCCTGAAGCAGCAGCACCTCTGCACATTTGAGAGCTTTGCTGCCAGCTTGGTTGTGGCTCCCTAAAGTTCTGTCTTAGTTGTCGACCTTAAAAGCCTATCAGTAAAAGTTTTTGGGGTTAATTATTAATGCCCTATTTGGGTCCCACAGGCCCAGGAAATTATTAGCAGATAAAAGCTTACAGCTGACTCACGTTGAGAGTTGAAGCCTTGGGACAACATGGATAATATTTAGTCCTGATGTGACTTATGCTTAAAAAAAAAAAAAAAACAAGGCTTGGTTTTAATTAATGAATGAATTTGATTAAACATGGAGGCTTGGCACGAATAACCTGCTGTAATGCTTATACAAATACGTGATGTATAAAAAGGTATGCGTCTGTTTTTATTTGGTTTATTTTTTCATGCATTACAGAATTTCTCGTCTTATTCATAGTTACTGGGCATAACTTAGTCATGTCTCCTTTCTCCGTAATAGCTTCTTGTAAACGTCCTTTTACTTTTCATGAAACAGGACATGAATACTGACTCATCAGAGTCCATCTGGTAGCTACATTTTCCTTATGGAACCGTGACCCCCTCTTAGCAAATAACAGGACAACGCCATTCCTCTTTTTCTTGGTCGTCTGTATTTAAGCAGGCTCCACACTCAACTACCTCTTTTTATCGGGCTCTGTGTTGTATGTGGTGAGACCAGATAAATAAAAGCATGTGAGGTCTGAAAGTTTAGCAAATCAAAAGCCATGTTTTTGATTTGCTAAACTATGCTAAACCATGAAATTTCCCCTTTAAAGTCATCTGCTTTTGCACCTCTGGACGTCTTGCAGTGCTGCTGCTAATTTTAGATGGGACCATGAAACTGCCAGGACATCCATACTGTGCATTTCTGTCTCAAACTGAGCTGACGTTTGTAGTAAGGATTATCATCAGGCTGATGAGAACTAATCTCCAGAGATTCTCAACTTGGAGACCGAAAAGTGTTTTCATTGAAAGGGTGTTGATGTTCAAGGTTAGGACAGGAGCTTAGGTAGTGAGCTCGTTGGTCGTTTTTGCCACATTCACAGTTTGCCCTACTGAGGCCAGATTTAGGTCTATGAGTTATGCCATAATGACCTCAAACTATGGGTGACCAGTCATCATAAACAGCTTGAACTGTGCACCATCTTATTCACTACTCACCTGACTCATCAGAGTTGCCTCCCCATGACTTTAACCTCTTCAGATTGGAGGAGGACGGAGTGGAGCTCCATGGACTGAAAAGTGTCTGCAGAACTTGCTTTAGTCCACAAGGAAACCATCCTAAATGGGAGCTTGATTGATAAAATTAATATTAGATATTATTTTATGTTAATACTGCCCCTAATATATATATATTTTTTCATATTTTTATTGAGAGACAAGTGTACATTAGTTTACAATGACAATACAATCTGTTCCCCTCACATATTTTTTAGTTTTTCTTACATGAACATATACGATAATACACACACACAGGCACACCCACACACACGCTTAAATAAAATTGAAAAAAACAAACAAAACAAAACCTAAGAAGAAACCCAAAACAAACACAAACAACAAACACAAACAACAAACCCCAAAACACACACACACACACGCAAAAAAAAAGGGGGGGGGGGGGGGGGGGAGATATGATATTAATCAGCTGGTAGAGCGTTTAATGACTTGCAATAGTTTATGAAGGGGCCCCAGATACGATAAAATTCTCTGTACTTGCCCTTCGCCACAAGGCCTATCTTTTGCAATTTAAGAAATGACATCACATCTCTAAACCAAAAAGAAACTGAAGGTGGCTTTGAAGATTTCCAAAGGAGTAAGATGCAACGTCTAGCCAAAAGTGATGTAAAGGCTATTATTTTGAAGTGTGTAGGGTCGGTTAGACCAGTGTTGACTGGAACCCCAAAAACAGCTAGAAAAGGGTCCATGCAGATTTGGGTCCCAAGAGCCTTGGAAAGAATAACTGAATACTGACTCCAGAAGCCATGGAGTCTTGGGCACAGAAAGAACATATGGCCTAGGTCACATGAGGTGGCATGACATCTCTCACACTGATCCATTACTTGTGGGTAAATCTCAGACAGACGAGACTTTGAATAGTAAACCCTGTACAACACCTTAAACTGGATAAGTTGTAACCTGGCACAGGACGTACTATAACGGACATTGGATACTGCTTTCTCCCATTGCTGATCCGAAAAAATTACTCCTAACTCCCGCTCCCAAGCCCCCCTAATTTTAGCAACTGAATGGACATTTAAATCCATAAGTTGTTTATATATTAAAGATATAATTGACTTCTTATTGGTTTTAAGGGATAAGAATTCCTCCCACGGTTGGACATTTGGAAGAAGAGGGTAGGAGGGGAAGAGAGCAGAAGTGCAATGCCGTGCCTGAAAATAACGGAATAGATTGGCAGCCGGAAGATTTGTTTCTGAACACAGGTCTAAAAAAGTTAAGAAAGTGCCATCTTTATAGAGATCCTTAAACGTGTTAATACCATGACGCTTCCACTGTACATAGGTACCATCAATGAGGCCAGGAGTAAACAGATGGTTCTGTGTGATGGGCATGTGTACTGATGCAGAGATGTACTTAAAATGACTCCTGAATTGTGACCAGATCCTTAGACTAGACTGTACCACGGGATTTTGGGTGAAATGAGAAGGCTTAAGTGGAAGTGGAGAGAACAATAAAGCTTCTAAGGATGAGGAAGTGCACGACAGGCGCTCCAGTTTGCACCACAGCAGTTCTTGAGATTCAAGCCAATGGGTCAATTTGTGAATATGAGAGGACCAATAGTAAAATAAAAAGTTAGGCAAGACCACCATCAAATGTCAGTCTCTGTAATAATGATTTCCTCACCCTGGGATGTTTCCCTCCCCACAAAAACTAGCTGGTCTAACTTTTTGAAAAAAGCTTTAGGTAAAAATATAGGAATATTCTGAAACAGAAATAACAATCGAGGCAAAATGTTCATCTTTACAGCATTGATCCGACCAATTAGGGACAAAGGTAGCGATTTCCATCTCTGAAAATCTGATTGAATTTGAGTCATTAAAGGGGAGAAATTGGAAGAATATAGAGAAGACAAAGTACGAGTCACGTTAACTCCCAAATATTTAAATCCAGCAGGGCTAAGTCTAAAAGGAATGTCAGATTGTTTAAGTGTAAGACTTAAAGAATTTATGGGGAAACATTCACTTTTAAGAAGATTTATTTTGTAACCTGACAAAGAGCCGAACTTGTTTAATAGAGACACAATCGATGGTATGCTAGATAAGGGATCAGAAACATAAAGAAGCAGGTCATCTGCATATAAAGACAATTTTACGTCAAGGCCTGACCGGGAAATACCATGAAAATGAGGAAGGGCCTTCAAAGCTATAGATAGGGGTTCAATTACAATAGCAAAAAGTAGGGGGGACAGGGGGCAACCCTGTCTCGTGCCGCGTGACAATGAGAAGTAGCCAGAGGAAACACCATTTGTATAGACACTGGCTTGGGGTTCCTTGTACAACAGTCGAATCCATGAAATGAATCTGTCCTTGAAACCAAATCTTTGTAAGACCGCAAAGAGAAAGCTCCACTCTACACGATCGAAAGCTTTCTCAGCGTCAAGTGAGATAACTACTTCTGGATTAGTGGTCGAGTGTTGGGAAAGAATGACATTCAAAAGCGTGCGGACATTAAAGAACAGCTGGCGGCCTTTAATAAAGCCATTCTGTTCATCTGAAATAATAGTAGGAAGAACCTTTTCAAGGCGAATTGCTAAAATTTTTGCCAAGACTTTAACATCCACATTCAGCAGTGAAATAGGCCTATATGAGGTGCAGGACGTAGGATCCTTACCCTTCTTTAAGAGAACAGTAATTAGTGCTTGAGACAATGTAGGGGGCAATATACCACGTTCAAAAGATTCATTATACACTGAAAGAAGTAGTGGGGCTAACTGAAAACCCGTCAGGTCCTGGTGCCTTACTATTGTGCATGGTCTTGATTGCATGCACAATTTCATCCAACCTAAAAGGGGCATCTAATTGTTCAGCTATAACAGGATCGACAGTGGGCATTGTAAGACCGTTAAAAAAAAGAATCCACCTCAGAGGCGTCAGCAGCAGATTCAGATTCATATAGGGAGGAATAATACCTCTTAAACACCTCATTTACTTCCTTTGGATCAGAGACCAAGTTGCCTGCCGCATCTTTAATTTGAGAAATTAATCGAGAAGAGGCCTGACGTTTTAACTGATGGGCCAAAAGCCTTCTGGGCTTATCACCATGTTCATAATAAGTCGCACGCGCACGAAGTAAAAGACGTTCAGCATCTGCCGTAGAAAGTAAATCAAATTCGGTCTGCAAGTCATGTCGTCTTTTATGCAAATCAGGAGTGGGACTGGCAACAACCTGTCTATCTATGTCACAAATTTGTGTAGTCAAAGTTTGAAGTTTGGCTTTGTGGTTTTTAGTGGAATGGGCAGAGAAAGAGATTATTTGCCCACGCACATATGCCTTAAGAGATTCCCAAAGCAATGACCTCGTAACAGTATCACTGTCGTTAAACACCACAAATTCATCAGTTGCGGATTTGATAAAGGTAACAAATCCCTCATCCGAAAGCAACAAAGAGTTAAATCTCCAGGGTGAGGAAAAAAAGGACTGGGCTATGAGCTTGATGTCAACGCTAAGTGGTGCGTGATCGGAAATGACAATTGGATGATATGTAGATGACAGTACTTTTGGAATAAGGGAACCGTCCACAAAAAAATAATCAATCCGCGAAAAGGACTGATGTACCTGGGAAAAGAAAGAGTACGCTCTGGTAGTAGGGTTAGAAAACCTCCAGGGATCTACAAAACCATTCTGAAACATAAACTCTGAAATAGACTTGGACATAGAGGATTGGGTCAGGGTCCGAGGATTCGAGCGATCTAAGGCAGGATCAATAACACAGTTTAAGTCACCACCCAATATCAAAAGATGAGAATCAAGGGAAGGGAGACTACTCAAAAGTGCATCTGTAAAACCTGGATTATCAAAATTCGGCGCATACACATTGACTAAGAGGACGGGTACATTGTACATGGTGCCTACAACAACCAAATATCTCCCGTTTTTGTCAGCTTTAATCTCAGAGGCTGTAAACTGTACCCTTCTGTTTATTAAGATCGCCACCCCCCTGGCTTTTGAATTAAACATTGAATGGAAAGTATGTCCCACCCATGGGCACCTGAGCCTAAGATGATCCCTATTTCGCAAATGGGTCTCTTGCAAAAACATTACATCACTCTTTAAACGTTTAAGATGCGATAATATTTTAGATCGTTTAATTGGGCTATTCATACCTTTGACATTCCAAGTTAAAAATCTAATACCACTATTGCCTAAGGACTGACCTGAAGTGCTGATCATTGCAGAAAGATAAAAGAGAAAATACTTATTTCTTCACCCCCAAAGAAAGAACAAGTGGGAAAAACACACTCACACAAACACACAAAGCAAACCCACAACAACAGAAGTACAGCTTCAGAATAAAAATAATAATAATAACATGTCAAACACACCCTCCCGCCTCCCCCCTGCACAGCAAAAGCCCCCATCCCCAAACGATGGAGACGGCTATGCACGCTCCCACCCGGAGCAATCTGAACAAAAACGCTTGCCCCTAATATTTTGACTTGGAATTTTGTTCCAACCTATTTCATAGTCCTGCTTTGAGGAGCCCCACCTAATATTTTGAGAGCAGTGTTTTGACTGTAATTGAAGTCCATTATTTGGAAACTTGACACTGGTTCTTTTCACACATGTTCTTTTTCCTTTTACAAAACTTTCCAGCATTCAGGATTGCTTTTTTTTTTTTTTAATTTAAATATAAAAACTGACTTTTGGCCTCAGCGGTATCTCACAGGGTATTATGTGGTGAGCAGCCAGCATGGACTGGTTTGGCCCTGTCAGAGAGCGGCGTGAGATTGCTGTGAATTACAAAAGGCTGCTCAATATGTAACAGGAGAAGCTCAGGATTGCATAATGATCCTGGGATGTCTGTGCAGAGGGTTGTACCCTCTGTTGAAAGCTGGCGACTGTGATATTCTGATATCACAACATGTGTATTTGCTTGTGTGTTCACTTAAATGCTGTCAGCAAAAACCTCCTCTATTTGCAGACGGAGGATCCTGCTATGGAGCGGCCCTACACGTTTAAAGACTTCCTGTTGCGGCCAAGAAGGTCAGTTTTGGCTGTGTTTGATATAAAATGAGAAAACGTAGATGGCAAATAGTATCTGCTTTTTTGTGTCTGTCTAGTTTGCCCCCTGTTAGCAAGTGGAGTAGACAGTGACACATTATTAAAGTTAGATCTTGGTTCACAACACTGTCTAGACTCTGACCATATTGGAGTCTAGACAACAATAACTTGGAATTCCAACTAGGACTAATGAGCAGGAAGTATTTAAAGCAGATGTTTTCCTTTCAGTCACAAGTCCAGGGTGAAGGGTTACCTGCGTCTGAAGATGGCCTATCTGCCCAAACAAGGAGGGCATGAGGAGGAGGGGGGAGACATGAGGGAGGAGGCTGAGGTAAGGTCTAATCCTCTGTTGTTAGCATAAACTGCTGACTTTGCATTACCTAAGACATTCTTTGGACTGTTTTTTCCACAATAAAAGCAAACCAGATTCTTCCTTTCTGCCACATGAAGGCAACATAGTTCTAAGCTTGAATTAAATGTCCCACTGTGAACCAAAAGTAATGTGAGAGCATCTTTCTTTTTTTCTTTTATTATTTCTCTGAGAATTTGGGAAGCCACTCACTGCCAGCATCTGGTAAAAGTCTTTTCCAGGTCAGGGTCTGGAAAAAACATTTACAATGTGGCCTGTTATTTGGAGAAAATTGAGCTTTTCCTACTTTAATGTGTGTTCTTGGATGTGTGGAAGAGAGCTAGAGAGCGAAAGGCTTCACAGATAAGGTGACATTTAGCAGCCAAAGCGTGAAAGCTTAAATGGCACCCCTCATGTTCATACTGCAAAAAATTTCCTTTTCCCCCTGACTGTCTGTATTTCTTTTTTCTTTTTCATTGTATTAAAGCCTCATTACTAATGATTTTTTTTCTTTGTAGTTGCTCTTTTTTCTGCCTACGTATTAAATTAAGCGTAGAATTGCCAACACTACGAGTGGGATTGTTGCTTAAACATCAGCTCCGTCTTGGATTGTAGGCATAGATACGCCTGCCTGCTGGCAGCTATGAAACACAGGCATTAAGTAAAACATGAAAACAAAAAAAACAGCAGAAAAATATAACCAGCTAAATCTTTAATCTTCTGTACTTCTTTCTGATCTTTGGCTTAAACCTACCATACTGTTTCAGGGTTGGGATGAGTCTGCTGACTCAGGCTCCCAGCGACCCCAGCAGCTGCTGCCTCCTTTGCCTCAAGGCTGGGAGGAAAAAGTGGACAACCTGGGACGCACCTACTACGTAAACCACAACAACCGCACTACACAGTGGAAACGGCCTTCCAACGTGTACGCCTGACCTCGCACTAATACAGCCTCGAACCTTTCACATGTCACTGTTGGTTTTTATACATGAAAAAAATCACCGTGTTAAAGTCTGTTGAGGATTTTTGCCCATGTACTGCAAGCTTAGTGAGGAAATACTCTTCAAAAATATTATTTAAGATGTTGTTTTCTTTTGTTTTGTTTTTTTTGTTTTAAACGTCAAAATAACTGGCGTCGGCCACAGTTATTCCTATTTGTAGACGTTACACTCCTATAAAAATTGATAATTGGACATTTTAAAATATACACAAATTCCCTCTCTATACACACAATAATGCCATATTCCATGTCTCCACTCAATTGGGAAATTATTATTATTATTAATTACCGTATATAGCTATATTAAAAAGAAAAAATTAATTATAATATTTTTAAAAAGTTCAATTTTTGAGCTTTATCACTTTTTCTGCTAAAAACTAAATAAGTGCACACAGGGTAAAAACAAAATCCTGCATGTAAGGGCCCATTAGCTTAGCTTTGCACAAAACTGAAGACAGAAGAATGGACTGAATGTCTGTAATCTAATGTGTTTGTCCTAGGCTAGCCTTCTGACTTAGCTTTATATTTAGGAGACAGATAGAAGAAATGCTTTTAACCTTCTGAGGTAGCTCTTAGCAGTAAAATGAAAAAGCATATCGCTCGTCAAAGTAATCCTTCAACAAAGTATACACGGTTGACAAAACATGATGGACACATTTTATATCATCATTATTCTGAGCACACCTGATAGACTGTAAATTGTTGTTGAAATAACTAAATACAACAGTGTTTGGCTCTTGTTACTAAATAATCCTGCACAGGAGAATTAATTCATGATTATTAACTTTTGGTTTCCATTTACATTTTCTCACCAAATCTCTCTCAGAGACGTGATTTCAGAGATTGAGAGTGACAATCAACAGCGGCAAATCCATCAGGAAGCCCACCGCGTTTTCCGATCAAGGCGCCACATCAGTGAAGACCTGGAGAACGAGCACCTGGAGCCCAGGGACTTGGATAATGTGAGGGGGAAAAAAAGAGCAGTTCACTCACGCACACTTAAACTCATTTACAGTGGTAAAATTTCCTAAAGATCTGTGTTACATCAAGATTTTGTCTCTTTGTTGTGCCGGTAGTCTTGGGAGCTCATCACAGAAGAGGATAACGACAGCTTGGCCCAATCTCTGCCCGGTCCCTCCTCCGTTTTGACACCACAGCACACACCAACACCCATCACCCAGGAATTCTCAGAAGACTTAAATCTGAGGCTGTCGCTGACTCCCGATACAAACGGTGAAGTGCCAGGGCCCAGCTCTGCTTTGGTGAGACTGGAGAACCGTTAATTTTCCATTGTCAAAAACCTGGACCTGGTGTAAATGTAGGCAGCCAAACAAGAGGCAGCGCTGGCAGTGGTGTTTATTCTCTCTTTGCTTCCTTTGAACAGAGCCAGCTGTCAAACAGACTCCGTTCCTCAAGTATGACGGATGGTGTCAGTGATCAGGCCCAGGCTCCTCCTCTTACGGTACATATTTCTAAAGCCACAAACCCTTCCTCCAGCTTTTTCTACTTTCCTTCTCTTTCTGTGTTGTCTAAGCAGGTTGCTAATGTCTCATTTACCGCCTCCTGGTGGATGTGTCTGTCCTGTTAGTTTACCACATGCTAAATCACCTTTCTTGCTCCTCTTGCATTTCAACCTCCAGCAGATGCTACTACCCACCTCACCCTTTGTTTCTTCCCTGCTTCAACTGTACCACTTATTCTACTTACTTTACTTTTTGTCTCTCTAGGATTACCACACCTCTTCGTCTCTCATCACTGCTCTTTGTGATTCACATTCCACTGTGTTTGATTTGTTACGTCTCACCAGAATCATGATTCCACTTAAAAACTCTGAGACAAAAAAGGAAGATTAAGAAGTGCACCAGGGTTCCCCTGGAGTCCTGAGTCATGGCGTCAGCTGGGATTCAGCTTAACAAACTGTCACAAGATCTGAGTCAGATGTTTGTCAGTCACACAGCTGAGACACAGCAGTGAGCTTTAGCATTGTCAAGAAGTGACAGTACAGGTGCTCGTGTCTTTCTTTCCCTTCCATGATACGTTTCTCAGAACTGGACCACTGTTTAGAAACCATTAGAGGGGGTGGGGGGGGGGGGGGCATTTGTTTGAGGTCTATACAAGGTTTAATGTTTTCCTGTGGGCGTAGTGAGCAACCACAGGAAATCCCCCCCCCCCCTTCTATTTCATTATTTTTTTTCTTTTGTCAATTTGATTGTAATATACTTTAAAATACGTCATTAACTTAATAGGAGGATACGAGGTAGCTTTAATTTGACGGTACAGATTTAAAATTGTTCCCATATTTTAGTTTTCTATTTGTTTTGGCAGTAGTAGCTATTAAATTGCTTTATAAAAGGCTGCTGTTGGAGGACTGATATCGTTTATGTACTTCTGTGTAAGCAGAACAACACCTAGTTGCATATCTGTGTTTAAAACGGAGAAACAAAACGTGTATATGAAAGAAAATACATTTTCTTTCATTTTTTTTCCTTCAAAATCTGATTGTTTTGTTAAGGCTGGTTCCTTTTTCCACCTTCAGCACTGTAAATCACTTACCTGCTTGCACATTTTCAGGACGCACCTGTTTCTGGTTGAAATTAAAGATGCTTCACATTGAATGGAGGGGGAAAATCTGTTTTCCAAAGATTGCACAGGGATGATACTTCTTTTTGTCCCCCTCTTGCCAATCACAGCAGCCGTTTGCTTCACTCTGTGTCCTGTGTCCTTGCTGTTCACAGTCACTGCGCTCTTAGGCCCATAACCAAAAGATTCTCTTGTCTTTCTGCCACTCCTCACCTCCTCTGAGAATGATTCCCCCCCCCCCTCCCCTTTTGTCCACTCAGTTTTCCTCTTTCAGCCTTCACTTGTGTCCACACTTGGCTCTTAACTTACACCCTTAAAACATAACCTATTGTGAACTAAAGACCCTCTTCCATGTTGTCTACCACCAGCAGAGTTCCCAGTCCAGAAGAACGAGAGCTCAAACAGTCTCAGGTGGTGAGGAGCCTATGGTAATATCTCAGTTTATGCACAGCACTATGTAGGATGGGACTGTCACCCGACTAGTTTTGTGAATGACTTCTAATAAATCCTGCACTCAGTTAGAGCTTACTCATTAGGATTTCCTCATTGTTACACCAGTGTTGCTTTCCAGTAAAGTCCTGTACGAGCATATGCTGAGCAGGGCAGTGTGATCAAGAAAATGATATCACAATGTTTGAATCGAGTCACATTTTAAGTCAAGACTAAAGCCATGTAGCTGTTTCTTGGCAGCCATGCAAGGGAGTAATATTCATTTAAATCCCATTTTTCACAGCGTGAAATCACTTTGCAAATTCAGTGAAGTACAAACTTACAAGAAATGCTTGCGTGCATTTTAAATTCTTTTTGCAGTGTAGAAAATAATACAGCTTTTTTTCAGTTCCTGTGGACCAGGAAAGCCTAAACAGCACTGTTACTTATTAATTTATTGACAGGAACATTATTTCTGATTCCCCTAAAAATCAGATCATGTGCCAAATGATGATCTGCATTTTAGAAAATCATCAAAAAACAGATTGCCCCTTTCATACTACACATACTTCATAATGGACACAAACAACTTAATAAAGCAATTACTTTTGAACACATTAGAAACATAAATCATCATGATTAGCACATAGCTTAAAAACCTGTCTTTTCTTTATTCTCTTATTGTGATCTGCAGTGTTAGACCAGAAGTTGTCTGTCTGTTATGTGTGTGTTTCTGTGTTTGTTGTGTTTTGACCAAGAACTGACAGCCTAGCTGTAAATAACGAATGCCACTGATCAGTCATTGATAACGAGCCATGACGCTGCATCGTAAAACGTTGCCAGTGTTCAGCCATGCTGTCTGTGTAATACATCACCAGATTATGCTGTGATTATTTGGTTGACACTCTGTAATGTTTATGCTGGAAATGGTTAACTCTAGTTCTCAGCTTGAATTGAATGTGTTTATTTCTATGCACATGTCTTTCCCTGCAGCCTCAATATAAAATATTAGAGCCCCTCCACTTGTCTAAATGTACTATTCTGTACTGATTAGCCATATTTGCTTTGCTCTCTCTCTGCACTTGGCCAGTCTCCCTCGTCGACTGCTTACACCTTGACCACCCCTGGCCTGCCCCCTGGATGGGAGGAGAGGAAGGATGCCAAGGGAAGAACTTATTACGTCAACCATAACAACCGCACCACTACATGGACTAGGCCAGTTGTGCAGGTACAGCAGGTCTGAAGTGTAGCTGTCGGGCTGGCTGGACCGTAACCCGGCCCCATGATTCTTCGCCTGTGTGTTGGATCTCTTCCCACTCTATTCCCCCTCCTGTGTTTCTCCTTTTCTCTGTGTACAAGAGTGAAAGAAAAAGAGAGAGAGCTTTTAAATGTCAAAGTTCTGCGTTGTTTTGTTTCCTACTTTGTCCAACTTTTACTGTGCGTCTTCCTTCTCTTGTCTAGCATTTTGTGTAACACAAGGATGAAGTTCAACTGTGTATTGGTCACGTGTTTCTAAACCCTGGCATGGGACCGCAACCACTACTCTTCCCTCCCTCCTCCCATTTCCACTCCATTTTTCCACCCTGCCTTTCTGTCTGCAAGCGAGGCAGCCCCACGTAAGCAGTGCTCACAGAGAGACAGAGGGGACTGGGTGTATGTTTGATGCTCTCCTTTGAAATCCACCCTTGCATTTGTGCCTTTTTATGGTCAACTCTGTAACTCTGTGACTGTATTATAAATGACATAGTCTCCTCATTCTCTGATCCTCATCTGTTTTCTTAAGTACTCGGAAGGAGAGGCAAATCTATCAAATAATTCCTCTGTGTTTGCTCTGACGTTATACCCCGCTGTAAATGTGGGCTGTACCTCCCACCTCATCTAGGGGTGAAAGTTATGTGGTAATCTCACTATTTCAAACCTTTGTCATTGTTTTCTAGTTGGACATAAAATCCTATTGTTGTTTTGTTCGTGGCCCTGAAATGACCCCTGCCTTTGAGATTTTAGTGGCTTATTTCCCAAGGAAAACAAAGCCTGCATCCAGACTTTTCCAGTGCAGAAAAGCATGCTTCTCAAAGAGACTTTCTTTTTATTTTTTATTTTTGGCAAACAGCATGGCATGCTTGATTTCTTCCCAACCTAACCTCAAAAGTGCTGTTCTCACTGACAGCTGACTGAAGACGGCACCAGCACTTCAGCAGCAGCAGCAGCAGCATCAGGAGGAGCCTCAGCCCTGGCACCTGCATCCACCCCTTCCTCCTCTTCCAATGCCTCCAACAACCACCTCCATGAGCCCCAAGTCCGACGACCTCGTAGCCTCAGCTCCCCTACTGTCACCCTTTCCACCCCCTTGGAGGTGAGAATTAGCCACCTGTACTGTCCCTCTCCACCATCATTCCCATCTCCTTTTCTTCTACATACTTGAGGACCACCTATTTCTGTCCTACCTTCCTGAATCTTTACCCTCCCGTCCTTTCTTGCCATGTGCTCCAAATGACTAAATCATGATCTTCACTTTCTCACACTTCTGCCTGTTCCTTCTAAAGATTAACATTTCCACCTGTTAGCTCTCCTCTTTTCAGGTTGCTGCTTTTGTCTTCTCCTCATTGCCAAACTTAATGAAATCTTCTCAAGTGTTGTTGGGATCTCTCCATTAATGACAGTTTTCTTTTTTCATATTGCTCTTACTTTCTCCTCATTAATGAAAGTTGAGCTCATGACTGTGTACTAAAGGACCTTGCAGCTAAACACTGATTAGATTAATAATATGATCCGAGCTTTCCTTAAGCACCTTGATTCACGCTATGGTTTAAAAGAATAATAGCATGAACCTGGTGTGGTAAATCTAAGATGGCTAAATTACTTAAATTGATAATGGGCCCCAAATGATGTCATTTATTAAAATAAAACTAGGGACATACAAGTGAAGGAGTGGAAAAACTATTAAATAAAGACTGTTTTGGTAACGCAATGGCCAATCGGTTTTATTTGGGAAGGCGTGACAAATTGTAAATAAGGAACTTAAGGAAGGCTGTGTCAATATTACTGTGTGTTTGCACTAGTTTTTATAAATATAAATAAGACCGCGTTCAAGGCTAATTCATTCTCCGATGCTACTCTATGCTAACAAAACATCAAAGGTCTAACTGAAGTAACAAAGCACACAGAAAGCTTAATAGACATCTTTCTTTCTGCCAAGGAGATCTTATGTAGCCAATCCGTGTACATTCCTGGTGTTTGACTCATCCAGTGGACAGATCAAATATTAGCTTTTTTCATTACTGCTTTTTAATAACCTGAATGTTAACGACCAATAGCAATTCATAGAGTCATCCTGCCGCCTCCATGTTACGTTGTTCCCAACATTATGCTTTACATGACTGCTTTCTCTCACTCATTGGTCAGAGGGTGTTAATATTCACACAGCATAAGTGGTTAATGCGTTAGCCGTATAACACCTGGGTAAAATATTGAAATTTCTACTTCACATTTTAATGTGTTTATTTTTTGTTTGTTTGTTTTTTTTAAGCTGCAGGCTACATCATGCAGATAACCTTTGAGGTTGTCAATTTAATTTCATTGCATTAATTTGCACGTACATTTTCTCCTCAACCTAAATTATGCACTACGAATGCAAATGTAAGTCTGATCAACACGTTTGTAGAAATGCATGATCTCATCTGGTGCTTCTGCAGCCTTTTAATGACTTCGTTCGGTGGTGAAGATGCTACCTAGGGAACAGACCTGAACAAGGTTTAATTAAAGTGTGTGCGAGTATTGTGGATGTAAAAGGAAGCGAAATAGTCGCAGCAGATTGTTGTAATTACAACTTGCAGGGGATGTGGTTAATTAATGCACTCTTCTCTCTTGTTTGAAATTAGGAAAAAAAGGTCAATCAGTGATGATTACTGCTATTAAAAAAAAAAATTATCTGATGCACGGACACTTTTTAGTCTGGGCGACATAAGGAGCTTTTACCAGAGATGTTCACTTTCCCGTATATAAATAGTTTCTGGTATTATGCTGTAATTAGGTTTCCTTTCAGCCTTGACAGAGAGCTCTGTTACCAGATTTAGATTAATGAGTTCTGCTGGATTTAAAGTAAACATTTGTTAGTTGTTCTTGTACTTCTTCAGTATCTAGGTAACCAAGAGAGAGCAAGAGAAGTCTTACGCATTATCTGGGAATGGTGATAAATCAGATGTGTGTGACATTTTCATTTACAGGTTGATGGAGTAAACAGCATGGAACATGGAAATCAGAACTGAGCCTGGTGTTAACTGAAATAATAGTTTAAAGAGAAAAGTGGTGATGATACATTCAAATGTTGCAAGTTTTAGATGGAAATCTCATGGTGCTAAGAATTCTAATCTTTTTCTCTCTTTTTTATGAGCAGACAAAGAAAAAGGGATTTATTGGAAGATGTGTTTCTGTCTTTGTTAATGATCACTAATTTTGTATCTCGCTGTCAGTCAGTGTCCGTTTAACGTCTTGATGCATTCTCAATCATCCAGGAAAGTAAATCTCCAAAAGTTGATTCTGTTCATCTGAACGTAGCGTTTTATGGGAGAAACGTTTCGTCACTCATCCAAGTGACTTCTTCAATCTCCCACAAAACGCTACGTCCAGATGAACAGAATCTGAACAGAATCAACTTTTGGAGTGTCCGTTTAAGTTTCGATATGTATCCTTATTTTATCATGAAATGGGAGATAGCATTACATGATCTTTATTTATTTATTTATTTCATATCACTTTTTTCCCCACCCAGGGAGCCAACAACATTCAGGTACGGAGGGCTGTGAAAGACACACTTTCTAATCCTCAGTCTCCCCAGCCGTCCCCTTACAGCTCCCCAAAGTCGCAACACAAGACCCAGCAGAGCTTCCTGCCCCCAGGATGGGAGATGAGAATAGCTCCAAACGGACGGCCTTTCTTCATCGACCACAACAGCAGGACCACCACCTGGGTGAGCTAGCACATTGCTGTTTAGGGATGAGGAAAAAACACTCTGATTTTAATCTAGTGATTAGAAAATGTGGGGCAGTAGTTGGTGTTGGTCTTTTAGTGACATCTGGTGGTGGTAAGGTAAATTTTATGTACACTTTGACAGAGCTGCTTTTTTAACTTTAATATAGAGTGCACATTTAGAGTTTGTTGTGCTTTTTCCAATATAATTGTTTACTTTCCTGTCTTTTACTGCTGACAATCAGGAGGATCCCAGGTTGAAATATCCGGTCCATATGAGGAATAAGAACTCAATGGAGCCTGGTGACCTTGGCCCTCTTCCTGTAAGTACAATTACTATAAGACTAAGTAGATATTTAACCTTTGGCCTGCAATGGAGATGCAAAACAACCTCATGAATCACAAAGACTACATACCTTTGTGCACTCATCATTAGCAATATGTACTCTGTCTTTATGTGTGTAACAAATCTGCTCTTTTGGAGCAGTACAACCATGTAGCTAAAGTAGAATCAAGCCAACATATTAATTGGCTTTTTGTGTTATGGTGCATGTTGTAATCAGCTTGTGATTGGTCTGTTTATGTTTAAAATTAAAATATGAAAGAAATTACTTTGACAGTAAAATATGAAACTTCATGTGTTCATGTGATCAGACTCCATTACACATTTCCATTTTTAGTCCTGTAAGAACAGAAGCTGTTTGTGTGAAGCTTAGCCAAGAGGGTCTGGGGACTGTAATGGCCTTATTAGGACGTGAAACCTTCCCTGGAAGTGGGCAAAATGTTACTGTAGCTAGATGGAGTATTAATAATAAGAATATTACTAATGACATTAATAATAAAAAAGCTTTATGGGTTTGTACAACTCACAGGCTTGTGTGGTGTGTGTGCATGTGTGTATGTGTTCTCTCTCTCCCCCTTTCTCTTCATTCTGATGGATCTAATGTATGCTTCTTCTTCTACACCTGGCCATGTCTGTTTGGCAGAACCTACCAGAGGAGGTTGGTTGGTGCCTCCCTCCCTCTGCCTGCCTACCTGTCTGGTCCAGTCCAGTCTGGTCAAATGCCTGCAGACAGCCTTCTGTTTTCTTTTTTCTTTTTTTTTTCTCCTCTTCTGTCTTTCTTTCTTTCTTTCTTTCAATCTTTTCTTTTTTCATGACCAGCATGGGTGGATTGTTGCTCTACCTCCTTTTTAGTATTTTACCCCACTTCCTCTCTCTGTGTGCAGCCTCCTTGCACCACTGCCGCTCCTTCTGTTAGTGTTTAACATTTGGAGCTCCCCATCATTGTCCTTGGATCTCTCAGTCTGTATCAATGTCTGAGAAACGGTTAACACTAGACGGATTTCCCAGGCATTTGTTGGAGTAGGACTGACTGAAGGAGTGAGACTAGAGTGCATAATGGGAGTAAAACAATGAGGGAAGGAGGTTTCAAAGGAAACACAAGGAGCTATATATATATATATATATATAAATACATATATATCAGAGGAAGGAATTGGCTGTATGCTGCATGTATTCTCAGTTTTTTCAGCCTGTTCTCCACTCATGCAGCAGCAGCATACTTACACATATACTGTACGTCTTGTAGCTACACCTTGTTCAACAGATTGAACTGTGCCTTTCCCCCCACCCCTTTACACTCAGTCTACTGTAATGTTTTTATTTGCTTGATTGCTGGTGCCGTACGAGTGTGTGTGGCCTGTGACACTGTACTGAGTGGTCACCGTGTCAGTCGTGATATACTGGTTTGAACTCGTAGTGGTGATTTAACCTTTATGTTGTGGTCGTATCCCTGCCTTGCTGATGTGCCAGACCGAACTCAAATAAGGCACAAAATCCTTTCATTTCCTTTGTCGGTGTTTGATTGAGCTTACCTTGCTTGCAGTGCTGGGATGTCATTGTTTCGACCATTTAATGGTCACTGAAGTTCAATTAAACATAAATTTGAAGAAAAGGAAAAATAAATGGATGGATTTAAATTGCTATTTGAGCACGGCCTGTTTATTGGTGCTTTCTAGTAGATTTTTATTCTTCCTCTCTTCTTCTTTTTCAGCCTGGATGGGAAGAAAGAGTTCATACAGACGGACGCACCTTTTACATCGACCACAGTAAGATACCTTTTCCATGCTTGCATTTGGTTATGTGTGCAGTCATGTGAAAAACCAAGTAACACCCTGTTATTCGGTTGCTCATAGAGCCACATTTAGCAGCAAGAAACATGAGGTAGCTATTTTCTGGGTGACCTTATCAGTCTCTCGGATTGTTCTGGAGGAATTTTGGCCCACCCTTTTTTTTTATAAAGATTTGCTGCTGTGCTTGGGATTATTGTCCTGACTAAGCCTTAGCTGTCAGACAGATGGCCTCATGTTTGACTCTAGAATACAGTTCATGGCTGGGGAATGACTGCAAAGTAAATTTAAGCTGTGCTAAGATGGTGTGTTTGATTTTTAGCAAATGTGGTCCTGTGGATTATGGCAGAAAATCTCCATTTTGATATCTCTACCTGGAGTTCTGGGAATCTGGATTTCCCATTGGGTTACCTTGTTCTGTTACAGTTTAACAGCTGTACTACATTTTGTGTACTTACCTTCTACTGTACTTTCTTGCTGGATCCAGTTTATGATCATCGCTATGTTACAATGGACTCTTTCTAATAACATTCTCTCTGATAGCAGTCAGACTGCACTCTTCTTTAATGCCGGGATGTTTAACTCCTCCGGATACTTTACATCACTTCCCACAAACTGTTTTAGACTACTCAGGAATAGACTTTTCCCTCTATTTGGCTCTCTCGTGAAGGCTAAGTTCCAAACTAGCTGTTGGTGTTCACCTGATCTGACTTGAAGACAGTCAAGTATTTCACCTCACCAACTCTGACCTTCATGCCATCCTTTTGTTGAGTTCCATCTAATCACATCAAGTCTGTTAGTAAATCAGACCTAGTAGATATGTTAGGGCATGGCTTTAGCTTTTGTTGACATCATCATCAAATCCTTTGAATAGTCTATCCCTGCAACACGCCTATTCATGAACTCAGTGAACCCTTTCACTTTGGCTTCAGAACACACTACAGCACAGAGATTGCTCTCATCAAGATCACAAACAACCTTCTCATTGCTGCAGACTCTGGCTACATCATCATCCTCATCCTCATCATCCTCTCAGAAGCTTTTGACCTGTTCTTTCCTGTGGCAGCAGTAAGGGTGTACTAAGTTTTTTACAGGATAGCATGGAGTCCTATGAAAACCTTCTTTTTCACATTATATTGCTTTTCTGCCATTATTTTTGTTTCTTATTTACTCAAACTGGTTTCAAACACCTGTTTCGTCCCAGTGTCCCTGAACATAAGTTCTTAAAGATACAAATGAAATGAAGTGAAATGATGTTCTGTTGTGTTCATTTTATCCAGATACAAAGAACACGCAGTGGGAGGACCCGCGTCTACAGAGTCCAGCCATCACTGGACCCGTGAGTTGTTTCCTCTTACTGCCCCACTTATTTAGGGAGTCGCTACATACAAATGACAGCTTTTTCTCTTAACATAGCAGTTCTATCTGTCGTGCACTCTCATCAGCCCCGGCCCGTCTGTGCACAGCAGAGACAAATCACTTAGTTGTTGCATTTGTCACTTAACATGCTAATCTGGTGTCCTTCTGTGTACCACTTCAGACTTCACTCTCACTGGAAGGTCGCCACCACGTTGCGCTTGTGTTTACACATTTATATCAGGAAACCCAACGAGGAGACTGATCATTTTTGACTGTTTCTTAACTTCTGTGTTTTGTTTGTCTTTGCAGGCGGTTCCCTACTCCAGAGAATTCAAGCAGAAATATGACTACTTCAGAAAGAAATTAAAGAAACCGGTAAGACTTTCTATCCTGTGTCTCTGGTTTCTGTCTGTGCTACTCTTGCATAATGATGCAAAAGATAAATGTTATTCAAACTTCCCGACTTCCTCTTGCACAAAGCAGTCTAATTGCTTCTCTTTTGATTATGCTTGATTGCATACTTATTCAGTTTTCTTCACACACAAAAGATTCACACATGCCCAGAGACCAATTGGGGACTCCCCCCAGCTAACTCTGGTTCTTAGTGAATAAGTGTGTATTCCCTAAGTAGTTGCTGGTAGTCAGTAGTAATCTTTTGGAAAGAGGGTTTTACACCAAAGAGAAGCAAATTTTCGTTTGAAGATGAATGTTTCCTGTTCATAATTTCCATCACCAGTGAATGTCATCACTGTCCAACAGCCACGCCGACTTGTCAGAGAATCCAAATTTTGTGACAGGGGGCCAACACCATCTGTTATATAAACTTTCCAGTGGATGACCTTTGACTTTCTTCTAAAAACTGTCTTGTTTTAGCTGTTTCTATTATTATTATTTCCAACAAAACACATGTTACAGTTTTTACTTTTAACCATTTCAGGCTGACATCCCTAATCGATTTGAGATGAAGCTACACAGGAACAACATCTTTGAAGAGTCTTACCGTCGAATCATGTCACTAAAGAGGCCAGATGTTTTGAAGGCACGTCTATGGATCGAGTTTGAATCGGAGAAAGGACTAGACTACGGTGGTGTGGCCAGAGAGTGGTTTTTCCTCTTATCTAAGGAGATGTTCAATCCTTATTACGGCCTTTTCGAATACTCTGCCACGTAAGTGTCTGCTCGTTTGTGTGTGCCTCCTTTAAGAGCTGCTTTTGAGACTGAAGAAAGGCGTTGAACCCTTGAGAATTCAACAGGATATCACACACCACTCAGGACATAGTGTTACACAAAGCTAGTCGTAAAGGAACCGTTCTTTCTGTTCTGAGCCATGAAAACATCCATCTCTACTCATTTATTGAGTTGGCTGTTGAGGGGCAGTGCTGCCGTGTCATCCCCATGAGACTTGTGAAAGTTTCCTTTTACTTTGATTAGCTTTTCCTCTTATTCAAAAAGCCAACGTCGAACAAGGGTTTCCCACACACAATACGCATTAAGGTGGTCAAAGTGTCTTATCTTGTACCGTCATCAATATGTAATGACTTTGTTCTCACATATTTTTGACATGAGGTACCCAAAGAAAATAAATGGTGGCATTTAAGGGCAAAGAATTGAACATTTTAAATGGAAAAAGTGGTCTATAGATGTGGTTCAATGAAAAGCTAATACAACTTTTAGAAATCACCTTAAAAGATGTCTGTTTCCACTCCACTGTTCCTATTTGTTTGTGTTTTTTGTTTTTTCTTTTCATTGCTTACCTAAATTACTTACTTTGTACTGTGTATGCTTTTAAACGTCTAATCTTATGATATCGATATTACTGTCTAATCTAATACTTTTTTAAATCTGTGCTCATGTCTTTCCAGGGACAACTACACTCTCCAAATTAATCCCAACTCTGGCCTATGCAATGAGGATCACCTCTCCTATTTCAAGTTCATCGGGCGTGTTGCTGGAATGGCCGTGTTTCATGGAAAGCTGCTGGATGGTAGGCGACTTGATTGTAGAGGATTGCTTTGATATTACAAAGTTAGCACAGAATGTTAGCTCGGTTAAAGCACTTTGTCACTTGTGTTTTTAAACGTGTTGTAGAATGTAGAAAACAAAAGTGATGTTGATGATTATCATCATGTTTCAGGTTTTTTCATCCGACCATTCTATAAGATGATGCTAGGAAAACAGATCTCTCTTAAAGACATGGAGTCTGTGGTAAGGTTTCTTTTTGCACTACAGAGCCAGTGACTTTGGATCTGTGAAATATTTATTCCTTGAACTTGCTTTACTAAAATAAATAAATATATTTTTGCTTAGCTTTCTTTGGAACAGTTTCACATTGATGAAGTCAAACTCTTCTTTCTCACAAGTGAAGGCCAATGAATTCTTTAATTTTCTATGTGTCTAATAGGACAGTGAGTACTACAACTCTCTGAAGTGGATTCTGGAGAATGATCCCACTGAACTGGACTTGAGGTTTTGCATTGATGAGGACAATTTTGGGCAGGTGTGCAGGCATCGAAGCAGTCACTTTTAATCAATTAAAACCTCATTTTAATTTCAGTATACTAATGTTATTGCGTATTCAGACCTACCAGGTTGACCTAAAGCCCAGTGGCTCAGACATGGTGGTCACCAATGACAACAAGAAGGAATACATAGAGTAAGTATTTTTATTTTCATGCCATCCGTTGACTCATATTTATAAACAAAATTGCAATCATCTGCTCATCTACAATAATAATAAATATGAATTTTCCCTTCATCAGTCTGGTCATTCAGTGGAGATTTGTCAATCGGGTCCAGAAGCAGATGAACGCTTTCTTGGAGGTATTTATGTACAGTCATATGCTTACCACTCGAGGGCAATGTGGCCACTGATTTTTAGTTAGTTTACCTAAGCCTTTGGGGTGGCTAAGAGCCTAAGAGGCAGGTCATCTACTAATCGAAAGGTTGGTGGTTCGATCGCTGGCTGCTCCAGTCTGCATGCCTAATATCCTTGGCCAAGATACTAACTCCAAGTATGAATGTGTGTGAAGGTTAGCTAGAAAGCACTTACATAAACAAAACATAGAAAAGTGCTTGTGTGAATGGTTGTTGTATAGAGCACTTTAAGTGCTCAGGTAAAGTAGAAAAGTGCTATATAAGTTCATTTTACCATTACTTATTATATTATTATTAACATATATTATTATATGTTATTATAATTCCTTTTGTTTAAATTTCAGGGTTTCACTGAGCTCATTCAAATAGATCTGATCAAGATCTTTGACGAAAACGAACTGGAGGTATGAATATCTTTCTAGTAAAGCTGAAAAAAAAGTTTAATTCATTAGCCAGTGGGTAAAATTAATTAATTGTTTTTTTTTAAATCAATATACTACTGTGAGAATATTTTATCCTACTCTTAAGTTGCTTTGTCATCTTTAGACTGTCTTAAGTAACCTTGCTTGCTGGGAAACGTATATTAAACCACTTATTTAAGGCTATAGCTGGAAGATTCGTTAAAATTTTTGTTAAGGGTTTATTTTATGGTAAAATGTGGCACTAGGTGTAAATGCTGTCTTTTTCTTTTACCTCCGTCTCTCTGTAGCTGCTCATGTGTGGTCTGGGTGACGTTGACGTCAATGACTGGAGACAACACACCATTTACAAGAATGGCTACTGTCCCAATCATCCCGTCATACAGTGGTTCTGGAAGGTATGCTCATTACTCAGTTACACAGTTCGAGACTCATAACTGGATGCAGCAGAACCATTTAAACTATGTTAGTCTACGTGTTTCTGGACGTTTCATCATAAAAGCTTGTTTCCCTCCATCTGGCCTGCGAGTGGAAGTTGCTGGCCTCGTTTTTGAAGATCAAAGTCTATTTGGAAGAACAGGCTTGTTTGCTCTGATGAAAGTGGTACCTGCCCCTCGTTATCATTTGTCTTGACTTGAGCGTTAACACACTCGCACAGCAAACACACACTAGCCACAGAGACTGCTGTCGTGTCATCTGATTAAGGGCTCCGACCGCTTCTGTTTAATTTTGTGTCATCACTTTTTCCTTTAATTTTTTTTTTTGTTCAAATGTACATTTATAATCTGCATATATTTGTGAGGACACTCGTTGACGTAAACCTACCCTCACCGCTTGCCAATTAGTTAACAACTAGTTTAATAACTTACTGTTAACCCTAAAATGCAGTCCAGCAGTTCTTTGAAGTTCTTTGAAGGTCACAAAGTGAGACCGTCCATGTCCTCATGTCAGAGATCTATAACTTCATCCCCACACAGACATGCGCAAAGGCAAGATTGCAAAACTATATGCAGAAACTTTCTTCAAATATAATTTTGTGTTGAGTTGATGGGAAAACATTAATAAAGACAGTGTTATTTATTTATTGTTTGATTGGAAATTTTTGTTGACTTTTGGGACATTGAAACGTTCCTCTCTCGTCAGGTTGTCCTGCTGATGGACGCTGAAAAAAGAATTCGACTCCTCCAGTTTGTCACAGGAACATCACGAGTGCCCATGAATGGTTTTGCTGAGCTTTATGGTACGTGTTTGTGTGGTGTTTTCTACTTTTGTAGCAGTGTTAACATATACTTGGCCAGAACAAGATGCAACAAGGTCACAAAAATCATTTTCTAACAAATTGTGTTCCATTTACCACATTACTTTCTATTATACATAGAAAGAGATGTCAAGATTTGCTAAGTTGTAAAAAGTCACATTGATTTGTTTAAAAGAAATCCTTTGTTTTAGATTTATTTATACAGCTTTACTTGACCCAGTATTTCCATTTAAAACAAAAAACATATGTTTATGTAAAATGCAGTAAATATCCAAAGGCTTTCCTGCAGCCAAGGTCTTAAAGGGTTTAATTTGTCCTCGTGTGTGCATCAAGAGTGGAATCATAATTGTTTCTCCCATTGTGCCAGGTTCTAATGGTCCTCAGCTGTTCACCATCGAGCAGTGGGGAACACCAGATAAGTTGCCAAGAGCTCACACATGGTATGTCACTGCTACACACACTCACAGAACAACAAAGCTGAGAGTCTGCAGCTGTGCTAGCAGCTCTGTGAAACTGCACAGTGGTGCTTAGCAAAAGATCTGACATACTTTCAGTGGCAATCCCAGCAGGCACTTAAAGCTATACTGACAGGAATCTCAGCTTGGCAGAGTTTTTGTCACATGCAAGTGTGCAGCTGCTAAATGTTATGTTTTTAAAATGTGGGAATGGTACCAGTTAGTGTGAAGACATTCATTTTTATGTTTTTGCCCCCTGTTGACCAAATTAAACTCGGCAGTAATATTCTTGGTTTTAAGTTTGTCGGTCATCCAGTCGAGTGTTCAGTGTGTGCGGTCTGTGTTCTTCTCTTTAGCGTCATGGACTGAATTTGTTTTTTTTTGTTTTTTTCTGTAGCCACGCAGGAGAACGCATGAGCTAAATCGTACTTTTGAGCTTATTTCTCAAACACAGTGTAGCACTATTGCCACTGTTTTATATACTGCCATAGTATTTGAAGCCCTTTTGTATGTGAAAGGTTTACACAAGTCTTGTACAGACTTGTACATCACTGTGGATGATATGAAATTGCCACATACAGAACCAAAAAAAATAATTAATTTATTTTAAATGTTACCTTATTTGTTTTTACCTGTTTTTCTTTTCCAGTTTTAACCGCTTGGATCTACCCACCTACGAATCATTTGAAGACCTGAGAGAGAAGCTCCTGATGGCCGTCGAGAACGCGCAGGGCTTCGAGGGAGTCGACTAGAACTACAGCTAGTCGACTACAGCGGCTACAACCGCATCCAACCCTCCAACGATAAGACAAAATGAAACAGGGATGTCAAACCAGCTGCTGTAGCAGTTCTGTGCAAGCATGTTGTACTGTAATGCCTGACTGCGAGCCACCTCCACTGCACGGTGGTTCGAGACTGTACAGCGACTTGTCGAGCCAATATGCCTACGTCTTTATATCTTTTCGGTTTGGGTAGGTCCCTCCTTTTAAGGTGCTGGGGAAAGGAAGGGAGTGTCGCACTGTTTCGAATGCTGAATTCTGTTATCCACAGGCATGAGCAATGAATGACGGGAGCTGGCCCCTGATCCGCTGTTTCTTCCCCCTCTACCCTCGTCCTGTGAAAATCTACAGTGCTGGAAAACACCAATGCATTTCAATAGCTCCTTTATGTACACTATAGCACAGTATTTGCACCGCCTTCTACAGAGGGGTGCTTCGCATGGCCTTAATTTGGCTTCTACATGCACTATTTCTCTAAGAAACTGCAACGGCACTATGATCACAACTCTCTCAAATCCTTAGACCAACACCAGATTACCTTAGGAATGCTAGCCAATCACATTTCAGGAAATTGGCCACGCCCCTCCGTAGAGCCTTGTCTGCACTGTGTGATCAGAGATCACCATGCAGCCTTTTTGTAGAATAAAGTTTTCTTTCTTTTTTTCAGGCACTAATAATGATTCAAAGATGGGGGATGAGTTCCCAGAGATAGGAATTTTTTTTTTCTCCTTTAAAAACAAACAAACAAACAAGCAACATTTTGTCATCATGGAACATGTTTTCTTTTGAACATTTGGTATAACTCTTCCAGGAAAGTACTCTCAGTGTATTTGTACTGATGAACAATTGTTCTTTGCTATTTTGACAACTATATATGCCATGGTGTGTGAAGTGAAAATCTGGCTAGTCTGGGAAATGATGAATCCATATCATTTGTTACAGTGATAGCAAATGTGTTTAATAAAACTGTTTTTATTGTAGTGCTTTGAGAGCAGCATGAAACTGTATCTTGTGTTTGCTATGTAATAATTTGGAAGTGTAATTGATCTTGAGGTTGGGGAGGAAAAACTAAAATTAAGGGGGGGGGGGGGTAGTTTCTCTGAGACGTCACGATTACATTAATATTCTCATGCCTGTTGCTGTTCATAATGCTGTAAATTGTACTTGAGGGGAGATTTAAAAACAATTTTAAGTTCTTTCATGATTATATGAATTTATGTATGTATGTATTACATTTAACAGAAGTATTACTGATCAACACTAAAATGAAGCTGTGTGTGTGTGTGTGTGTGTGTGTGTGTGTGTGTGTGTGTGTGTGTGTGTGTGTGTGTGTGTGCGTGGATGTTTGAGAGAAAAGCTGTGATCCCCACTGAATATAAAGCAGCACGTTTCTTACAAGAAAAGAAGTGTTTTCTTTTTTTCTATCTTGTTTCTCTTTTTCTAACACTATTGAACCTAAAGGGCACTTTATAGATCACTCTGAGGTCATGTCGCCTGTTATGTCTCTTGTCATTTACTTGAATGTGATTTCCCCCTCCCCTCCTCTTATTCAAAGCACTCACTTGGTGCAATATGTGGTCTGTAAATCTGGGCTGCTGCTACAAAAAGTTGACAGAAATGAAGCTGAGCCTTCACGTCTTTTAATATTCTTTTATCTCTTCCTTTGTCCCCTTTCTCTACATTTCCCTCCCTTCTGTTTCTTCCAGTCTATGATCCCAACACTCAGACTGACTCAGTACAGTTTTGTTTTTGTTGTTGTTTTTTTTTAAACAAATGAGGGTTAATATCATTTTGTTCACAGTTTGCTGACTTCTGCAACTCTTTGTGGTTCATTTAATTTCAGTCAAATAAAAATCAGACTTCTCACACACTGTGTCGTTTAATCATTCGAGATCCGACTTTCCTTAAAAACGAGGTGGAAGAGCCATGAAACGGACACTGTTTACTGTTTCAATAAAGCCCCTTTGGAGAAATAGGATAAATCGTCGGCCAAAAACTTTTGGTTGCTTTCTATAGTTGTGCATATGCTTCTTACAAATATGAAATGTTGGCATCGTATGACTTAAGTCCTCCATAACACCTGCACGACTCCCTTGAAAATGAAAGTTTGCTGAGTTTTTGTGCTTCAAAGTTGTAATTTGCATCAATAATAAATCAAAAACTGTAAAAATATAATAAATTACAATAGTAAAGATTATTCGGTGTAATTGGTACTTTGTCTAATTGTGCCATAACTACAACTACATATTCCTCACATTTTAAATGCCCAAATGTGCAGTGTGTGTAAAATTGATTGCCTTCCAGATTTGAGTTTTAAATAATGATTTCATTTATTAAGGAAAATGAGTTCTCTTAACCTAAAGTGGAAACAAATTAATGACATTAACACTTTACTTTACTAACATTTTTTTTTTTTTTGCAAAGCTGATTTAAATTTCACTCGCTACACCCAGGCCTGATTACTGCCAGACCTGATCAATCATGAAATCATTTAAATAGAACCTGTCTGACAAAGTGAAGTAGACTAAAAGACCTCAAAAAGCATCATGACATGACCTAAAGGAACTGAAAAACAGATCAGAAATCAAACCACTGGCTAAAGCTTTGGAGCTGCTGCCATTGCTGATTAGGCATTTGTGTCAATAAACAGCTGAAGAGGTGTACCTAATAAAGAGGCTGGTGAGTGTATTTTTAACATGTATTCAGAGACTTTGTCTAACTTTATTACTGACTGATCGTTCATAGAAATTTGGGTGGATAAATATGCACCTATATTTTTAATCCCTATTGTATTTTAACTCATTTGTTGACCTTCCTCAGAAATGACTGACTGTCTCTTAAAGTGTATTAGTTCAGCACTTCTGCCAACTCACTTCACTCACACAAGTTTTCAGAAATCTTTGTAATCCCAGATGGAGCGCTGCTGCTGCACCTTTTACCCCCACCTACATTCTTCAATTCTAACTATTTCAATTCAGTTTCCAGGTGTCTATGCTGCTGCTGCTGCTGCTGCTGCTTCTTTTTTTTTTTTTTTTTTTTTTTTACAGAAAATTTGTCTGCATTGACAAATAATCGAAAGTTACTACCATCTTTCTCTGTGTGTGCACGTGGGCGGTGAAGGGACCTCAGTTCATTCACACAGGCAATCTAAGAGTTATCAGCTTCAAGGACGAGCAAATAAAAGCCACCCTGCCAGTCCAGGGACATTTTATCAAGCCCTCCTACCCTCAATCTGGTCACAAACAAACCAAAAGCCAACTTTTCTCCCGTAGCTCCTCCTTATAAATGCTTTCACTCACTTAATAATAAATAAAAATCACAGGTGTTATTGAAACAGGTTTGTTTTGTTCTTGTAGGTACACGAACTTCTAATAGATTTGATTTCAGGCTAAACACTTGTTTCTGAGTGAAACACTGGACCCTTCATGTAAAGCTGTTTTCAGTGTCATACAGGCCTTTGTTTACCTTGCATTACAACCGTGAGATTAAAAGCCTGTCAAATTCATGCACGCTGTTATTCTCAGTTTGGTTAAAAAACTGTATGAATTACATCTAATTACATGTAGGTTTTATATTTAACATTATAAACAAGTACTTTTGCCATTTGTCTGTTATTTTAATTCAACCTCAATTTCATTTTTGGTTTTAAAACAATTTCAAACTTCTCTCCACTACAAGCATCCGTTTCAATTGGCCGTAGTACCAGCCATATCTATTACTCAACTATTGCAGCAAGTTACTTTTAGCTAACTCTTGTGACCTTTGAAACTTGTGGGATTCATGTGGTTTAGCCATTAACTGTTCATTCACCTGGCAGCTATTGCAGATTAAGTTGTGACCCTAGAACGATGTTTTTGATCACGAATAAACTCTTAGGAACTTTGGTGTTTAAAATTTAGAACATGTGAAACAGCACATGACAGTATGAGTATTTTAGATTCCTACCTCCAACAAAAATAAGAAATTTCATTTCCACCAAACTGCTATCTGTTTGGGAGCAGCACCTGTCGTTCGTTGTTGCTGAGTTCACGGTGACTTTCAGTGAATCCTGATTAAGGCCCTGAACAGGGTTTTTTTTTTTTTTTTTGCTTTTCTTTAAATAAGTCTCCCCTCCACCTTCTACCTCTGGTCAGGGTCGATCAATACTTCCCCCGTAGCTTATCACTAATGTGCAACTGGCTGTTTGTCCAAACTCTGCTCTGTCTACATAAAGACTTGGATGGGACAGCCCTTAACCCAAATGCACCACAGATCACTTCACAAACCTGCAGCTGCAGACGCTCTACTGGACTTAAAACTGGCATTAACAAAGAGGCGCTAGCATGAGCAGGGAGACCGAGAGTAGACGAGTAACTGCAGGGAAAAGTGCAACTATTAAGTATAAATGAATCTGGAAAGACCTTTTGAAAATTAAGGTGAGTAGGCATTTCCCTCCAATAGGTCTGAAGCTTAATGATTGCATGAACGGTTTAAATTGTAAAGAGCTCGGGACCCTCCCCTGTGCCGATTCAACTCAGATGTGTTTAACATTAAAAGTAGACTGAAAATTCAATCAAGCTCATTTGGCATACAGCCTGACCCAGTCTTTAATTTCTTCATGTTAAAGACGTTAAAGCAAACTTGGTAATTGAGTTTCACATGGGTGTCTTTGTCTCCTTCACACACACAGCTGCAGTCATCCCCACAATCAGTTGGGGGGAGACTAGACTGGACTTTGAACATGCTGAATAAACCTAGAATATTTACGTGACACTGGCTTTTTTTTGCTTATTTTTTTTCCTTCGACATCTGTTATTGTTTTGTTTTGGGTTTGGTTTTTTGGCCAAGTATAAACTGCACAATTCACTTAATCTGGATTTTTTTCTTTCCTGATTTTGCACTTTTCCCCCTTTTTGTTTCACCAGGTCACCCATCAACCACTTTGCACCAACAGTGCCTCTGTCTGCAGAAAACCTTGTCCTCCAGAGCTGTGGAGTGTGACAATGGTGTTTGTTTCCTCTTCGTCAAACGCCATTATCACACTAAATAGCTACAGTGTGAAAAGCCCCTCGACGTACCCCTTCACTTCTGGGTTTAAGTGTTGTGTGTTTGTGTTTTTTTTTTTTTTTTCTTTTTTTTTTTTTTCTAAATCTGTTGTACAAACTGTAAAGCAAGACTGTATCAGCTGTGCCAATGACTCTGTGCACACTACACCAGGGCAGGAGATGGAAATAGACATTTGGTGTGTTTATGCATCGTATGTGATGCTGAGCCTCTGAGTGTAACCCACTTTCTTTTTGGATTCAAGGTGCTAATTTGCTGCTGGAGACCTTAAAACAGGCCTTGGTTTACTACTACTGATGCCAGCTTTGTAAATGTAACGCTTATTGCACATTTGTCTCTGTGTTTACCATAAATAAAGTGCTTTTGATCTGTTGCTGACAGAGGTTCACATTTCACGGACGCCTTCAAGACCAAGCGGTGAACAAACATATGCAGGAATTTGTATTCCTTCTAGTAATGTTGACTCAACATCTTTCACCTGTCCTACCACGCACATGTGAAAGAAATCAAACATTTGCAACCTGAGTGCTATATTTGCAATGTGGGTCAGGGGTCTGAAAGGTAGACGTGAGGAGTGATCAGAGGCATAATGTATTTAGACTGCAGCTGAATAGCTGGAATATTCCTGGGATCGTAAAGCCTCTCGATGTCAGATGAATGTGGTATTATAGGGTTCACTCTACGTGCCTTTCCCTATACATGCACTGAATGTGGGTAGCTGGAGGATTCTACACCACTAAAGCCTAACTTAGAAATGCTGAGAGATGCTCGCAACGGCTCACACTTCTACATACATTCAAGTGATACATCAACTTTATGGGTAAAAATGTCTTTGTTTTGTGTCCGCAGTAGGATCACGATGTCATTCTAAATCAGTTACATGAACAAATATAATGTAACATTAAACTGGATACATGTTCATCAATTATTTGCCAGTTTGCAAAGCGAACACACGCACAAAACAAACCCACACCCATTCATACAACCTAACTTAAAGACATTTCCTCTAATCAATCAATAAAAAGTCCATTAATTTAATGAACTAATAGTTTGAAAATATCCCAGGAGTAGAAAAACAAGAGGAAATCGTTCCTCGCTCATCAGTCAAGACATCACAGTTCATCAACAGTCTCGTCAGCCGCAGCTTGTGCTACATTTGTTACCTTTAAAAGGTCTCCTAAAATCTAAAAAGTTTATTGAAACTGTCCACAAAACTCTGCAGTATTCAGTCCAAAGTGAATCACGCGAATCACTAAAAAAAAGAAAAGGTAACAGATTCAATTCATAATCAAATCCTTAGTCCAGCATTCTCCTCCTGTTATGACTTCCCCTTAACTACTGGCCCAAATGTTTTCTTCTTGGGTGCAGTGGAGCTCTGGGGTTTGGGTTTTGGAGCAGACGCTGGCTTTTTGGCTTTGGGCTGCAGGGATTTAAGACCTAGCATCTCACAGTACACATTACACTGATGCAAGGCCTTAAACTGGTCTATGAAGGAGGTGCCACAGTTTCCTTTGAATCCCTTGTATCTACAAAGAAAAAAAAATAACATTAAGAGATCAGTTTAGTGCAAATTCACAGAGTATCTTTGGTCTCAAAAAAATGTACATACTCACCCTTTCTTACAGGTGGCTATTCCCACATCAGTAAGCTTCATGCCAACTCCTGAAAAGCAACAAATCACATAAGTGTTTAGATTTCTAACCTGCAAAGAAATAGTTCCCACAAAAAACATATTTTTAAAAATTTTATTTTAATTGTTTCCCTGACCTTGCATGTCAGTAACCAGCAGGTTGCCGTCAGTTTTTTGGTAAACCCAATGCTGGAAAGCACAGCATTTCTGTCCTGCCTCTGAATCACACCTCATCAGGTTGATCTCTTTGCCATCCTTGACTGAATATTTAACAAAGTTCCCGATTAGCTCCTCTTCCAGCGTGGCGTAGGGGATGTCATTCGATGGACGGTGAATCAGGTAGATGGGAATTATCCTGGTGAATGCCCCAAACAAAGTGGCTCCGGTTAAAAGCGAATTAATGTAGTGAAGAAATTATAACGAGCTTATCAAACGTGTCACTCACTCTGGGATGTCTCCGAAGGCTTCAGTGGACTGAGCAGCAGCAGTGTAAGCTTTGATGTACTCTCTTGCTGTGTTCTGGACCTGGCATTCCTGCAGACCATTAAAAATAAATAAAATAATAAAATGAAACAGAATGAAGTGAACTGAATCAATTGGTGAGAATTTTATCTTTTAATCCAACTTTTAACACACATACAAAGAAAAAAATCGAGTATGTTCTGTAGAACAGCATACTGTCTATTACAGACACTTTGGAGTTGTAAAATAAGAATACTGTCATTATGATGCATGTAAAGCTTCCTTTGTAGTCTGGTAAAAGAGCACTTTTGATCTTTCCTTTATGGCTTATAGATGTTACAAAAGTGTCCTGTTTAACTTTCGTTCAGGCTTAAAGTTTACAATATTGAGAGAATGGCCACTTTGAGTGACAGGTATGTGCTAAATACGCCATTAGCTGTCAAATACTGTGGTGTACTGGGGCTTAACTGCAGTTAAAGCTGGCCCAAGAGGTCCGTTTTGCAGTGTTTGGTGATTGAAATTCAAGTGTGGTCTAGCAGCTTAAAACAATTGTTTTAAGCTGCTAGACCACACACTAGCACATTTAAATGTGCTAGTGCTACCTAGCATGTCTCCCTCACAGTCAAGAGTCACTTCAGTCTCCAAAAAAAAAAAAAATGATAGCAACAACCATAAAGCTAATCATATATAGACTGTGTATAAAATGTAACCGAGTTCCTGTTATGAAGATTTACCCTGAGCTTTAACACTGTCACTACCTTACTGTTTTGAAACTGGACACAATTAGTCCAAATTAGGTTTTGCAGTCAGATAACTAACGATAACTAACTTGGCCACCATAGTGGATGTGTGACAGTGTAGAGTCACATCACTAAGGCCCCAGCCACACTTAAGAATGGTCTAAAAGCATAGGGGAACCGCGGGTCATTAGGGAAAAACAGGTATGCTCCAACCAGCTGGTGAGTGGTTGCCCAGATTGATAGCCCCAGTAACAAAGGCTTAGAGATTAGTCGGTGAGCTCCTAACAACCACAGCTGCTAGAGAGAAAATGTGTTCACCAGTCAGTTGACAGAAACCTTCTTTTGACTGATTTGATCGCTGGCTGATTGCTATGGTTCTAACATGATAATATGGAAGATGCTAACATGTCTGCAAACATGCCAACTGCAGCACTGAGACACATTTACTTTGATTCTGGTTCATGTTGTACTTTCTCAAGGTTTGCCACTGCATGGCTAGAGCTTAGCAAGTGTTTGCAGACAAGTCAGTGTCTTCCATGCAAAATACTGGTGACTGCACCAATATGCTAGCAACCAAAGCACTCACAAGGAGGTTTTTGGTGCAGTGCCATCTTTCCAACAGCCACCAACCCCTCCCCATGCACCCTCTCTAATGAGGTGCAATTACCTTAAAATATGATCTGCTTTGTCCTAATTTTTGACTCTAATGGAGACCATAATTTCCAAAATTAGCCTCATGTTTTACTTTGTAAAATTAAGAATTAAAAGTAAATTGAAAGTAAAATTGAAACTAGTGACAGAGGCTAGATATCATCAGGAGAGTTAGCGAGGGTGTAGTGCAAAGAGAGCTGAGGGCTGTTTTCCTAATTACTCCTTGAGCCATGAAGAATTACTACAGACTAATTGTGATATTCGTACCTCCACAGCCAAGGTGAAGTTCTTCTGAACAAGCTCGTCATTGTTCTTGGTCCCATAGCTGATAGCATTGTGCACTTTGAGCACACAGGAGTGACCTGGCAGTAACAGGGGTATCTGACCCACATGCAGCGTGGTCCGGAAAGCCCGCCGATGCATGCCCTCCCCAAAGTGTTCCTTCTCTGTGATCATACTGATAGGATGGCTGTCTCCAAAGTATTGATCGGATAAGAAATCGTCTTTGAACAAGAGTCTGGAGAAGTGGGCGTCCTCTTCTTCACTACTAACCTCAACAGGGTCAGCTGGGGAGGAAAAAAATACAGACACAATATTACATCTAGGGTCTTCTTTTTAAAGCTCAGCTGTATAAAGTAACATGCTCCTAAATCTTAACTCACATGAAATGGTTTTTGGAGCTAGGGGGATGACAACCTCACTGAGCACTGTGAAATAACAGGGAAAATAAAAAATGTAGTTTTCATTTATATACATCATGTAAACATTTTAAACATTTTCACTTTCAAAAATGAGCTAAATTTTTTTTGTTACCTTCATATGTGAGCAGGTAGTCCAGGCTGACTGAGCCATGTAAGCTGCTGAGCTGGCAGAGGTACTTGCCCAGATCTTTGTGAGAAGCATTGCTGATGGTCAGGGACACTCTGCTCTCATCCCCTGCACTTCAGACAAAGGGACCGTGTTACTCAGTAGAAGAAAACAGACACGCCCTGTGGGTTGCAAAGCAGCTTGCAGATACAAAGCAGCTGCAGGGAAGCTAAACCAGCTCAGTAGGACATTATTATTGCTAAAAATGACATAAAAGTCATATGAATTACCTTCTTTTCATCTCAGCCAGGACAGTACCCTCTCTGCTCCAGGTCACAGTGTAGGCCGAGGTTACAGCAGCAAACTGACACCACAGGCACAGACTCTGGGGGTCACCACTCACAGGCACTGCCTGGATAGGCTTCACCACCTTGGGCTCTGCAGATATTATGATAGGCTTTAATAATGCCATGTGAAATATGTGTTTCCATGCAGAGGACTAGCTGTTTAATCAATTCCCGTACCTTCCTTGGGTGGAATCCTCTGTTTGACCACTTCACTGTACGCCTTCTTACGAGTTCCTCCAACATCAGTCTTGAGCTCAGCTTCCTTTCCTTTTGCTGACACATCTGACTTTGGTAGTTTAGACTCCAAAATGCTCACAATCTTCCCAAACTTATCCTCTGACAGACGTCGCCTTTTAACCACATCATCATTCAGAGGACTTGTAAAGTTCTTTGGCTGGTGGCCCTTATCATCTGTGGGATGTGGAGGTTGTTCTCCCTCTGACGCTTTAGCCTCCGATTGCTGCTGGGACTTTATTTCGGCTACATCTGGCTGTTCGCTTTCCTTTTGAGCTTTGCCAGCTTTGGCACCCAACTTAGATTCGAACAGCTCGATTCTTCCTTTTGCAGTCTTTGATTTTGCTCCACTCTCCACTTCATCCAGTGGCTCCCCCAGCGCTGTATTCTGACCATGTTTCTTTTTCTTCTTGCCGTGTGGCTTGCTTGTTGCCTTCTCAGTTACACCTGTCTCAATAACCAATGTAGCCTCCTTGGCCTCAAGTCCAGATTGACTGTTCTCACTGCTATGATTTTCTCCAATAGTAGGGTGAGTTTCTTGCTGGTTGGAGGTCTGCTGAGCAGAAACGCGGTGACATTTGCTTTCCTGTTTTTTGGAAGGTTGGGTGAAATGATGATGACCGGCCGATTTATCCTTTTTGGATCGTGTTTTTCCCTCTGAGGTGTTCTTGTGGGTTTTGTGAGGCATCTTTTCAGTCTTTTTATGAGTCAGATCAGTCTTCTCCGATTTAATAGCTTTGGGTTTTATGGGCTTGGAGATAAATGGATCATAAATATCTAAAGTGATGCATGCAATGTGTTTCTCTTTTGAAATGAAGAAATTTTCAGCGTTGATAGGGATGAAGTTTTCTAGTTCCCTATTGAAGTCATCAATCTCCTCAAATATTGTCTTTCTGGAAAAGAAAGAGTCTATAGTGTCACTAGTTTTCAAGTCTTGTAGTCCTTCTGGTGAAGATCTCTCAGCAGTCTTTGTTGTATTCTGCTTTTCATGAATCAACTCCTCACCGCCTTCCAGAGATGCTTTGTTAGTAATTCCATCCGGGGTTGGCAAGAGAGCACTCTGTCTTACTTGATTGCAACTGTTGTTATTGAGAGAGCCTTTCAAACAAATCTGTTCACCTTCCAAACTGCTGCTTGTCCTACAGTTGAGGGAAGGGCCAATACTGACTGGAGCTAAGGGCATAATAAATGTGGGACTGTCCCTCTGCGCCTCCACCTGACGTGCTCTATCAAGGTCTGGCAAAGTGTCAATAGACACGCAGTTGTCAGCATTAAAATGCAGGCCAGGTTGTGTGTCTCCACCTGGCACGTTTGAGTTTGTCAGAGCGTCCGCGGTGAGGACACTAAAATCAGTTATTGATTTGTTTTCATCCCTATTAACTTCAGATCGCCCACAGCTCAGTTTAGCTTCTGGCTCGGCCACTGAGCCCAGCTGGACAAGCCTGTGTTCATCTGTCACTTCACACAGTCTATCTCCAACGGGCTGATAGAGAAAAGGACAAAGAACAACAAAGTGTTAAACTGAGAATTAAAGAAAGTTCTCTTTCAGTTTCCTTTATGGCTGCACATAGACAAACACAGAACAGTGTAACAGTGCTGTTAATATACTGCATTAGGGTTCAGTATCAGGTAATTACATTAAAGACTGATCAGATATTTGTTATTTTAGCACGTACCTTTCTATAGAGCCAAAAATCAGACGTTTATAAAACACCATGCTTCTATACCCAATCCACCAGTCCATATGTCCTGCATGCAACTGGAACCCTGACTGTCAGTGTTAAAGACTGTACCTCCAGCTGCAATTGCACCTCTAAGTCAACCAAAAGCAGTCTCCTGGCCCCAAGAACCTGTCAGGGTCCTGATCGAGGCTTTTTAAAGGAGATGTGGTGGAAATGGGTGTGTCAAAGGGTGCGTACAAATAGAGAGAGGGCAATGGAGGGTCGTGTTTCAGTTTTCAGCTGTGCTCTCCTCTCACCCTGACACTCCAAGGATGCATGCTATTATCACTGGACTCTCAGCTATTATTAGGTGCCATTTCTGTCAATCCAAAGTTTTCCTCTTAGGCACTCATTTTTCCCTCAGCACCCACAGCTGTCAGTCTTTGAGGTTGGGAGCCAAACAACTTATCCAATCAAGGCTGTGGGTGCAAGGACTTGGTTGCAAACTGAATGGCTCCAATCCAAAGCAAGCCGACAATGCTCGCGAGCCTGGTGTGTGGTGACATATGTGGATTTTATATTCAGCGCAACTCATGACTGGCTTAGTGATATTAGAGGTATGACAACGCCGACAAGGACAAGAACAGGAATGTTTTTTAACTTTGTGCCTGTGTTTCTAAAGGGCATGACTGATTTGTCTGCTGGCCAACGATGCTGTTGGTCATCATGCAAACAGACAGACTGGAAAGAGTTGCACACATCCCCCAAGCACGACTGCAAAATATTCTATAATAGTTCATGTTTTCACTTCATGCTGATCACAAACTTTCACCTCTCAAGTGTTCAAAGATCTATCATCTTACCTCCTTGGTTATTAAATCTGTAGGAGGGTCCAAATCTGTATCTTCTATTATACTCAGTACGACTGGGGTTTTTTCATCGATGATGAAACGTTCTGTGTCCTGGGACTCTGCACATTCATCAAACGGAGAGAGGTCCAGATCAGCAGAAGTAGATCCCGGCATCAGTGTAACCACAGTTGCATCTGCTGTGTTTTCTCCTGAAGAGGCCACCGTTGTACCAGGTGCACCTCTGGATGGGGAGCACTTGTCTCCCTGTGTGGTGGGTGTTGGATCGCAGAAGGATTCAGCCCCCTCTGTGTGATGGGGTTCAAGTCCTGTAGAGTCGAGGCACAAAGAGAGACAGCCTTGCCCAGAGTGGATGGAGCTCTCTGAGATGTTTTGTGCACTTAGATCCTGCACGCCCATTTGTGCCTTAGCTGTTGTTTCTAGATTGTGTCCTTCTTTCACAGCCTCTGCTTCTGTATGAGTATTTACCTCTGATAGAGCCTGTGTCAATGCATCTATTTCAGCCCCTATTTCTGAAAAGGCTGATGTGAAGTCCTCTGATGGAGCTACAATGATCCCAGTCCAATCTGAGAGTGCACTTGCCCAGCTGTCTACTGATGACCACCTCTCAATCGGTTGCCCCCAACCTTTGGTGTCATCGCCTGTCCAGCCAATCCCCTTGCTACCTTCAGGGTTGTAATGTGAAACCTGTGTCTCTCTTGGGGAACAAGACAAGTGACTGGCAGGAGAGAGAGCTTCCTGGATCACAGAGGGATGCAAAACATCCAGATCTTCTGTATCATCACCAGCCAGATACTGATGTGCGTCCTGCCAGACCTCCATAGGGCTGTTGCCGCGCTGCGGGGTTGCTCCAGTGACCTCTGCTTTTCCTTCTCTCTCATCATTTAGAAACATAAAGTATTCCTCACAAGCATCTACAGCAGGTGTTCTTAGCCCCAAGTGTTCACTCACGTCTGGCTCGTTATTCTCTGTGAATTGTTCCTCACAAGAGCTGTGATGACATCCTGTCACGTCTGATGAATCACACATCAGTACATGTTTATCACAGTCATGGTTCACTTGTTCCCCACTTGTTTGTGATAATGGCTGGTATTCAGAACATTTAATCTCACCGGGAGCTATACTTGGGCTTACAATGAAGTCCTGCGTGTCACTTTCAAAGATATAAAGATCTGACAAAGGTGCTACAGCCATATCGCTATCTGAACTGTCTGACTGAGGTGATAACGACCTAAATAATGGAGGTTTGTTTTCAGAGCTGAAACTTGGACTGGAGTATGGGACAGTGACAGACTGCTCCATCAAACCTTCAAGTGTGAGTGACACAGCCCCAAAGGATTCAGGTGGAGTATGTCCTTCCATGAGAAGAGATGAAGCAGATTCAGATTGAGGTAAAATGAGGTCCTGACAGAGTTGACGTATTAGAGGTGATTTCCTTCCTGACTGGCTCAAACAGCGCTGAACCCTGAAATTGTCATCCGTTGGTGAAGCCTCTGAGGAAAGCGAAAACTGCTCTGATACATTTTGGATGGACGATAAAGACTTTAGGCTGTGTGGGTCTGCAGAAACATGTGGATGTGTGGATTTATCAGTGGTGTCTGAAAGACAGTGTGCAGTCTCTGTTCCAGACAGCTTGTCTACTGAGGGACTGTGGATAACCGAGTCAAAATCCACAGTCTGACTGTCTGTCAGAGCCGGCTGACTTTGGCTGTCTGCGCAAGGAAGTGATGCGTCCATGGGGACTTCTAGTCGAGCGTCTCGGGGAGGTTGTCAAAAAAACTGACAGCAACATGAGGCTGACAAAGTTGTGTACAGTGACAGATTTGTTGCACCTTCTGTCATTATTCCATCCCAGAGTACATTTGGATCCTTGTTTATCTAATTCAGTATCTGCAAAGTGACACACGAGGTTAGCATAAAATTCAAATAAATAAACAGTTAAAATGCAAAGATGTGAAAGAGAATCTCTGGCTTGAGTCTTATGTTTGAATTTACTTCCTTGAAGTATCTGAAGCAAAAGCTACTATCTCCTTTCAGCTGTCAGTTTGCATTTTGCTTATCTAAGCAGCAGGAGATGGTTCATTCAGAGGCATGTTGCATCTATTTCAAGGACGTTTAAGACAAACTTGACATATCTTATCAACAGGAAGCCTTCCTGCCATTACTTCTTTGCTGATAAAGAAGTCTACCTCGTGATGCTTTTCTTGTTGCCAGTGGAAGATTGTGCTCTCTAAAGTCTATTTTCTTGAATAGTCAAGTGGTGGTGAAATGTGCACTGACTACATTATCAATATACTATTTATTTGATGAACAGAGGCGTTACTTACACACCGAGGAAACCATTTAAAAAAGGTGCAAAGTTGGGATTCTTTGTGAAAACAAAAAAAGTTAATTAAAAATGTAATGATTATTGCTAACCTGATACCTGATGTTCATGAAGCTACAGGGAAGGTACCATCTCTGTATCTATTATCATTATTGCTATAGTATAGTTAGCTAAGCCCCTTCACATTCATCTTAATTTCAATTTCAGTTGTACAGCAATACCTCACTGTTATTTTTCAGACTACAGCAGCAATTATTTGGTGTCTCTACGTGACTTTAACATCGTTAAAATGCCATTGCAGACAATCCGATACACGTGCAGCGGGCATTATATGAAGTGTTGATGGTGGAGACTTTAAATCATGCACACTGATATACAAGATTTCTGAAGGGGAGGTAGTGGCACAGACACTGGAAAAATACCAGAACATCTTTACCCGTGACCTGCATTTGTCACATTCATTCCTGCTGCACAGAAGGACATGTCGCACAGCCCTCCACCTCAGATGTTTACTATGAAATTCAAATCCTACCTACTCTGAGTTTATTGACAAACTTATATTTGAAACTGATTTCACAATGATTTTAGACAGAAAAAAAAATCAATGTAAAAAACACCAATATTATTTTTCTGTATCACAATAAAGCCAGTTAATTTGATGAATGACCTTAATACCAACCAAAGTAAATTGAATTTTTTCTTGATCTCCTTGATCTGTGTCATGTCGTGCATTTCTTAACCCCACATTGAGACTTTGTTAAGATATGACAGCACATTTCACTCTTGCACATGCAATTCAAAGCAGTTTTGGTGGCAGGATTGAAGGGTGTAATGTAAATGTGTTTGCGTTTGAATTCTTCTTGTGGATCTTTCAAAATAAAACCAACCTCAGCTAAATAACCTCCCCAAGTGTGCTGCATCTATTTTCAATTTTTTGCCTGAAAAGCTTTTGAACAAAGTTTTGATAATATCAGCACAAGCTGCCTACTAATGTAAGAGTTTCCTGACAGTCACACATTAAAAATGAGAGGGAGATGAAAACCGAAAATAATATAATAATAATAATAATAAATAACCAAGCGTGTCTTGTGTATCGTGTAGCACAGCGGAGTTTATGCGTCCACCCATCCACATGAAGTGTGACTGTCCACGTTTACCATTCCAAAGAAAGCCACAAACAAATGTTTAACAAGTCATGACACAAGTGAATCATAAAGGATAAAAGTATAACTATTACTCAAGGCATTAAAACAGTTGTCTATCTGGTGAGGTGGGGGGGGATTTCCAGCCATGCAAGTAGTACGTACCCTTTTGATAGCCGTATGGTTGAGAATATAGACCTATGATGTAGGACTTCAGTACAAGCATAGGCAGAGCTGGCGGTCTCGGGGTGTGAGTCTATTTTTAAATGTTGTCTCCCCACAAGTACAAAGTTGGTTACCTGATATAGTGGACATGTGCCGATCTAACACCCGATATCTATATTTACAGGCCGTTTCAATGATGGCCTACTTTACAGACTGAAGACTTGAGTCGCGGTTGTTTAATTGTCTGTTTGATTTCTTGTTCAAATCATTTTTATCCTCAATTGTAGATTCTGATTGCAGGAAAAGAAATCTTAAAATCTTGTTTGTTTCTGTCCCATCCCCAGTAACCCCAGTTTACAGCAGTATTTAAATAAAAACAGATATTACACATATAATAAAATACAGCATATACTATTTCAGTTATTTTCATGTAATTAAAGTTCCTGTCTGATTAAACTGTGCTAGCGGCACACCTTGAACAATGAGGGACATTTTCCTTGAGAAATTAATACCCTTTCAACTACTCTGGCAAAGCAACAATGCCCTGTTGTCAGTGGTGAAGAGTTCTGGGAAACGAAGCAAATTATCTTTTGAGATGTGGATTCAGAGAGTGATCGTCTTATAGTGCTATACCATACTCATCGTATGCTAAATGTGAAGAAAGAATCTGAAGATGAGTCATTTGGTTACTTTAGGACAGTGATGTCAAATTCATTTTAAGATTTTATGGAGAAATTAGATCATTACAAATTTTAGGGCTGAAAATTGTAAGAAATAAATGTGTAAAACTGGAGAATATTTCTGTTCATTCACTGCCCGGGATGTCCTCTAATTATAAAACTGAAAGTATTTGTGAATTACAATGAAAAATGAAAGGATTATTTTTTCACTGTGGACCCATTATGAGCAAAACAATCCAAAACAGACATTCCAATAGTAGATGGTGAAAAAACAGGAAGTTAACTGTTATTTATTATTATCTATTACTTCATTACTTTGGTGTAGCATGAATGGCCATAAGGGAGCTCGTTATCAGCAGGACAAACTATAAAATATCTTCTCTCTTAGCTAATCTTTCCCATGTTCCTGTCTTTAAGCGATGGACAGATTTATAACTAAGTGCTTCAAGGCTGTTGCATCATCCTCCCTGGAACAGGTGAGAGGACGGGAACGGATCATTTTACCGCTTTAAAATCAGCACATTGTAAATAGTAGTTTAGGAGCCAGCACTGTCCAATAAAACAGCAATACATCAAAACTAAGAGAAAAAAATATCAGAGTAACAGATTTTCTATGACTATTTTGGTTTAATCCTTTCAAACTCTAAAACAACAACAACAGCTTTGACAAAGCACTGTGTCATAATTGTTTGTTGCGCATGCAAATCAGTGACACGTTTCCTGAATGACTGGATGACGACACAAACCATTAAAACCGTGTCATATCATTTTACTCATTTGTGCCATTATGTAACGCTCGCGTCCTCACAGCTGTTGCTTTCCTGTCGGGGGCTTTGAAAATCTACCAAGCAACACAGGGAATATTAATGGACATTTAGTGTGTATCTGTTTGTCTTCGCTGCGTTTGTTTTTACTTAAATTTTCATTCTTCTGTTGGGATCTTCTGTTATTTTACTTTAGAAAAAAGATCTGAGGACGGATTTGGTATTTTGTGGTAACATTTTAGATTTAAAAAATGAAATTACAGTCCAAACACATGCATGGAGTTAGGCTGTAGGTGTGAATGTGTTGTTGATTATGCGCCTTGCCTTTTGTCCATTGGCAGTTGGAATGAGTTTTACCTCCCCTGAATTGTATAGATGGAAAAATTATTGATTTAATGAATCTGAACTTGTTATAATGTAACTGTTAGAGGATATGCGTTGGTGTAATTTTTTCTACCATAGATTCACAGGGTGCTGTGGCTGTCATGATCCTGGCCTAGGTCTGTTTCTGGGTCTTGTGGTTGAATCCTTTGTTTGGTGTTTTTCATTCATCTTTATATTTTCTTCTTTTGGAGTCTTAGTTTGCCTTTTGAGTCTTCATCTCCCCTATGATTAGTACATACCTGTGATGGTGTTTCTCTGTTTACTTGTAATTCTCACTTCTAGTTTTAATTTGGGGATTTCTTCAGTGTCTTGGGTTTAGTTTAGTTTTTCCCTTTCCAGAGGAAGCCATGTCTGCTTTCCCAGGTTGCCCTTTGTTCCCAGTTGTGGATTTAGTTTATTCACCTAACGGACTTTGTTAGAGTTTGTTTTGTTTTTGGTTTAGTTTCCATCCATCTGTATTTGGCTCCAAAACTCTGCATTTCATGATGGTGGCAGGCTTGATTGGTACCAAGTGGACTGACGTACACATTTCTGGGTGTTCACCTTAACAATAAACTGGACTGGTCAAAACAAGAAGGGCCAAAGTCAGCTCCATTTGCTGGGCAGGCTGAAGTCTTGGGATGTGCAGAACATTACAAAGGACCTTTTATGACACTGTGATGGCTTCTGCTATCTTTTATACGGTTCTCTGCTGGGGAGGTGGAAGCATGGAGAGGGATAGGAAATGGTTTAATAGACTAGTAAAGAGGGCTAGCTCTGTTCTGGACAGTCCCCTAGACCCCATAGAGCAGAGGGTGAGAGGAAGATGTTAGTCAACCTAAGGTCCATATTCAAATTTCTTCGTTCTGTTGGAGACTTGCAGACAAGTTGCTCCACCACGAGCATGTCATTGGGACGTGGCCCCATGGAGTCGTGTAGTCATGGAGAGAAAAGTATCATCTTACCAAAGCAAGATGTATTTTTACACCATGTTGTTACACCAACTTGTTCAGCCCAACATGTGCTCCCTCTCTCTTTCTCTCTCTCAGAACTTCTAGGGCAGTATGGCGGGGGTGAGAATGGTCCCACACATGAAAGAAGTGTGCGTCACAGCCGTGTTTTGTTTTTGCGTGTACGTGAGAGTGTACACGCAAAAACAAAACACGGCTGATGTTCCATAACCAATTAAGGCGAGGTCACCAGAACAGAGAAATGCATTACACCAGTCTTATGAAAGAAATACTTGGTTTTAATGTTACGCTGTTGTATGAAGACATTATTTACATAATGACACACTAAATGCTGCAGCTGGAAAACTTGTCTAAAATTTGAGTGATACAGATTTTTTTTGCCATCACTAGAGTGTCAAACATGAGCTAAACAGATCTATTATTAAGAGTTTTTAAACCACTTGACAACACTTTACAAAAGCAGAGACTACTCAGGTAAAAATGTAATGTGTGTCTTTGTGTATGTGGCAGAGAAAAGCAGCACAATGGAGAAAACAATGATTTTCTTTAAGGCTGCTCACCAAACATTTTGCATCTTGATAGAACCACACTTGTCGTAACTTTAAGTGCTTTCATGGAAACGTAGCCGTGTGTTTTGCGTCACCAAACATTTAAAACCTTTTGCCGTGATCTCGTCAATCAGTTTCACTTTAAGATGAGTCACTGACATGGAAAGTGAAGTGAAAACATGGTCTAATTCAAACGTATTGTCTTGACCAGAACAGTCAATGGTAGGGAAAGGATGGTGGGGTGAGCTATGAGTCAGCTGCAAGAAAAGCACTTAGACACTCAAGAGGAGTGTTCGATGCATTTTTCTGTAATTTCAGTAAAAAAAGGCCTATACATACATACATGTATATATATATATATATATATATATATATATATATATATATATATATATATATATATATATATATATATATATATATATATATATATTTGTCAACCACAAATGATGTAGTAGTTGTTTTAGGTATATAACTATAATCACAACCACATCTGTACCTTGCTTACAGGCTGGCTATGTACAGTCAGAGCTTGGTTTTCTTAAAGGGCTAATGGGCTTGAATACCTACATTACTATGCAACAGTCCTGAGCCATTGCTCATTTCTTTATATTTTGCTTCCAAGGCCAGACTATCATGAGCACTAGTTCTCCAGGCTTTCAAAGTCTTTCAAAGCTTTTCTTTATACATTGGCAACTTTTTCTCTCATTTTCAGTGCACTGGTGTTGAAATGACTACTCATTTTTTAAATTTTCTTCCTTTTTTTTTCCTGCTAGAAAAAAACTCTCTTATTATGCTCTTCACGTTGACCTATAAATCACTCAAGCATAAAAAAGCGATTAACCTCAAGGGATGAACCAGTGTTGTGTCTACACATAGCTTAGCAAATTTTAAATTATATCTTCAAACATTTTGATATTGACAGCCTGTTACAAAGAACATGATTTTTTAACCCAGTTTCCTCCACTAAATCTATGAAAAATACCAAAGATAATAGTTTGGAGGGGGGGGGGTTGCAACAAAGGGATTCCCAAAGAGCATGGGTTCTTTAAAAATTTGAGCAAACCGGACAAAAGAAGAAGTGGCAGCCCAACTATCTACAACAAATGAACAATGTCTGAAAGTCATGCAATTAAGAAATAGGAAACAAAGACTTGACACAAGGTCTGAGACATACATTTGGTCCTTCAGCTGATCTATCTACTGTTTGCCAAAAAAAATGGTCTCAGTAGATGGGTAGCTGTCAAAAAGCCATTCTTAAGAAGGGTAAACAGGGAGAAATGGTTAAGGTATCCCATATTACAAAAGATCTGGACTGAAAATCAATGGGAACGGGTGTAATGGAGTGATGAATCCCAACAGGGGCGATTTTAGCCCATTTTTGGGGTGCTGAATGAATCAAAGCACCCCCAAAGATTTCTTACTTTTTTTTGACAATATTTGCTGTTTGTGTGACACACTACTAAAAATATAAAAAGCATACAGTACTGTACTTGTTTGAGACGTAATATTTTAACAACAAAATATAGATAACCTCCCCCTTACTCAAAATGGTTTGTTCCAGCTCGCCTCTCCTCTCCTCTGGCTCTAGCGCTCTTTCTGCCAGAGCGATGGTGGCTGAGACGCAGCGGAGCGGAGGTGTAAGTGCCTGGCTTAAAACAGGACATATTAGCTGCATTTAACCTTCAGTTAATCTTTATATAGTTAGGTAGGAGTCAGACCATGTTTCTTTTTTAGCTGAAAAGCATTACACCAGGTAACCTGCAGTGTTGAAAACTATGATGTTTGCTACCCTACAATCCGTCCTGCTCTGTAGTAAAATCAGCGACATCTGACCGTCCTGTTGCTCCCATTGAGATGTATATAGCCTATTTAAAATCTAAAACTTTAAATTGTCCGTAGCCTACTGTTGTTACCGCTGTCCTGCTTGAAATGGATACTAACTAGCTAACTGACTGGATGCCCATTAACCTTATAACTCCTATTGTCTGTGTGTCCGTGTGTGTGTGTTTGTGTACACAGAGACAGGCAGGTTCATAATGGATATAAGGAAGTTTCAATATTTATATCTTTTATTGGTTGTTCATGTGGTTTGGTTATTTGCCTTTTGGTTGAAAGTACACTGAGAGAGGACTTTTTGTTAGTGATCTTAATAGTATTTTTTTCATATTAATGTAATTTTTCATCTAATTGAATACAATCTATTTGTGTATGATTGTCAGTCCGAAGAGGGAGAGAGGGAAGAGGGGAACATGAGGAGAAAGTACAAGGTCAGGAAATACAAGGTCAGGAAGAACCAGGTAAGAAAACAGACAGGGAACAGTGACAGGCACAACAGAAACTGTTAAACTGACAAAGAGAAAAAACCTGATTTTACTCACACAATCTGGAAGTTGTGTCCTCCCTATATTAAAGCTGCTATACAGAATCTGCAAAACAAACTGGGTTGAAAATTTTTTGACCCTCTTTAACAACATTCCAACATAACATTATAATTGATCAGGGAGATTAAAATTAATGATATATTTTTATGTAGTTCAGCCGCAACTCTACTAAAACCTCAGCCAGTAATAGGTAGGCCAACTTTTGGAACGTCCAGTTGTCTGTATGACTGCCGCAGTACGTACATCACATTTGCACACTATCAGAAAGTGCCAAACAGCCCTGGTGGAGCGAGGAGCTGTAAAGAGAAGCAGATGCTCTGCTTATATTCTAAAAATGTTTTAAGCTTGTTTCAAAGATTCTGTACAGCAGCTTTAAATGTTTTCCAAAAGCACACAAACACTTAGCAGTGTTTCTCAAACTTTTTACAGTGTGTACCACCTGATAAAATGTCAAGCTCTCCTAAGTACCACTATGAAAGCATTAAACTCATAAATCTTACAACCCAAAATTAGTATTATTAAATTAGTAAAATTAGTATCTGCAATAAAGATTTTTTCATACATTGTATACATTCTACCACAGGCAAAGTTGCCTCCATTTTTATATTTTTTTTAATATTTTGTAATATTTTTTTCAGTTTTGGGAGTGTTTTTTATGTATCTGTATTATATTATACATACACATTAAAAGTGAATCTCTGTCCAAAAAATGCACTCAGTTTACCTTTTACTCACTATGAACATCATTCATTATTCTCCCCCAGTAATTAAGGTTAGGATATGTATTTTTTTTTTTTATTCCAATCCATTCTTCCTTTGCAGCATTTAAATAACCTTGATCAGATTTGATGGTTTTGTTACAGACTTTTCAAAAAGTGTTTTGCTTTTCTTTCACAAATGTGGGGATTAAATTGTGTTAAAATGTACAAAACAGTGATGTCATGTTTTGTGACGAGGACCCAGGCACCGACAGACTTGATGAATTTAAGAATCTTGTGATTTAATAAAGAAATTTGCAGACTTGCACAGAGATGGTAAAATTATGATGACTGATAACGGAGACGAAGACAACAGATGATGAGGACATGGAGGAACAGGGGTTTAAATGCACCAAAGTGACAGAGAGAACTCAGGACAAGATTTAAGGATGCAGGGACTGACAGAGACAGGTTTGTCTTGCCTGGCTGTGCAGCTCTCTGGGTGCTCAGCACCCCCAAAGCTCTGATCCTAGAATCGCCCCTGAATCCCAATTTGAAAATTTTGGTTCAAATCATTGTCAATATGTACAGAGAAGGCAGGAAGACCAGTGAGTATCTACAGCCATCGGTTAAACACATTGCTGTCTCTGTCATGGTTTGGGATTTCAGTCAATCAGTGGCACATAGACATGACTAAAACTGCAACATTGTTGAAGCAGTGTGGGATCATGTTGACAGAGATCAGAATAAAAGGATGCCAACATTTAAAGATGTCCTTTAAGATGCCTGGAGAACTACTCCCGAAGACTACTTCAAGAAAGAGAGTTTGGGCTTAAAGGTGGTCATAGTAAACTAGAGATGGACCGATCCGATATTACCTATCAGTCCGATACTGACATAAATTACTGGATCGGATATCGGAGGGAAATAAAAAATGTAATCCGATCCATTAAATATAAAAAAAAAAGCACCTCGCAAAACTTGGCGTAACTCAGCTCATAACAGTAGCACGTGGGAGCAGTTTGCTCACGTGATAGAGCAGCTGTGTGTATTTGTAGCCTCGCTAGCAATCCGGCATTTCATCTCCAAGGAAGTTATCCCAGAGAGAAGTAAAGCAAGTATGTAAGTTCATCTCTGATGTTTATAAAGCATTCCCACGTTAAGCTTAACAACCGATATATGGAGCGACTGCCTCTCTCTCTCTCTCTCCCCCTCTCCTGCTGCTACTTCAATCTTGAAACTGATCAATGATCAGCTGATCAGCTTTTCTGTCCGTCTCTCTTGTTTGTTTTTGGCCCACTTCACGCCAGAAAGAGGAAACCAGCGGCTGAACAACAGCAGCACGTTTAAGCTTGATAATCTGTCGTTAGAATTTATTTAATATTACTTTCTACACCAGGATCTTTTTCTACGCAGCTGACGGCTGGTAACTGTGCAGGGGCGGATCTAGCAAAGTTTAGCCAGGGGGGGTGATAGGGCATTAACATGGAAAAGGGGGCACAAAGACATACTTTTCTTTCTTATTCTCATTTAAAATGTCTAGCTTTAAATAAATAATTATCCGAATCTTACACCCAAAGTTTTAATCTGATGTAAAATGTATAGAAGTCCATTACTGTATATAGTAACTATTAAGTCTAATATACCCTAGAACGCTATACTACTTTTTCCTTTGGGAAGGTACCATCTGTGCAGTCTGCAATTCTGTTGAAGAAAGATGTTGAATCTATTTAATTACTCTTGAAAATTAATTGATTTCTGTGCATTTTATTTCACACTGCATCAAATTAAAGTTGATTATGTCGATTACGCATCATGAGGTGGAGGGTGGTTCCCTATTTTTTTTTTTTTTTTTTGCTGGGAGTTTTAGAGCCCCATTAGTTAGGTTGCTTACTCTTTAAAATAACAGAATAGGGAGGATGGAGTAGGTTTAAGTTTATTAGATTGATCAGTGTTGCTGAACTATGAAATATTTTGGGTGCAGTGTATTTTTTGCATACAGGTATAACAGAATAGCTTTAGTGTTGTTATTTATTTAAACTTGAGTATAAACTTATACAAAAAGCAGCAAGATATTAAAAAAACAGTTTTATTGATTAAAAAACACACTGTATCGGATTCATATTGGTATCGGCAGATATCCAAATTTATGATATCGGTATCGGTATTGGACATCAAAAAGTGGTATCGTGCCATCTCTATACTAAACGTAAACTTTTTGTCAGTTTTTCAGAATTTGAACTCTGTTCTTGTCTTATTTACTGTATTTCCATCTATGTTTGCATGCTTCAGTAAATCACTGCACCTATTTCACATTTGAGATAATATAAAGAAATGCGGGGTTGTTCAAAATGTCTGCACCTTACGCTAACACATGGTGACAAGTTATCTTTTTCTTGTGTGGTATCTGCAAGGCATCAAGAACATGGATGTGTGAGGCAATAGAAATGTAGTCAAGAAAATGTCATGTGACCCTGCAGGATGTTTTCTCCATCAACCCATGGAGACTTGTCAGATATGTTAATTGTGTTTACTGTGTCAGATAATAACCACAGCACACACACACACACACTGTAAAAGCATACTTCCAAGTTTTTAATTAAATTGCTTCGTTAGCTACAAAAGCAGCTATAAATAAAAGCAGCGTTAGAGATCACAATGCATAAACAAAGATAATGAGGGTACTTATTAAGGATGTTAATAGCTGGGCATGTCCATGCCCTGCTCTATTTTGGGAGCAGGTAGGGCTTCTCAACTAACACAGTGAGCATGTAGCTCACTGCCAATGTCAGCACCAGGTGGCCAAGGAACAGGTACATCTGAGCAGAGGAGAAAAGTCTGATGTTATGAAGAACCGTGCCAAATCATTTGAAATAAGCACACTAAAATAGAACGTGCAACATGAAATACTTACAAAATTGATGTCTGTGTAATGGATTGGGGTCTCTTGAAAGCCAATGTGCAGGATGATGAAGACAGGGTGTATGAGATAGCAGGCGAAACTGATATTGGAAAGAGGAACCCAGAAAGTCAAGGATAAGAACCTCTTGATAAAGCCTGGAGTGATAAAAAATAAGAAAATATAAAGACGTATAAAAATAAGAACATACAGACTCAAATTCCTTTAACGTACTATGTGCTTTCATATATTGTTATTACTGTTAATGTAGAGATATGGGATTTAGTTCATCCCAACACCTGGTTTACCTCCATAGCCTTCCTCACAGGCCAGTATAATCCAGGCCACAGCCAATGCCCAGAGTGGTCTATGCAGCCCTTGATACAGGGCATGTGGCACAGATGGATTGGCTGGCGTCTCCTTCAGGATGTAGGGCAATCCAACCAAAAGAGCCAAAAGTGACAGACAACAGAGCCAACCAAGTGCTGCCTGCCACTGAAACAACAGACATGATAAGCACATAAGTGTGGTGGCAAATGTTCAAATTCTGGCTCGGCCATAAACCAAAAGGCATATGTTGTTTTTAAATTCTCAGAAAAGACTAAGCCACGGTCTGGGATTGAAGCCTGTCAAAATGCTCTCACCCATTGCTTTAACAGTGGATTTTTCTTTGTTGTCAGATATATTCCGGTCAAGATCCCTATTAGAAATGGCCCGTATCTCGTGTAGGGTTTCACATAGTAATACAAAACATAATTCTCAGATGTCCTGCAAAATAAACAAGTTCATTTTCTGGGAAATCATAAGAAGAGATGCATAGTTGGTAGACAGCCTCAATGATGTTTTTGCATTGTAGAAAAAGGAAACACTGAAACTTAAAAACAAAAAACTCTCGACATTCATTTCACCAAACAGTTTATGCTTTTTGGCTCCTACGCTGTTTTGCATTGAATCTTACATTGTAGATGGCTGAAAGACTGGTAGCTGCAGGTGTGCAGTTATAATAGCACTGGCCACAATAGTCATCAGGAGGAGGCCACCTGCCACAACCATAAACACACTCCTATTTCTGACAAATAAAACATGGAGGGGATAGGATTACAACCACAGAGTAAATAAAAATGTGTATGGCTCCTAGTGATGCTCTAGTTTAAGAATGGAGAAATCACTTTAACAGTATTTCAGAATCATATTAAAGGATGTGAACATACAGTCTGTATAAATAAACCAAGAGAGGAGTGGTTGCATAACACTGGAAGTCTAGAGACAGGTACCACGTCCAAGGAATACACTGCACAGGGATATGAAGATAAAAGGTTAAGAACAGGTAAATAAATCTGTTCTAAAATATCCAATGTAGGACTAAATTATAAGTTAAACTTACTATCTCATGGACTGGGAGCAGATTACTGATCAATAGTAAGTTAGCCCACCAGTATGTCTTACAATCCATCACTGTGTCTATAAATGGGAACCAGTAGGGTCCCCACTTGACCAGAGAGATAAGGCCAATGGTTAGACACATAATGAACAGATGCAGTGGCTGAATCCTGCAAAGAGGACAGAGAACAGCAATTTAAAAAATGAATAACACATGCAGAAGGCCTCTTTTACTTGAGTGTAAAAATAGAGTGACGCAGACACAAATTAATTTGGTTAACTGACCAAAATACAACACCTTGTAATCCGCTTTAAGAGATAGTTCCCAACCAGGCTGAGGCTCAGTTTGTCTTCAGCCTTGTTGATAGAGCCCAGCAGGGACCTGGCACTAAGCAGACCCCTAAAACATCAAATTTCTTAAGCTGGCAATAAAATAATTAAAAATATATATTTACTAGGGGTGCAACGATACACAAAATTCACGGTTCGGTTCGGTTCGATACTTTGGTGTCACGGTTCGATATTTTTTCGATACAAAAAAAATGTTCATGCCTTTTTATTAATTTGTCATTTATTAAATTTTCACGGCACATTCTGCACCACATCTCTGTGCGTTCATCATTTGTTTGAAGCCAGCTCACCTCCTGCAACCACTTTTCAGAGAATACGCGCTTCTTTTGTGGTTCGGACTCCTTCTGACATTTCTTTGGAGGTGGAGGAACATCACAGTAACTGCTTAAAGGAGCTTCTTCGACATCTTTAAGAGTTCTAAACAAATGTCTGTCCTCCTGAAAATCTTATGTACGCAAACACGCGTTGCAACTTCTTATCTTGTGCGGGTTTTTATTTTGACAGCGAATGCGCACCTGCGGACCACTTATGTGCAGCCCTGGTTATTTAGCTCGTCATATTGCAGCCACAGAAATTCTTTTGTCCATGAAACCATAAAGCTGCACTTTCTTTTTTCCTTATAGTCTGATTTGTCATAACCTTTCCGTTTTGTGGTAAGCTTTTCTTTGGCTGTCACTTCTTCACGCTGACCTGTCTTATTTGGCTCAGCAGAACTAAAATATATATCCTGCTGCTTTTACACACGCACTAACATAACGCTCAGCGATTCTCTGCGCGATCAACCTCTCACATGTTTAAGCTGCGGGAGATTTCACTTGTCATGTTTGCATAGTAAGCTAACGATTGATAAGACGATGTCAGAGGAATTGGTGCGCAAATTATCATCACTCACCAATCAGTACTGTCGCTCTCTATACACAGTTCACGCGATTGCAAAGTGAAAGCAAAAAACAAGCGCAAATTCAAACGCGATTTCAGTATGTCACATATTGACAGTGGCCGATGCCAATGACATAATTACCCAGCTACATTTCCAAAAGAATGCAAAAGCATTGACATATATTTTTCCTTCCTAGGATAGGCCGACGGGCAGGGCAGAGATAGATTTTGGTAGCCCGACTGGAAAAAAGCCCCGTCGGGCTAGCGATTTTGCGAGCCCTGTATCTGATTGAGGAATCACTCATCTTTGGAAAAGAGAGTTTATTATGGAGAAATGTCTCTTTCCAAAATAAAAGCTATACTATACGCTTCTTCTGGGCTATATTCTCAGCAGCATATTAAACATATCAGGTCCCCATAAGGAGAATCGTGTGCTAACGGCTGTCTAAATGACTCGGGTAAAGTTTGTAGCATGCTGCTTGTTGTTTTTCTCTGCTTCCACTTGTCTTTGCACTAGGATGATGTCGGAGTAAATGTGCAGTCATATTGGTTGTGTTCCCACTAGTGCTGTCAGCGTAAATCTGAAATGACATTAACGTCACAACACGGCAAATCTCCGTTAACGAGCTACCGCGGATCACCTCATGAGTGGGGCTGGAAGACGTCAACACATTAACGAGCTAACTGCGCTAACACACTAGTTCCCACCAATTGAGCATTGCTGGCACATCCAACATACTGTTTTACTTTTGTCCATGACAGGCTTACCTTCAGGGTCATACATCACATGAAACCAAAATAGTTCCAAACGCCAGATCTGAATGAGGGTGGGGGAGGTTCAATTTGCCATGTTGCAACTAGCCTAGCTTCTGTCTCGCTAGCTTGCCCTGCGCTCAGTGAATCTGTGTTCGACTACTCCGCCTAGGCTGCACTGTCGAGCGCAGATCCACTGAGCGCTCAACACAGACAGCATCATCAGAAGGAAAGTTGATAAAATAAATTAAAAATGTTGTATCGTTCGATACATATGCGTACCGAACCGAAAGCACTGTATCGAACGGTTCGATATCGATACGAGTATCGTTGCACCCCTAATATTTACACTGTCAATCTGAAATTGTTCCAGTCTCACCCCAGCAGTAAGAAGGTATCGACAGCCATGAAAACAGGTCCACTTATGGTTAGCACATAGAAAGGGCTGCTTTCAACAGTTTTCCTCCAGTCTTTGTAATTGTCTGCAACACAGGTCTTATGAACATAAGTGAAAGTATATGTGTGTTATGGAGTAATGAGACCATCAATGTACTGTCATACCCAAGCTGTTGATTACAGGGAACTGTGCAGAGTGGCCACATATGATCCATAACAGGCTGAGAACACGGATGCCATTCAGTGAGGCGTAGCCTCCGACTGGAATTGATGTGGAGGTGCTAGAAATGCCCTGGGTGGTCTTCTGTATAGAGATTGCTTGAAGGCAGCCATACACACGGCTTTGAAGAGCGCATGTTCGTGTGGGGTGGTTGCTATCTGCCAAAATCAATATTATACAAGGTCAGTATTGTCTCAATATAAATACATCTGTAATAACTGCAGCTCACATAATTGTATTATTTGGTTACTGAAGATAGTAACCATAATATGTGCGATATACAGTACTACTCCTCAGTAAATCTAGATGATGCACTTTGCACTTACTACTTTCTTCTGAACTCCAGCTATTAGTTTCACTGCTAGATGAGCTGCTGGTCTTCAGGGTCCCATAAAGGTTGAGCGCAGCGTTTAAGCAGGAAGACTCTAATGTAGGTTCGACCTTTCTTTTCCACTGCCACCTTATCATAGCTGTTAACAGGGTGGCTCCGAGAGGGATTGCTACCATTACACAACAGACAAACCTGCAGGAGAAAATAAAGTTTGACAAGACAAAAACAAGGTGTCCTGAGCTAAAAGCCTGGACATATCAAGAGATGCTGCACAGGTAACCCTAATGGAAGTGCATATGCAGATAAAACAGTGAAGAAAGTGCGAGCAGTGTAATCGTATACTGACAGGCAGGTGATATCAGATGTATCAGGGGCAATTTTGCTGGACAAACAGTGAGTCATGATCATCTCCTGAGTGGACTGATTGACCAGGATGGAAGGTAAAGGAGGAATGAGGGACATCTGATTAAACTGAAGCTGGTCTGTCGAAAAGTGAAAATTAGTCACGTTTAAAAAAAGAAGAAGAAAGAAGCGATATTGTGTTGTATAGATGATACCGCATAAATCCATTTTTAAATCACTGACCGTAAAGCACCAATGTTTGCACGTCATCTTTCTCACAGGAGTCAGGTACACAAATACCGACAAAGTACTGGACTCTTCCCTGTTTAAGAAGAAAACTTAGTTTAAAGTATGCTTACTTTCATCTAATATCTATTGGTTGTCATGACTTTTTATTGTGTTAGTTGTTACCTGCCGAAGGAACACCTGGCAGTACTGTCCAGAAAAGCTGGGGCCGTGAGCAGAGTGGCACTGCTGCAGCAAACCAGGCTGGTTGGTGTTACCTCCTACAACATTGCTACCCACTTTCCCAAAAGCATCATACACTGACAAAACACACAGAAGAAGAAAAAACCCCATTCATTCACAGCCCCATTGGATGTAAAGATGCATGGTGTTACTATATAAGTAAATCTCACTTTTTCATGAAGTTCTATGTTTTAAAGACACCCTTTAGATAACAAATAAAGGAGAAGTGTCTTGTGTCTTGCTAATTTTGATCACAAAACGACATACACATACTAGTGCATCCACCAAAAATTGAATATAGTTAATATATAGTTAAATTTTGACTTAGTATCTTCTCGGAAAATAATTTGAAATTTGTAATTTTAAAGTTGAAATTTTGAGGAAATAACCCCAAATTTGGACTTCTGGATAACAAAAAAAAAAGATTTTTTTTCCCTGTGGCAGGAGCAAGCTTAGATACTTCAGTCTGCCATTTGGCTGAAGGGTTAGGAGACTAACTCACTGACACTGAAGACTAACTCATGAGCGCCCTCTAGGTGGATTGTAGGGCATTAACAGTAGGTTTAGTAGGTTGGATTTACGTGTGTCCCAAGACCCCTGCTGAGCTGGCATACCTACTTTTATTAGTAAGTGTGAAACAAACAGTGATGTCATTAATATTGCTGTGACACTGGGGAGTTAAATAAAACAGATAGGGGTGAATTTTGAAGCTAAGAGCGTAGGGTCTATAGTTGGTGGCTCTTAAAAAAGTATTGGAATAGTGAAGTAGTGAGTAAATCACTGATTAGCCAGATTCACTCTTCATATATGGGCTGCTGGTCATTTTTAAAATGGTACTACAGTTAACAATCTTAAATAGCCTTGATAGCCTATTAGTGAAAGACGTATTTGAGGGTGCAGCCAAATTTACAGGTATTGCCGGTCTTACCATGTGACTGACATTTACATTGAACTTGAGTAGCATTAGCATATTTTGATTTATTAGGTATTTTGTTCTTCATAAGTTAGCTGTTAGCTTACAAAAGTATGTGTTAGCTAACAGCTACATTTATTAGCTATAGCCTCTTATCACAGCTCCGCAAAGATTTGCATTTCAGTGGTTCCATCAGGAGGGTGGTGTTGACCACGCAATGTCCAGTGCTACTCCTTATGCTGGTAGTACAGTTAGTTAGTTATTAGCCTCAAGGCTGGTCTTTTTTACTGTCTCACTGAAAATACATAAGCACACAATGAGTATGAATTAGTTACAATTTAGGTATGAAATGAACACTTTCAACATCATCATCTTAACCATTTAAATATTCTTACGGTTCTTTTGAACACTTATGCAGTTTCATAGGCTCTACACCAGCTGCACAGGTTAAAGTCACAGATTTGATGTATGCATTGATAATTTTTGATGTAAGCACGACAGTCATAAAAACCTAATCTTTGTCATTTTCAGAAGCTTCCAGCAGCAGTATTTTTATTCTCTGAGAAGGTGAAAATGAACTTAAGCTTATGGTCTTGCATTGTCCTGGAGAATCTATTTCTGTATTTTTGACTTTTCTATCTTGGCTCCTCTGCTAAAGTGGATTAAATGCCACTTGCCCCCTCCACACAAGCGCATAAGAAATGCCATACAAAAATCACAATCACTTACTTAGAACAGCATAGCCCTTTGGTTCATCCTGGTTAATTTCCCGGAGAAAAGTGTTTGTATCCTCCAAGCATCTTTGGGACACTGTCAAAGTCTGTGTGTTTTCCACTGCTCCTCTGCCCCCCACAAAAAGAAGAAACACCACCAAATGGAGGATCATTTTGGCTCTGACTGTTTCTTTTTAGGGAAGAAGGTGTTTAAATAACAGAGAAGGGAACACATCACCATTCAGAGTGTACTGTGAAATTCATCTTCCATGGCTAAATTGAATGACTTTAACTGGTTTTCACTAGCAGGTGTAAACAGGATTTGGTTACATGAAGGAGGATGAGAGGCTAACAAAACAATCCAGGCTGTGATTTTTCTCACTACGCAAGAACAACATTATTAAAGTGCAGCTTTGACGGGTGACCAGTCCACATAACCATTTAAACACACATTTTTAAGTTATATTTTTATTATATACCAATTTTATTTTACATATTCACACATTTTAAATAGCATTAAATAGACACAGAGACACAAAGGTAATTACTTGAAAATTCCTCTGCTCAGTTATAACTATTACTACAATTTACTACTTATCTCTAGTGATGAAAGAAACACCACAGATCATCCAGCCATCAGAGTACAGCACTCCAAATAACTGACCACTAGAGGGGGCGATTGTCTATAAAACATTCTTGGGCTGTCTCGTTTTTACCTAGCAACAGCATTGGAAATTACACATTTAATAGAATGCAACCCTATTTTGATCTAATAATAGTAGTTTAGTGCTTAAGTGAGGAAAGAGGAAAAGACCCTACAATCACCACTTATTTTAACTACTTGCTCCATAGCATGATTAAAACATTTTGTCACTGACAGTGCAGCATTAGAATCTATAGAGAAAAGGAGAGTTTTTAATAATAATAATAATTTCTTTCTGTTTTTACATTGCAGCTAACTGGTACCTTTAGAGCTATGCAATACTGGGCATTAGCGGCACTTGTTAGCCATGTGCTGCAAGATACTCATAGTCATTACTGGGTTATTTAATTCTAAAAGATAACAGTGCAGTGTGGTTATTTATGTTTATTTTATGTTTTTCATGCCGATTTAGAGGATTTTGAATTGTCACACTGGGCTAAAAAATAACAATTTTGTGTTCTTGTCACAGAACACACATTTTGTGGCTTCATCAAAGGAGGGCAATCAATTAAAGTAAAAGAATAGTTTTTCTTAATTTTTGTAGCAGGAAGTCAAACCATAACAAAGTGCCACAACATACTAAAAATGAAGCAAAAGCCGAGGGGAACTGCAGAGTGAAACTTTTCTAAATGTCAGTGATTCTTTTGCATTGATAGCTACTGGATTTAGTGTTGAAATAAGTGATGAAATTGTTGAAATTTTTATATTTTTAAACAAAAATATGATGTACCACATATAGTCATGCAAAAAAGAAGGCTCAGTTAGAATGTTAAATGTTAAAGTTCATGACAGTACAATTAGAAAAAGACTTAAAAAGTATGTTTAGAAGGGCTGTCGGAGAAAGTCCGTCTCTATATAAAAAGAACACTGCAGAATAGCTTACTCTTGCATCTGATGGAACAATGCCCTTTGGAGAGACAAGAACAAAGTGGAGATGTATGGACATGATGCAAAAACCAAACTCAGCAAATCAGCACAAACACCCCATATCAACTATCAGGCACGGTGGTGGAGGAGTGATGATTTGGGCTTGTGTTCTAGCCACAGGACATGGACTTCTTACAGTCACTGAGTTGACCATCAGCTCCTCTGTGTACCAAAGTATTCTAGAGGCAAATGTGAGGGCGTCTGTCTGAAAGCTAAAGCATGCCCCAAACTGTGTCACACAATAGGACAATGGTCCCAAACAAATCAGCAGATCAACAGCAGAAGGACTGAAAAGTAAAGAATGAAGTTATTTTAATGGCAAAGTCAAACCTGAGATGTCAAGCAGATTGAAATGCTGCAGTGGGACCTTAAGAGAACTGTGAAACAAGCGTGGGCCAGAATGTTTCCACAACAAAGTGAGAGACTGATAAAGGCATACAGAAAATGATTGCCCTAAACTCATTTCTGCTAAAAGTGGCTAAAAGTTCCCTTCTTTTTCACCTCATGTTACTATCTCATGGACTGGGAGCTACTTTTTTTTTAATCATTGAGGACAATTATGGCTGTTAGACATTAGTCTTAATAGTAATATTAAGCAGAATCGGGTACATCAGGATGATCATGACAGGATTTCTTCCCCAGTGAAGAGGTGATGTCTCCTGTGTAATAGACATCATTTATTAACATTTAGAACACTTTTGTTTACAAGCATCAGAAATGTTTAAAAATGGCAGCAGTGGCAGCAAGACACATTCTAATCAACAGACTGGTCCTCGCATGCAGTTTTACAGCGCAAGACATTTCAAGTCTTATTGTCATTATAAAACAACAGCAACAACAACAACAACAAACAAAGTGAGGCTTTCTTTTGGGAAAGGCTGAGACCAAAGAAAACAATGAGCAACAATCTTGTGTTTATTTCACTGAATTGGCTGTCGCCTATTTGCAGCCAAGCGTACATTCATAGACGTTTTCTTATACCTCAGAGGTTTGTTTCAGTATAATTCCTGTCAGTGAACATTCATCATGATCGCATAACTTGAAGAACCATGAAATGAAAAAAGATTCACATCCACACAATAAGGCAGCAAATTAAATGATACTCTAGTGTCGTTACAATTTTAATGTTATTGTGCTCTTGTTAGAATTACGCTAATATACTGTAAAGAGGACTGCTGTTCATAGGAACACAAGTGCTTTGTCTCATATTTACAATATTTAGATAAATAAACATTTTAAGTGAATTGTAATCTCAAAGAGCTGCCAGTTACAGTATATTAAGACAGTAATGAAACATCAACTTAAAAAAATATCACAATCCTTTATAAAATACTTCCAAAAAAAAATTGGCCCACAAGTGTCTTTAAAGGATATAGTAAAGTTTGACTTTATGATCAGTAAAGTTGGGAGCTTTGAACTCATATGTGACGCAGCACAGGAAAGGGACTTTACGATATCGCCAGTGTTTATCTTAACTTCACCGTGTCTCGTTGTCTGACAAATACAGATTCTGTAAGTGCTTCTGATGAATAAAATGCATATAAACAATGCGCAATTTTACCCCAAATCCTCACATCAAAGCTCTCAGCTGTAAAGTTAAATCAAACACAGCACAGCCAGACTTTTCCCCGGACATGTCCTCTTTACGTTCTGTTCGGGGGGATTTTCGTGATTGATAAAAATGTCCAGGTTTTCCTATTCCGACAGAGGACCCATGTGTGTGACGTCATCCCCGAACTGCTGCTTTGTGAGCGCTTGTTCTGCACTCACAGACGGGACAGTCAGCGCGCAGCAACACACCTAATAATGTTTAAAAGATCCCAAAGCGCAAGTCCATCTTTTCAGACGAACTGCAAAAGAAATTTCCCTCGTACTGACCCAGTGCTGGTAATTTTTCTTATGCAGATGAGGCATACCATTATCAGTACCATTATTTAATTCCAGAGACTTCTAAGTTATTTTTTTGCACTTGTTGACTTGTAAAAGCCTATATGGTATATTTTATTTCACAATTCAATAACCGCACAGAGAAGGTGCTGTTTAAATATGTTTCTTTAAGCAAGTTCTTCATGATTGAGCCAAGTGTCCTCTTTTTTGGAAATCAAAATATGGTCACCCTACACATGCCTGACAGGGGATTTATACTTCTGTGTTAAATCTGCATCTGCAGGTGTGTTGTAACCATAAACCCTTCTGAAACACAGGCTCTACGTAGATTTGCCTCAGAAGTGTAATTCAGGCATAAGAGTGCAACTCAGATACTCAACGAAATTTTCCCCTTAGTGATGCTGAATATTTTTTCTGTCTCTAGCCTGTGAATTGTAATCGACTGACGGTTACTTGTATGCTTCGTGAAGTTTGTAATGAATGTTTGATCATTTACTAAAGTTAAACCTCATAGAAAATAATCAAAAATAAATATATATATTTTTTCGCATGTTAATCGAGAAGTTGTGAAATTTTAGGAAACATAAAAATGAAAAAAAAAAAAAAAACCAACTTTGCCTAGCTTTTGTATGCTGCATCACATATTTATGTTTCCATATTCCAAACTTTGCTTACTTTATGAAAATTCAAATGACACTAAGCTGCTTCTTTAACCGATTGTCCTGAATTGTTTGATATTTATTTTTACTCCAGCTCAAAGTTACTGCACACATGTTCTTCTGGGTGTGTTATAAGAAGTGCGGTCTTTTTGTAGAAGGTAAGTCTTAAAGGGATCCGTGAATTTTCAAAAACAATTTCAAATCAAGTTAGCTGCGCTATGGGGAAGCTGAAGCTTCCCACAGTTTGATATATTTTTCTGACAGACATTCATTGGGCATTGAAAGTTTAGGACACTGCTGACTGTATGAGGATTAATCCCATTAGAATATATTGTCCATACATTATCTGGTCCTAGCAAGAAGACAACTATGGAAACTATTTCACATAAAAGGCTCTTTCTAAAAAAGTTCTATGTAAGGCTTTAAAAACATCTTTACCAGAAACTTTGTTCAATTTCCTCAGACACGTTAAATGATCTTTGATGTATATCACATACTTTTTAGTTTGTATTGTATACATGTTATATACCACTGCATTTGCATGATGTACCTACAACATAAACACAGTCAGTGGAGGTACTGTAGGTTTAACAAGCTGTTTAAGTTGAATTGTGGAATGAGTAAAAAGTGTCTTTCTTTCACTTTTCCGCTGCACTTAGTCTCTTTGCCTTTATGAATGCCATCCCGTGTGTCCTCATGTGAGTGTTCAGGTTTCCCTCCGTTTCAAACATCTTCCCACACACCTTACATTTAGTGTTTGGTGTCCCATCGCTGTTCTCATCAGTAACATCGAACTGGTTCTCTCTTTGACTCTCCTCATCTTCCTTGCTCCGTCCATTATATCGGCCAAGGCCTTGAGGCTCCTTCAGCCGGTGGACAATAAAGAGGTGGCGGGCCAGTGAGCGGTGGGAGGTGTAGCACAGGCCGCACTCTTGACACTGGTAAGATGAGCCGTCAGACTTGTGCTGAGGAATGTGCTCTTGGAACGCAGCAAAATCTTCAGTGGTGAAGCTGCAGACCGCACACTTGTGAACTTTGAGGATGTTCACCTTAAGCCTCTTCAGTGGCTGCGAGATAGTGCCCCTGGAGTTCAACCCTGGATCTCCTTCCTCATCTTCTGTCTTCCTTTTGGGGCCGAGGCTCTGTAAAGGACATTGTGTGAAAGTTAGCTCAGAGATGTCATGAAAAACAAAGAAGTGATTTCCTTCTAAAATTGTTCCACAGTACCTTTTCTTTGTCAGGTAAAGCCTCCATGTTATGAGCCTTTCCTCCTACATCTTTAACTCCATGCATCAGTTGAATGTGCTGATCCAGCAACACTCTTTTAGTAAAGGGCTGACTGAGAGCTGGGCAGTGCCTGTAAAATCACAATTCAAAAAGGTAAAAGCACATTAAAAAAGTATTTCAGACTTTACTACGTACAAGGCACATTGCATTGTTCTGATGCTGAACTTTGTAAACCTGTAAAATCCCTACAAGAAAATGTGAGTTGGTCATGGAGACCATGGACACAAATAATTTCTTACTTTTGCTCATTTACAGAGTGAGACTTGCTCAGGAAATGTAAGCATACACAAACAGTTGCAGAGAAAGTGATACTCACGGGCAGGTGTAGACCTTCCGCAAGCCCTTGTGTTTGAGACGATTGTGTCGGCAAAGGCTGTGGGAGGAGCTGAAAGACTTGTCACACTGTTGACAGGGGTGCTTTTTCAACATCTGCAGAGGGAAGGGAAGAATGTCTGAGGACTAAATCATACAGACCTAGAGACTGTTTGGCAACTGCCTGGAAACCATCACTTGCTAGGGAAAATGAGTATTCCCTACCAGCTGCAAGTGGTTGCTAGAGGTTGCTAGCAGTTGCTGTGGCATTGATTGCCTAAGCACCTGACCTAGAGTCAGTGGCCCCTAGTAACCACTGGATGCTAGGGAAAAAGGTGTAGTCCTGCACCCAGTGGCATGTAGTTTCAGGAAGTTGCCTTTTGTCACTAGGTGAAACTGCTTGCAAAGAGGTATGTGATGCTGCACTGCAAACCTCGTTTGGAGTTGTTTGCATGGAAAATGGTAACTGCCATGAAGACCATTTGTCTTCAATTTAAAAGTTTCCCCTTTTGAAACATGTTGGTTGCAGTGGCAATGTGCTTCACTATGAAGGTGAATGCTCTCCATTTCTGGCTCAACTCATTTATCAGCACTAAGCAAATCAAAAAACCAATAATTTGGCAAATCTTAAACTTTCTTATGAGAGTGGCAGATATTTACCTTGCCATGTTCTAGCCTCATGTGCACCACAAAGATCTCCCTGGAACTGAAGAGGCTATTGCAGTCTTTACATGTGTATCCTGAACTGGGAGGGCTCTTTAAGTCTTCTGAACAGTTACTGTTATTTTTCTTTACTGACAAAGCTGAAGGTTTCTTTTCTCCCTTGTTTTGACCGTTGATATTTCTACCATCTTTGTTATTATTACGGGGGCTCTTGCTGTTGGTGCTGTTAGAATTAGTGGGCTTCGTGCTCAGTGGAAGGTTGATCCCCAGGTTTGGCGGGCCCTCCGTGGTCTTCAAAGTTCCATGTATGGCCTGAAAATGAGTCATGTGGACACAAAGTGTAAAAAATCTACAGTCTGACATTTCTAAAGTACAACTCATGAGATTAATTGGAAGTTACAGTAAAATATTTACTTTCAAGTTAAAAATATTCATACAAAAATTAATCCTATTGCACAAAAATCAAACTATATATATTTTTATGCCTACCTTAATATGATCCAGCATGAGCTGTTTTTGTGCATAGTGCATGGAGCAGTCGGGACATTTAAACACTGAAACTTTATGATTGATTATATGCTGGTCAAAGTGTGTGTAGAGGAGGGACTGAAGAGTAAACACAGTATCGCACATGGAACATTTATAGATCATCCTGAAAGACAGACAGAGAAGTATTTAGGGATGGGAGCTGTTCAAATGCTACTTTTGGGTTTACATCATGCTTATAATTAATGTTGGTGCCAGTTCACTACATGTAGCATGAAATATTCAACTTGAGGGACATTAAGGCCAAATGGGTCAAGGACAGCTGCTGCTGAGCGTATATCATTAGAACTGTTAATGATGGGTGATGTAAGTAAGTAAGTGAAAGGTTACTGTGTGGAAAAAACAAACCAAAGCTAAGCCACCAAATCTAAAACACACAAATCCTACTACTGATGAAAAAGCAAAGGTAATGAAAGGCATTGGACGTGGGTATTGGGTTACATTGACGTGTGCCTGTGTCAAAGAAAGCTTACATACATTTATGTTGATGAGTAAACCATGAAAACAATTATTATATGGGTATATAACTGAGATTAATTTGAAAACCCAGCTCTGAAAATGTTAGGAATCTGTGTCAAATGGAAATACATGATAAATATTGGCTCATTTTGAATTTGATGGCAGCAACATTGGGAACAAAAGACCGGAAAAGCCTAACCCTTAAAACAAAAAGCTGGAGGAGTATGTTGTAACCAATTAGGTAACAAATTGGTAACATTATTTGGTATAAAGAAGTATTTTATAGAGGCATAGTTTGTCAGAAGACTGGCAGGGGTTCACCTATTTGCAAAAAATACAAATGGTGAAGCAGTTTTAGAATTAATTAATGTTTCTCAATGTAAAATTGTAAAGGCTTTTGAATATCTTAGTATTTACAGTACATAATATGATCAAATGTTCTGAGAATCTGGAGAAATATGCAGTCCAGACCTTTAACAAACTAAAAATATTTGCCACATCATGAAGTTAAAAATAAGACAAAGAAGACCCAGAACTGTCTTCTCAGTTCCCAGATATTTTTAGATAGTTGTTAAAAGAAGTGGTAATTCTACAAAGTGTTAAACTTGGCTGTGTCCCGAGTTTTTTGGATGTGTTGTTGCCATCAAATTCAAAATAAGATAATGTTTTTCTTAAAATTGTACATTTTGTCAGTTAAAATATTTGATACATTTTCTGTGTTCTATTATGAATAAAATATGGGCTTATGTGATTTGCAAATGATTGTATTTTTGCAAAAATATTTTCAGAATTAGGTTCTATTTTACATATTTTTGTAAAAGATGATAGATACAGCATGTGAAGACCTACTTGGGCTCGCCTGCCTTCAGTCCTGGATGCTGTGTATATGCATGTGAGTGTGTTCCCGGTGCAGACTTGAAGGCCATGGGACAGAGAGGACATTTAAAGAAGACCTCACAGTGAGCACTTTGTATGTGGGACTTTAGAGTTGCGACATCAGCAAAGATCACACTACAGTGGATACAGCTGGAGGGACAAAGAATGGAGAAAGGAAGAACAGGTAAGATATTGACTCAAATTACATTTTATGAATCAATTCAGCAGATTCTCCTAACAGAAACTTTGTTGATATGAATTCAAAATGGTCATTTGTGCCATCAAAAGTCTAGCACCTTAGTCTGCAAAAGACTCGTGTCAAACTTGGACCTGATTCTTGAGTTTATAGTAAAATATATGAATAAATATGCATAAATGTGTTTTAGGAGTTAAATATAAAGACCAATACCAGTTTTATATTGCATATTAAAATACACAATAGTTAACTTAGGCCCCAGTCACAAAGGCCTAAAGACTGGCTGGCAACCATTTAGCAACCATTAGTCATGAGGGGAAAAAAGCAGTTGCTGGCAGTTGATGTGAAATCAATAGCTGAAGCCCCGTTTCTGCTGGACTAGAGACATGTTGCCAGGACGACCAGGCAACCATCAGTAAAAGTGTGTATTCTGTGAGCAACTGAGATGTGGGACAGTTGTAAAGTGAAATTGGAAGAATATATGCTGAGCTGAAAACCTTGTGATTTCAAACTTTAACCCAGGGTCCAGAGGTCAACATGAGGTTACCAACTGGTCTCTATGCATGTGTGACTGAAGCTATAACTAGTATGTGGAAACAGCAGGAAACGACCAGACTGACAAATCTCTCTATAATCACCTTTTAAGGTACTAATTGAAGTAGAAATACAGATATCGTCACATAGAAATAGAAAATACATTTATATTTTTGGATTGTTAACCTCTGGTCTTGGGGATAAAATTATTTTTTTTGTATAATTGAGCAGATTTACAAATTTAAGTTAAAATTGAAATGTTCTGAAAATGCATTCTCACATAGTGTCATGTCTATGAAGTTGATAGCACTCTTAATTGATAAGCAATTACAAGTCATATCAACTGTAAAAATATCATCAAGAGGCCAAGAATGTAATAAAATGTATTATATCGTTGCAGATTTTACCTTCATGGCCAACTGTTCTTTTAATAACAATTTGATTGACCAGGGTCATAATTGAACTGTAATTGCTCAAAGACAAACTTTCATTTTTAATGGCATGTAACTTGGGTGACTCCAACTGCGACAGTCCAATTTTTTCTCAGTAATTTTTGTTGTGAATAATATCACTTTTGGGGATATGGGATTGTCAAGCTGCAGATGTTTTAATAACTGTAATTAGAAATGACACTATAAGTGCCACTTTGAATAGAAAGCAAGAACAAGAGACATTTTATTCTGTGTATGGCCACTTTCAGAAAATCATGGTGCAACGTGGCTTCATATTTTAATCAGATTTCACACTATGCATATAAACATGTGGGTCTCAATAGCACATGTTTTGAAAAAAAAAAAAAACTATGTCGCATAACAGAAGACAAAAATACAAGTTTATAAAGTTCTAACGCACCAGTAGCCGACTCTCCGAGTGTAATGCAGGCAGTTTTTGGTCACATGTGACTGGAAGTGGACAGAGCGACAACTGGCACCACACTCAGGGCAGATGTAAGGTGATTTGTGCTGGTGGATCCGCTGGTGTGACAAAAAGCTGCACTGATTTGGGAGAAGCATTTGGCAAATGGTGCATGTTTTCTATGGGATAGAGAAAAGACATTAAAAAATTGACTTTTTTCCCCTACTATGTTTAGAAAACTGCTTCCAGAATACATCATGTTATTTAACTAAAATATCATTAATGCAAATTAATATATACTGCAGATTAAATTATTTTTACATTTCTTCCTTACATGTATCTTGGCATTTACAGTAAACTATACACTCTACCCTTTATATAGAATGCCTTGTGTTTTCATAGCATGGTATTTTTATTTCGGCTTTTGTAGAGATTTTGTCAAATTGACCGGAGTTGGCAAAAATAGCTTCCCTCATATCCGGTGTTGATTTACGCATTACATACACACCTGACTTCTGGGCTCCGATGCTTGTTGATAGTGCATTGCTAGTGAGTTGTCATCCTGGAACATTTCGTTACACTCCAAGCATTTTAAGCTGTGCCTGCAGAGCTTTGATGAATCATCCTCCAACGGCATGGCTGCCACAACAGGTGCACTGCTTGGAGCTGAAATCACTGCAGGTTGGTTCCCAGCACCAGATACCTTGTCTAGCATTTGACCCGCAGGTGCATGTGCTTGAGTGGTAGTGGTGGTGCCATTAACGCTGTGTGGTCCTGCAGCTGATGTACCAATCATCTGATCTGCAGGGATGGGTTTTAGGATTAGGTGTGAACACTGCATAACCACCCCTTTGTCTTTGTGACCCCTAGCATGAGACAAGAGGCTGCATTTGTTATAGAACACTATACTTTTGGCACAGTGGTTGCAGGTGACCTCGATCCGCACACTGCGGCGCTCGTAGTGCTGTGTCAGGCTCTTCTCAAGAGCAAATGAATCTCCACACTCCAAGCACTTGTAGCCAAGGGAGGGTAGAGAGATACAGGCTGAGGTTGGTGGGGAGAGGTTTGGGATGTACACAGGGACAGGATTCATGCTACTCAGGACTTTATTGAAGGCATCCACCACAGAGCTTTGAGAACTAGTGAACACTTGAACTCTAGAGACTTTCTTTGACTGCTGACTGGTGAGAATTGTCTGCTGTTTTGCTTGCTGTGATTGCTGATGTTGGGGCTGTTTGGACAAGGTGTGTTGGAGATCACAGATAGCAGAGGACACTGTATGAGGCAGAAGGCTGAGGTTACTAAGATGGACTGTCTTTGGCACAAGTTTGGCATTTGCCAGACTAGAGGCAGGTACCATGACAGTCTGTTGTTGGATGGTATTAGCAGCTTTCAAGATAGCACTGCTGGCACTTTGTACTGATGCAGCAGGGATGACTGTTGCTTTAACCGTTGTGTTGTTAGCCAGCTTAAGGTTGATAACTTGGGAACCAGCTGTCTTGACTGCTGAGACTGGCAGGAATGCTGTTGCAACAGGTTTAATTGTCATTTGCTTGGTTATTTCAATTGAAGGTCCCCCTGTGGTGGTTAATACTGTGGTTGGAAGGCAATGTCTTGTTGGAGATGAAAAAATTGCACTAGGATTAGTGGTTGTCATGACAGATGTGCTTTTCTCTCTCTTTTTCAGACCCTCGGGATCAAATTCTGGAAGGACTCGGGTGACTGTACGCTTGATCAGTCCAGTTGAGGTTTTGATTGTTTTGATCCTGACCTTTGGGATAACTGGGGTGGTGTCTGTGTTTGAGGCAGGGGAACCTTTGCTGCTGCGTTCACTAGTCACACTAGAGGGGCTGTCTGGTTGTCTTGTAAGCAGTCTCTTTGCAATCTCCATGGCTGATTCCTGATCCTGTGGCTTCTCTGGGACTCTTGAATTTTCTTTGACCAGTGCTGGTTTTTGTTGTGTTGTAGGAGATTCCAAAGTACCTAAGTCTTCAGCACCACCTTTTTTGGCACTTAGAGCAGCTATGGCTGCTATACAAGATGAAAGTTTTGTTGAGGATTTGGATTTGACTTGTGAAAGGCTGGATGGATTACCAAGTCCCGATGACTGCCCACCTTCTTGGCACTCTTTGCTATGAGACTTGGGCATTGTTTCCTCAAGTTTCCCTTCAGGTAAGGTTGACTGAGAGAGATTCTTGAACTTACAACTTCTAAAAGTACCACTGTTATTGTTGTTAAGATCAGGCTTTTGGTCTCCATTTGTTTTGGGCTTGGAAAGACTTTCCCGTTTAGCAGATTTGGAGTTCCGCTCCCCTTTCCTAGCTGTGTGACCTCCCTGCTTGTCTCCTGGGTATTCTACCTCAATTTTCTCATCATCATCAAACTCTTCTGTGCTGGAAATTGGGCTAAACTGATTGAAGATACATGATTCATTGTTCATTTTCTGGCCTTCCTCTCTGGGAATTTTACATCCATTCTTCGTGTATTGAGCCCCAGTTGGTATTGTGGACACCAAAATATTATGAAGTCCATTGTGAACAGAAGGGAGTCGGGAATGGGAGTGGAAATGCCTACCCCTCTCTGATTCAGTCCCACAATGTTCACTTGTGTCTAGGTTTCGTGTGTTCTTCACAATGACACTAACACCGACATCATGTGCTGCTGAGGGGTGTTGGGCCTCATTCTCACTGTTAGTCACACCACCACTGGTTTGCTTGAGCTGTCCATCATGGTCATCTTGGTGGCCAGATTCAATAGCGGCTTTAGGATCCACCATGTCAGGGATGTCAAAGGCCGCCAGCAGGTCATCAAAGTCAGGCGTCTTCATATCTCCCATATTCCTGCTCCTGTTCCAGTGAGGTGATCACCCTAGAAAGACAAAAGTATCAAAACATTTTATTATGCTGGTCTTGGGAGCTACAACCTTTAACTCTGTTGTAATTGTTCTGTTTACAAGAGTGTGCAAGTATATAAGAATTCTGATCAGGTCAGTCATACGATGATGGCATGAAGATAGTCTTAAAAAATTGGATACGGAAGAAAATGTGTTTGTCAGGCGTTGTGTGGAGGCGAGGAATAAGGAACCCAAACGCAGGACTCGCAGGTAGGTGAAGACTGGTGAAGGTTTATTATAAGGAGCGGATGAACAAAGGGTGAACGGACACTGACTGGCTGGATCACTGAGGCTGACTGAACTAAGAGAACTCATGGGAAGGACAACATCACACGAACATCACATCAACATCAATGACACGACAAAGAACTGGTGAAACCGAGGAACTTAAATACACAGGTTGAATGATGACAATGATTGGAGACAGGTGAGTACAGGGCTGAACATAATCTGACTAATGACACAAGAGACAAGCTGACATGGGGAAAAAACAGGAAGTGAAAACATTGATGTGGGAAAACTGAAAACACTGGGTCACCGACCCAGGAACCCTGACAGTGTTCCATTTATATTTTTGGTTGCTTCCTACATTAAATATAAATATGTAGAATTCAGTCCTATTTCTGTCATAACTTAGTAAGTTCACTGACTAGTTTTAGACAGGTACACCAGGTTGTAACACACCATCCACGTAGTGTGCAGATGTGATGCTGTGATGACATTAAAAGCACTTTGTTATTAAATAAATTAACAAATAAAACAATAATAATATTTCTCCTCTTAAATATCTACATGCTCAGTACTTCATTACATAATCAGCAGAACCACCTGCTGATCAACGCCGGGAAAACGAAGGAGTTGGTAAAATTGTGTATGTTTCTGTTCCGTGTCCTGTGTACTGTTTGTTTGTATATTTGTCTTTTTGGCTGCTGTTACAACCAAATTTCCCCTTGTGCGACAATTAAAGGATTATTCTATTCTATTCTATTCTATAATTACAACATAAAGTGAAATAAACTAAAAGTATACCACAGTGCTAATTATGTCAATTTTACCTCTCGTCAAGAATTTGCTGAATTATGGTATTATGCCTCAACTATATATATATGTATACATGAGTTTGTTTTTTCAGTTGTCACTGTTCAGCTAAATTTTGTCTTGAATAATATGAAATAAAATGTTCACAATAAATTGGCTTAGTTAAATAATTTGTTTAAATATAAACAGGAACACTATGTGACTGCTTATCATAATCAAATACAAATCAGGAACATATTCTTGACAGTCAGGTGAAATGTTTTGTGTTTTGAACATCTTTTTTTTTTTAGGAATCAGCCTTTATTTTTATTACAAAAACAATTTAAACAAGCTATGATGGGGCCTGTCTGAATGTAGCCTGTTATGAGTGTTGGGGACAAAAGGGACAGCTATGCTGCTCTGCTTGTACGTGCAGCTGAATCAGTGCTGCTGTTTCATCCAAATCTACAGGAGCCAAAGTTCCACAGACAGACCCATATCCTTTAACCTGGACTTGGATTGCAAAATAAAGAATTCCCCATGTAATCCATATTGTTCGCTGGTGATGAAATGACAGAGAAAAGGAGAAATCTTATGGGGGGAGAGGGCAGGAAACATATGCAGTGAGGGAAAAAATGGCTGCTGAGCTGTGTGAAGCTGCAGCAGAGAGAGAAAGGCCTGGTGGAAAGAACAGCTAGTCACAGCCATGACAGGCAGAACAGCTTGACGTAGAAACCAAGTGAAGGATAAATGCAGGCAAATATGTCAAATACACAACATAGAACCCATCTTGACAACACCAGTTTAATAGACGTGCATTGTTAGCACTTGAAATCGACACAATGTGTAAAAGAGTACTAAAGTCTAATAAATAACAGAGGAAACATGCAAGTGAATCAGCAACTCCTCACCCTCTTGCCTCCGTCCCTCTCCAGCCACTAGCCAAACCTTCTTTCCTTCCTTCTTTCCATCCTGAAACAAACAAAGTCACAATACTACTAACCCACAAAAGCCATCCACCACCCCACCCTGCCTGAAAAAAAAAAGAAAAAAGTCTTGTTTCTTCCCAGCCAGGCAAAGGCCCAGAATACAGGCTCAGGTTACATCCCGCGGTCTGGTGAGTGATGGTGGTCTTGGTAAAAATCGTCCTTAGTCAATCTCGGCACCACTCGAGCACACAGACATGTAAACAGACAACAGATAAAGCGTGCTCCTATGTGTATGCATGTGTGTGTATGTGTGAGGTAGGATCTAGGCTGCAGATTCTCAAGACTCCCAGCAAGCCACGTCCCACAGCACTCGTCCCTTCCCAAGTCTCACTGCTCCCCTCACACTGAGCTGTGCTTCGGCACACTAGCGCTCGGACATCCAGCCAGCATTTAGCAGGAGAAGCGGGGTCTGTGCTTGTGCTATGGTTGAGCTGTGAAGGTCTGCCATGAAGCAGCCTAGGCTATCTCTATCCCCATGGAGCACAGAGACAGCATTGTTCCTGTCAGCCCCCTGACTGCCTCAAACCGGTTTCAGCTGGTTCCGGTCACCCAGCATAAAAGCCTTCTGCTGCAGACAGAAGCAGTGTGCTCACCTCCCAGGAAGCACTGCAACAATTCTCACTAAACCAGGTCCATATTGTCAAAGATTTTATAAAAGAACAAGGATTGAGCTATTACCATTTCACAGGTGGACACTAGTCTGGTTGCTTGCACAGCTTTGAAATCAAGCCAAAAAATACAAATAATGGAGAAGAATATGATGATTGGTTTGAACACAGATGTTTTTTTTAAAAAAAGTAATAGATGCCAACAAGATTTAAATGGTAAAATGACATCCAAATGAGTCTTTATGATAGCTGCTTACTAATGCACTGAGAACAAGAAGGAAGTTTAAACAATAAGGATAGTAGCCAAATTGTATACTGCAAGCTTGGCCTGTTCCTCAGACCCATCCCTCAGTACTTTACCCCCAATCATGATAGTAACCCTTCTGAAAACTGAAGACTTTGATGTGGCCCCTAACAGAATTATTCCTATCACTGTGATATAATGACAGGAAGTGTAAACAAAAGTAAACATGGGCAAACAGGCCACTACACCACAGACACCCTCACAGAGACGCACAGGGACATAGACATGCACTGTCATGCATATATATATGTACATATGAAAAGGTAAACTTGGCATACCCTTCTCAGATTTTTTTTCCCACTCTGAGAGATATTGAGTGGAAAAAAGTCTTCCTTTGGAGGCCTCAGCACCTGCCCTTACTCAGCCCCAACCACTTCAGCTTCCATCCTCCATCCTCAGCCCTCCCTTCCCCCTCCTCCCACTCTCCTTCCCTGGGTCAGTCCTAGCTTTCAGTCCCAGCCCAGGCCTCGTATTATCCTGAACCCCTCGCCACCACCACTACGGCCGTGCATGAAGGGACGGATGGAGAAAGGGGGCAGTATTCAGCAGGCGAACCAGGCCTTTTGTCTCTGCCTGTGCAGGGGTGGGGTGGGGGGAGGTGGTGAGAGGACTCTCCACTTTGGCTCTGAAACAGCAGCAGCTGGTGCAGAGAAAGAAGAGAGCGAGGGAGGGAGGCAAAAACACAGGGAGGTGGGGGAGGCGGAGAGGAAATGGAGGAAAAGGAAATGAGCGCGAGCGTATAATAAGGGTCTGATTTTGTGCACCGTGTTCATATATTTACGCTACAGAACACAAATATAAGTCAATAAATGATGTTAACACAGGATCACCACTGATGTCCATGTTCTGATCCTGCACATTTTTTTCCCACTGATACATAACACACAGAAACAAAATGTATAAATAGCCCAGGCCTCTGTTTAGGCCCAACTGTCGGTCTGTGACTCTTGCCTGCATTTTTGTTGTTAAACATTAAAGCACTGGCATTGATGGTCAAACAGCTGTCCAGCTTTTAACGGCACACAAAATATTCATGAGGTGTGACTGCAATGCAAAGGACGTCTGCAGACATGAGCTCAATCATCCTGATCTGATGATTCTTCTAGCCCACACAGCAAAGCACAGAAATAACATACCAATGACAAGCTAATCACAAGGTATAACATACAACATCGATGACAATACGTGGGATAAAATTGGTGCGCAAAATCAAATAGCTCATAACCTACCTGGCAGACTGCAGGAAGAGGCTTTCAGCAGAATAAGACTGACTGTCTTTGGCCTGCTACCAGTCCTTGATACATCTGGCAGAGCCACCAAAGGCAGCCTCGAATGCTGCAGCTTAAACTAATTATCCTTCATTATGTAAGCACCATGCCAGATTTATTCATCAGACAACACAAATGCATTTTTTACACTGAAAGGGGAGCTGGAGCTGAGAATGTATATTATAAAAAGGCCCTCATGGTCCCTCCTGTCTCTCTACACTGTGACAGATTCAGTGCAGGAGAGGAGGCTGAGGTTGCTCCCCACCCCCTAACACAGACAAAGTCGCATGACGTCATGTTGTCTCCATTCATGCAGGGCATAAGAGGAGCCGCTAGAACATAGGTGTCAAACTCTGGCCCGCGGGCCAAATTTGGCCCGCAGCCTAATTACATTTGGCCCGCGAAGCCATACCAAATTACTATTAGAGCTGGCCTACTGGTATTATACAGCTAATATATATATTGTTTTGTATTAAGCTTTGCTTGTTCCATATTCAGTTTTTCAGCAAAACGTGTTTGAGCCCATAAGAAAAGATTCATTCTTATATCTGGAGGAATAAATATATTTCAATAAATATTAATGTTAGCCCGCGACTTTGTTCCAGTTTTGAATTTTGGCTCACTGTGTATTTGAGTTTGACACCCCTGCGCTAGAAGCAAGCCATCTCCTGCCCCCCCAGATTTCCTGTTTGAGATATTATCACTTGAATGTGTTTTCCCAATGCTTTAAAGGGAGGCAGAAGAAACGCCAACAATGTATTCCTGTTTTGTTTGACACTTTTTCTTATTTCTATCATGTAATTATGGAGTTACATAATATAGAGTATATAGACTGTTATAAGTGGCAGCTACAAAAACATCTGACTACAGTATCACTTTACAGTAGGTACAACTGGGAACTAAAATAGAATAAAGGACATCCTAGTAGATAATGAGTGCTTCAGTACTTCCATATAAACTGTGCAGTATGCTGTGTTTTTCTTTTCTATTCTTTTTTTTAACTGGAGAACCAACTGGAAGATATGTTCAGTGAATCATAGATAATATTTGTTCATGCATAGTTCTAGATGAACTCTTTTATCTGCTTAATTTTTTCTGGATCATTTAGTGAAACATGGTTGTTACTCAGTAGTGTCTCATTATTTAATGATTATGTCAGCAATACCAACTGTTTATGTGTGCTGAAGAAAACTGAAGCAGTAAACCTAGTAGATAGTATACTTTATTGCTTATATTTACAGTTAGGTCCATAAGTTATTGAACACAAGTGTTGTGATTTTTAGCTCTCCGCACCACCATGTGGATTTTAAATCAAACTATCAAATGGTAAAATGGTAAATGGCCTGCATTTGTATAGCGCTTTTCTAGTCCTTAAGGACCCCAAAACGCTTTACACTACATTCAGTCATTCACCCATACATTGGCGATGGCAAGCTACATTGTAGCCACAGCTGCCCTGGGGCGCACTGACAGAGGCGAGGCTGCCAGACACAGGCGCCACCAGGCCCTCTGACCACCACCAGTAGGCAAACATGGGGTTAGTATCTTGCCCAAGGATATTTGGCATGCAGGAGGCAGCCTGGGATCGAACCACCGACCTTCTGATTAGTGGCTGACCTGCTCTGCCACCTGAGCTACAGCCACCCACGTATCGTGAAGCGCAGATGTTTAAATTCAAGGTGTGTTATACATAAGAAGTACTTGGTCAGGAGAAGGCACACAGTTTAATGTTCAGGAGTAGCCTGTTCCTTTATCATTTCAATGGGTGTCTGGCAAACAGAGTGTTGACCCAGATGCAGGACTTAGCAGACTGACGTAACTCAAAACCGCAGCTTCGTTTTAACACTGGTAAAACTGTGCAGGAACCAAAAACCAAAAACAATATGTGAGCTGAACAGGAACAAACTGACTTAAGGCTAAGCAGACGGCATAAAACTCATACAGCATGAGGGAGGACACGAGAAAGAATAGAGGGAGACACAGACGATATATACACGTATATTGTCATATACAGATAAACAGTGTAGCCACATTTACCCATAATGAAATTCTTTGGCTTGTGCTCCTCAGCTTTACATGAGCATATAGAAAGTGTGCAGTTATATTTAAGAAGAAAATAACAAGAAAGGAACAGTAATAATAATAATAATAATAATAATAATAATAATAATAATAATAATAATAATAATAATAATAATAATAATAATAACAATGATAAAGAAAAAAATGAACAAACAAAATAATAAAGTATTAAATATTTAGAGAATTTAAGACAATTGTTGGTATTTACAGTTTGTGCAAAAACCTGTGCAATGAGCATTTAAGTGGCATTTGTTGAAGTGACAGTGTGCAGAGTAGTGAGTGTGTAATGGTGTGTGCAGAATGTCACCAGTTCAAAAGCCTGGAGGCTTGTGGGTAGAAACTATCTCTGTGTCTGCTAGTGCGGGTCTGAATGCTGCTAAACCGCCTGCCGGACGGCAGGAGTGTGAAAAGTCTGTGGCTGCGGTGGCTGGGATCAGAGAGGATCCGCTGTGTTATACCAGACGAGACAAGGGAAGCAAAACTGAACATCACCCACATGAGACAGGAGACTATCAAAATAAAACAGGAAATAACACACACTGAGTCCAGACCAAGACAACTTGACAAACAGGCATGAAGATATGACTGACAAAAGGATAAAACATAGATTATAACAGGAAAATTAAGGGATAAACACAGGGTCCAGGACAACAGATTTATTAACATGAAAAGACAGAGAAACAAGGCAACCACGGAGGGAGAACACAGAGAGCAGAGAGACTTCAGCAGTAGATGACAGAGAGGTGAGAACAGACTGGACATGAAAGGGAAACTCACATAATCAAACAATAGTCAGAAATACAGAAATATAAATAACAAAACTTCAAGGCAGTCAAGAACTTGAACACAAGATTCTCATCATTTTAATGAACAATCTGTCCATCCCAGAGCCTGGTTTTTCTGGAGGTTTCTTCCTGTTAAAAGGACGTTTTTCCTTCCCACTGTCACCGAGTGCTTGCTCAAAGTGGGTTGTTTGATTGTTGGGGTTTCGCTCTATTAGTGCTACATAATAACATTTTATTGAACTGAATCAAATTCATGAATGGGAATACAGAGGGCTCAAACCATGGTTACACCCAAAAAACAGGAAGATCGGAGTCTGCAGGGTGGAAAAAAAATTCTTTGGACAGATGAAATCAAGATTAACTTGTACATTCATTAAACAGTGAATAATGTATGGGGGCAGTGTTATGTCAAAGGGATGTATGTGTGTATTCAGCCAAATGCCCCAAAACTGAGCAGACAGTGCTTCACAGTGCAACTGGATAACGAGTCAAAGCAAACTACAACAGAAACCCAAGAGTTTCTCAAGGCAAAGAAATGTGAATCTTCATTGGCCAAGTCAGTCTGATCTCAGCCCAGTACAGCTGCTTTTCAGTTACTGAAGACAAAACTGAATGCAGAAAGACTCACAAACAAGCAGCAACTGAAAGTGGCTGCAGTAAAGACCTGGCAAAGCATCTCAAGGGAGGAAGCAGAACATTTGACGATGTCAATGTCAGTGACTAGTCGCAAATGATTGTCCTCCAAGTTTTAAAAACAGTTCCTTAGGGTTACAATTATGTTATTTTGTCCAGTTAATTTTCAGCCTCTAAAAATAGGGGTCTATTAAAATGGTTTTAATTCCTTTTGTTAAACCCCTTGAATTAAACCTGAAAATCTGCACTTCCATCATGTATTGATTGTTTGATTTAAAATCCACTGTGGTGAAACAATTTTACATCATTGATCTAAAATGGATGGACCTAAATGTAATCATTACCTGCTATTTGTTGAACAAATAAATACTACTAGATACTACCTTTTAGTAACACAATACCAGTGTAATTTGTAATAAGGAACCACTAAGTACATTTGAAATATGATGCATTACTCTTCAAGGGAACACAAAAAGACTGGTTAATGTTGGAGTAATTGTTTATGTATGAGTACTTTTTCAGGCTGCTTACTGTTTGATTCTGAGTAAATCGGAAACTATTTACAAAGAAAGGGAAGACATGAAATCTATTCCTGACGGGGATTTTTTTTCTCTCTCATTGTTTTTTGCCTTCATTTAAACCAAAACTTTCCAATATTTTTCATTTGTAATTATTACTATTATTATTAGCTTCTTTCACTCATTTGATGAGTTAGAGCAAGCCATCATGGCATTTGTATCAAAACAACCCACTGTAGATTCCTTATGCAATAAAATGAAAGTAACATTGTGTTTTTGGCTTTCTGAAAAGATTTCACACTCAAAACTGTGACAAACACAAAGCAAACTGTTCATTTTGATGAACGCTGCCAAAAAGACCACCCTTTAAACGTCAGTGTTCGTGACACCACTATCACACTGCTTAATGCATCATATGACATGATACTCACAGCTCAAAACTCATATTAAAATAATTATATACTAAGCTGAAAAAATACTATATAACAGTAATAACAAAAATTAGATTGTAGACTTATCAAACAAGTAAAATCAACAGTTTCATGCCTTTTGACATCACATATTATACTTATATTGCAACTCTTAGTTCAATCACAATTTTAGTCTTCTGTAAATTCACCCCACACTGCCATCTGCTGTTTAAAATCCCAACAAAGGGAGCGCAATATAGAGCTTTACAGTTGAACGTGTTAAGATTTTTTTTTTTTATGATAAACATGGTAGGGTATGGCAACCTATGGTGAAGAATTGCCTTTTATGCTTGAAAATTACTAGTAAAACTTTCAAAGTTCACTTTATTCAGTCACAACCTATAATTATTACCTTCCAAATACAAAATGCTGATTGATGTGGACAATTATTCTTTCAGAGAAGTCATTTAAGTTTAATTATGAGGCTGAAAATTTAAAAAAAAGAAAGAAAAAAAAGTGACCTCTAGTATAAGTGATCAAATCCTGGCAATCAGACATGAGTAGGTGTTAGTGAATCATTGAATGAGTTAATGAAAACCTCCTTCACTTCTCAGTGTGGGGTAATCCAAAGTTCATACTTTCACTAGGTGGTAATGTAATTTCATTATGTTTTTTTTTTTCATCTTGTTCCTTTTTTTGTTGGTAAAATGTTCCAAGTGAGCAGTTACAGTAAAAAAAGGTGCAAGTGATAAATGAAACTATGGCTTTATGAATAACCTCCGACTGAACCTTGTATTTCTTGCATCTTGCATATTCCTGGTCTTTTTTTTTTACATTTTTCTTTTTGTTACATGAGCTTGTTGTCTTCCATAAAAATAAACCAACAAATATTTGATAAGACGCTGCACTGTGTGTCCTATCTGTCGCTGCCCTTTAAACATAGGTGACTCATCCTGCTTTGTTAAGGTCATTCTTGAACGAGGATATGATATTAGGAGCCATACGCACTCGAATTTTCTGCTGGGTTGTGTGTGGACTTATCCAGATGGAACCCTTAGTCTTTTCAACACAAAATTGTATTTCCCTGCATGGAGTCCTTATCTGTCCTCATAATTTCTGTACCTCCAGCAATCTGTATGTCAATAAAGCCATGAAAGGGATCAGTCAAGCACGAGAATTTCACACGGGTACATACGTGGGTGCCTCACTGTGTTTGAGGACTGCCTAATTCACACTGCTGACCTTTCTGTGCTCTGCAATAAAGTGTGCCAATAAATTAGTTGGACTCTTCATTAACAAGATGGCAGATGTAAGTAAGCACACAACAGGTGTCAAAATATTCATCACTCTTATTCATGGCATCTTGTAAGAGCCGTTGGTTTTATTTCATGTGTGTGCATAATTTTCTGTGATTTGAAAATAAAGCGATAGTTACAAATTGTTAACATGCAGAAAACATGAAGACAATTCGTGGTTGTGTAAAAGGAAGAAGTAAAAGTTGAAGGATTTCCTCCTATGTTTTAGCACACAGTCACTAATCTTGTGTTAGTGTGCGTTTTGTGCTGCTGTATTTGGCTCCAGTTGCTTGTGAAAATAATTCCTATATTTGCATTTCAGCACATTCCTTTGCTTTACTTTTGGATTGTATTTACATTTCAAGGAAATTCCCTTGAAAATATAATATTTTTAACAGGTTTTAAATTCACAATTTTTTTAAAAAATTTAAAAGTGTGTGATATGTCAAATAACTGTGATCTGAGTATTGACCAAAATAACAGATCACTACAAACAAGCAACCCTAATCTGGTAAAAACTGTAATTTAATATTGTAGGTCTAAATAAATGCAGTTTTGAAGCACTAGAGATTGGGGGGGGGGGGGGGGGGGAATCTTCAAACAGTAACCAAATAAAAACACCCCTCCCTACACATAAGGAGTTTTCCTCGGTTACAGGTGGTAATAGGAGTCATGGATAGCCATTATTTATTTTTTCTGAGCTGGTTTTTTTTTTTTTTTTTTGCATAAGCATGTTTTTATTTTATGCCGCCACAACTTAGAAATTGTTCTATATACTATTTGAAGTAACTTTTTTTTTTATTAGGAGTTTGTGCTGCAGAACTCCCAGAGTAGGAGCCACTGGCATAATCTATTATGGGCCAATACTTGCAGGGACTTACAGGAGACAGATTTAAAGAAAACAAGTAAGAGTAATATCCTCATTTCCTATTAGCCAAAAGAAATAAAAACATTGACTGATAAGTATCCATATAGTGTATTAAAGAAGAAGAAAGGTTTCCTTTTCTGAAAAGAGAAATCGGTGTGCATGCATTCTTTCTAATGACCAGCAGGGGGCAGTTTCTCTTACTCTGAAAAAAAACAAACAAGTCTCATTGTATAGACTGTATATAACACATATAACTGTGTATAACAGTTCTCACCTGTGATGTACTTTATTACCCGAGTAATAGTGCTCTCTGAGGTAAGAAATATTATTAACCATAATATCCTGCTTTCTGGGGTTATTGTAATAACTGTATACTTGAGGTCTGAAGAACGCTGCCATATTGGAAAATACAGATTTATGGTGTCTTTTTATGTCATTCTTATACAGAGAGAAGGTTTCTGGGAATTTAAACAGTGCAGAGCCCATAGAGATGTGTTGTCCTCCAAGAAAACAATAGCGCATTCCAGCAGACAACTGCAACGTATAGATCTGCATCTGCAAAGGGTAGCAATAAAGGTGGTATGCTGGAGCCTTAACACGCTTGGCTAAGTGAGGCTACAGTAACAATGAACTTGCAATGTAAATGCCTTTGGTTGTTGTAACAAAGAGCAGGTCTGCAACCACTTGCAGTCACTTGCAAGTTGCTTTGGTCACTTTAAAGATGATGATAAGATGAAATCAGCCTGCTATAATTTTCTGACTTGAATAATGCCATGTTGGCAGTTACATGGTGTCTGTGATAATATGGCGAGTAACTGTGATAAATAAGGGGATATTGCAAATCTGTTGTTTTCTGTTGCAGAATTGTTGCCCTCCTACACAGAAATTCACATTAATTGCTGACATTCAGAGACCAGTGAGAAATGTGTAGATTTAAAACAGAAATTTAGAAATTGCTCCACAAATAGCAAAGTATTTACTGCAAGAATTCAACTGCACTTTAACTGCAAAGCAACACAGGCACTGGACAACCTTTGAAGACCGGCTGCTACCCGGGCAACATGTTGCGTCACCCTTTGATCAAAAGTTGCCTGCTGCAAGTACCTGCATTTGGCTTGCAAGACCAAATAAATAAATAAATAATAACAAATGCAGTGCAGTGGGCAACTGGGCAACCAATGATTTTTCACAGCCCATGTATTTTGACTGTACTGTGACATGTGACATGTTCACATGTGCATTTGAGGTCATATGCGTGTGAAAGTTACCAATCACAGAAAGGAAATCACTTTTATGTTATGAGGACTGAACTTTGAGGGTGAACGTACCTGCAGAAGTCCTCCAACGCTTGCTAAGTGGAAAATGTCCCACTAACGTGGCAGAAACTTTTCAGAGTGTGTGATTTACCCACGCCTGCTGTCACTTGGCAGTAGCACCAAAAACATGTGAATCAAACAGTAATATGGAATACTCTTATTCATATTTGTGCCGTTGCTTCTTTATAACATACAAGGACTTCTTTGTAGTGGAGCGTAACCAAGTGTTAAAACATTGAAAACTGTGCTTTGGAGCCAACGTTTGTGCATTTATTCTCTGATGTTTATGCTTATTTGGACTTCTTCGTCTTCGTGGTACACTCCATTGTTGTTTCATGTCCCCTTAAAGACAACATTTCAACTAATCAGTTTTTCAGACGTGCACAAAGGACACCAGCGGGGAACATTTAATTCCTCTTAACAGTTTATAGGCAGACCTTTGCATGTGAAATATTGCTTGCTTATGAATGTTTAATTTCACTCGGTTTGACAGAATCTGAGCAAACGATTTCACCCATGAAGCGTTGTTTTAAGCAGAAAAAGTGAGTTTAATTCAATTTTACACTGATTTCTAAGAACTGTCCATTATTATCATCACAGTCATGAAAAGTGTTTTGGGCAAAGGCCTAATGATTTTCATATTCAGGCTTTTTTTCTGCTACTATCTGCTTCTTTGGATCAAGATTTCAGCTTGCATACAATGCATTTCCAAACCTGCATATGAAGTACAAGTAACTCCAACAGATCAGTTGTGATGTATCATTTAAATAAAACACATAAAAATATGGATTTTCCCTAAAATGAGCCACTCAGTGGAAATGACTTATTTCTTTTACGTGAAAACCTCCCTATTTCATTTTGTTAGTATTATTTTTTTTATATAGTGTAATGTACATGTAAATGACCCGAAGAGTTCTTCAGTCACAGCTTTTCCTCACATGCTTATTGAGACAGAGGCAATTACTGAGGTCTCGTCCATCCGCGTGAAATGACGTTGACATCTTCTGCAATCACCCAGCAATCTCTGGGCAAACAATAGCGATCGATAATTACAGAGTATAGATGATAATTTGTCATCATCACTTGCTCATTTTGGCACCAGCGTCGGGCTACTTAAGACACCCACTGACGTACGGCTGTGTCAGGAGGGGCATTTAACTTTGAACCGTTAGCCATTCCTATCAAAGGCGCCGGGAGTGGAACCTCAGCAGGTTTGCAACTGGACAGCTGTTTCCAAACTTATCGGCTCATGCGAATAAAAAACGAGTATGGTGGAGATCTTCTAAAGATAGATCAAGCCGATTAACTGTAACTTAAGGACTAACATACGCTGGGTGTTTTGTTTTTGTTTATATTTACGTTTATATTTTCCGACAACATGGGCGGAGAGTGCTTATGGTATTCATGGACTTGCAGACCCGTGTGGCCAGTCCTTATTATTCTGGCTACTGTACCGTGTATTTTGAACTGCTCAGAGAGCCCTGCAGCAGTTGTTGGGAAAATGTATCCACGAGGCAATCACTGGGCAGTAGGTAAGGAAACCGTCACACAATCTGCTAAAAAAATATTTCGTGCAGGCAAGTTAATATTACTTTTTGTTCTATGCTAAGGTTCGCAGGACTGTTCACTCTTTGAAACAAATACTCATAACAATAATAGCCTATTTATTACAATTGTAATAACCCTGGGTCACATCAAATCATTCATTTGTTTTCTGTTGTTATAAATAAGTATGTTTTTAGTCATTCTCTGCTGATATATATATATATACACACACACACACATAGTATAAGTTACGCCAGGCGGAATGAGCACTTTGCAGTGAGAAAAAAAATGCTTTGCACACATCTACACTTGATTGCAGTGTAATTTCAGAAGATGCTCTAGAATAGATTCTTCAGAATGCTACCTTTTATTTCCGACTTCCCAGGTCACTTGATGGGAAAGAAGAGCATAGAGGAGGAGCAGGAGGTAAACCCTGACAGGGACTACCTGACAGTCCTAAAACCAGCCCGGCTCACACAGCATCTAATGCAGGCTCTCATGGAACCAGAGAATCCAAATCAGATGATGCCTCAAACTGCAGACAGGCTGCTTCAGCGCCACTGGAGAGAAGAGGACAGAGAAAAATATCTGGCAGAGGTATGTGTGTGGAACAAATCCTCAATTATCAAGTGATCCAATGTTACGTCTAATCATGTGTACATTTCCAATGTAATTACTACTTTATAGATGTCAGACCTGCTTCTTCTGGCTTTGAAACTGCAAGACAGTGACTCCACCTGAATGCAGGATGAATTTCTGTTTTTTAAAAACAATCATCATTATCAACTTAAAGTACTCTATAATCACATGTCCACACTGTATATTTTATTCTGCTGTAACAGATTGTTTGTTTCATCACTAATTTTGGTTTCCTGTATGCATATCATGCAGCGTTTTGATTGCTCAACGATCTGACAAGGTTGTGTTACATAAGATGAGAATCTGAAATAAAATGGGCATTGTGATAACTGCACTGTGGATGTCAAAGCATGCTTTGCATGTCAGAAGTGTCCTTTGCCGTTTTTTTTTCTTTTTTTCTAAAATTGTTAGCGCTTTTGAGATTTACTTCACCAGTACAGTAACCAGTTTGTACCACTAGATGTCGCACAGCGTCAATCTAAGAGTGCTTTCATTTCCAGCAAATAATCAGGTGGATTGTAAAATGTTGACATAATCACCACTGCAGACGAAAATGGATGATCACACTTTCTCATTAGAAGGAAAAAACGCACAAGCACAAAAACGCAGAGATACCAGCCGTCTGCGCGTGTTTGTGTGTGTTTGTGTGTGTTCGTGTGAGTGTGTTTTGGGTAGTTTAATGATAATTATCATCCCTCTGGAGTTGCAGACAGAAGGAAGTGCTAATTGCAGCAATTTGGTTCACACACACACACACACACACACACACACACACACACACACACACACACACACACACACACACACACACAGTTTTCTCTTAAAGCCAGAGGAAAGTTTTCACTCTGCTTCTTTTTCACTCATTTGTTAAGGATGATTGGCAAACAATAGAAGTACAAGCCACTTTCACCCCCATTATGGGTTTAATCCCAGGAGCGAATGGGATAAAGTTTACAGGAGTTAATGAGGAGGAAATAAGTGGGTTGAGGGACTCATTCTCCTAAACGGAGAGAGAAAGTGGGCAAGTTTAAGCCTGTTGCATGTAACAAACCTGCCATATGTTTTTTTTTTTTTTTAATAATTCAGAAGCATGAATCTTTATACTTAGATTCACAGCAGGAATGTTTTTTATTTAAATAATGCAGCTCCCTGGGTCTACTGACCTTTCACCGCTGTACCGGGCTAATTTTGCACATGTTATATGGAAATGTTAAGAGTTTTTTATCTTTACACAAGTGTGATACTGAAGACACCTCTGCAGGTAATGAATGCATTTCCTGATGGAAACTTAATCTACCATCATTTCATTCTGTCAGACATCTCAAATTATGCATGAAAACGGGAGAAATCGTAAATTTGTTAATGTATTTGTACACAAACAATTTATTGCATAAGGAAAGTAATCCCATTTGATACATTTATTTTATGATTCAGACTCAGAAACAAGTAAAGATTTAAAATGCTCCTTTTATCCATTTACAAGAGGAAGCATAAACAGGCATTGGTGAGTTTTCAGTAGGCTCTGTACTTGTTCTATTGGCAGTAACACTGGATGAGATGCGGACTGGGCTGGCTGATACAATGAAACAATTTACAGTGAAGACAAAGGAGAAGAGACGGCTTCATATTTACAGGAATTTCACATAAAGTGTCACAATTTTTCCACAAAGTTGTATGTGTGGATGTTTTGAATTCCAAAGGGCAGCTCGAGTTGTCAGTCTTTAAAAAAAAAAAAAATACAATCCCATCATGAAAATGAAGCCAGATTTCTCCAAAAAGATTCATCATGATGTGTTCAGGGGTCTTAAAGTCCACCCAGCATCACCATGTCTTCCCAATAGACTGAATGTGCTCCTTAGCCTTCATCCTCAGTGAAGCAATACTGGAGTTCCTCGGATCAGCTGAGCACTGGTATGCCGGGGGCGGCAGGCACATAGAGCTGATGTGAGGCAGGTGAGAGCTGTGTCCCAGGGCTGGGGAGTTGAGGAAGGATGATGGCAAGGAAGAGGGCATGGGCGGAGGAGGAGAAGGCGTGTAAGTGCCTGGGAGGCCTTGCGAGTTGCTGACGAAGCCCGAGAGCGACTGCAGCGAAGTGGAGGTGGTGATCGGGGTGGAGAGCCAGGGCTCCAGCTGCAGCCCGGAGCCCAGAGAGCTGGTGGGAGAACGACTGAAAGAGAGCAAAGACGAGGAAGGGGTGTCCTGAAGCTTGATGGAGCTCACCTCCAGCTTCTCCTGTCGACGCCACTTGGCTCGCCGGTTTTGGAACCAAACCTGAAAATATAAAGATTTTTTTTAATCATCTGTCTATCTTGATAAAACATTTCCCTAAAAGTTTGATTTATACCCGAAAAAGGAATGAGGTCTATGAATCGATCCAGCAGCCAGTAGAAATGCAGAAAAATACAACTTTTAGGCCCAAAATCAGTCATAAATGTAAACTGTAACCTCAATAATTTAGAATGTGAAATAAAATATTGCAGGAAAGCATTTGAACATGAATGCAGAAGAAAGGAATTAAATATAGTGGGAACTTTTTGATTCCAGCACTTTGCATGAGCTGTGTCGCTGCACAAACAATAAAGTGAAACTGATTTAGAAATGGATTCAAATTCCATTTTTCAAATTTCTTTCAAATGTTTAAAAAAACATAAAGACAAGTTCAACATTTATTTATTAATTTATTTGTTTAATTTTATAAATTTGATTCCTATTTTGCTTGGTTACAATTCAAACAAATAAATAAGCATTTCCTCTTAGATTTAAAAAAAAAAATCCACTGTGGTCACTTTTATTAAGCATGTATGATCGTTTTAATATTCCATCATATTTGTCATATTTATGATCCTATATCGATCATAGGCATCAAAAAGTATTTTTTTTTTTTGCAAATCAAACGAACACGTCGTTTCTCTACATTTCTAAAAGATAATATAAATATTCAGAAATATATAATAAATATATTAAATTTAATCTAAAAAGATCTAAATAATTTCTTTAGCCTTGTAAGCATAGGAACCGTCATCATTATGGTTTGACTTACAGGCCTAACGGTCTTCGATGTAATAAAAGGTACTTGCAATAAAATAAAACAAGTGGTTCGGGGACATACCTGCACGCGGACCTCGGGCAGGTTCACTTTCAAGGCCAGCTCCTCTCTGCTGTACACGTCCGGGTAGTGGGACTTGTCGAAAGCTCTCTCTAGTTCGTGGAGCTGGAAGGTGGTGAAGGTGGTCCGGTTCCGTCGGTGCTTCTTCTTGTGGCTTTCGTCGTCGGACAGTTTGCCGTCTCTGTCCGGTGAGTCCGGGCACACGGAGGCTTCGCCGGTGCTGCTGCCACAACACACACCTGTGAGGAGAGGAGGCGGTGGAAGAAGTCAAACACCGGGACTGGAAGTTTTAGCCGAGTTAAAATTCGCTTTTCAAAATAAAATGGTAACTCCACTTTTTCCACTCCAGTGTGGCTTTTATTAAAAATGTTATTTTACATTTTTTTTTCTTAGATTTGTTTAAAATTTTTAATGTATTTATTTAAACATTCATTATTTCATTTGTATTTTTGTATCTCTCCTTTAAAAAAAGAAAATAACATTTTAGACAGTTGCACCAATATAACATTTTGATTTCCTTCTGGGTAAAAACTGAATTCAAAGTGTTACTTTATCTGGAGTTTAAACAACTTTCCAAACTAAACCACATGTTGTCTGCATATTTTCAGCATATTGTTTTTGCACTCAGATTGACTGATGCGGGACTAAATGTGAAGAAAACCGCATTTACTTACTGTCACAACTTTCCGAGTAATGGTTTTTCTTCGTTTGGCTCACTATTCCATTCCCGTTGCGCTCAGCGTCTTTGACCTGGACTCTTTCCATCACGTTATAGGAGGCTGACTTGTGGAATATAGTGTCTTCTTTAAATCCCAGTATAGCCTCTATGCTGTGGACCGTGGACGGGTTGCTCCCCGGGTTCTGGACGCAGCGTGCGGAGGGAGACATGCGCTCATCCATCATCATTACTTGGGTAGTTGATCCAAGAAGCCACATTGGTTGATAAGTCCAGAAAAAATATCCAAAAGTAAAAAAAAAAAAAAAACACTCTGACGTCTTCACAGATAATATTACCCTTTTTGATAAAGTTGTAGCTCAATGTCGGGCGACGTTGGAAAACTTGCGCACAACACCCAGGTATCTTGCTCGGTGGTTGTGGAGCATCTTCGGAGCCGGCTTTTAAAGTAGCGCCTGCTCTGAGACCCCCTGCTCATGCGGCACCCCCGCTGCACGTCATAGAGGGGACGTCCTGTTGGATTTGGCCCTGCTGGATTTAGGGGTGGCAGTGCGACCACTGCGGGCACCAGCCTCCACACCCTCCCTAACTCCTCCCCGTCACAAGTGCATGAGTCGGTGCTGGCTCTAAACCTACTTACATAAATCTTAAAACCATCTTTCCACTCCTCCAGATGTCATGTTCATGTCAGTCTGTGGGGAAAAAAAGAGAGGGAAGATTAGGCCCACAGATTTAGGTACAACAAAATCATAATTACAAGATTTCTGGTGAGGACAGGGATTGCAAGATGGCAGCTTAATATTTAATCAAAGCGTCAAGATATTGTTGCCAAAAATGAAGAGACGTCCCCTTCAGTTTCAAGATTATTTGCTTTATTGACCAAAAGAAAAGGTCATGCACCAACTGACACACGACTGAAAGCAACTTAAATTATTTAATACACTCATTAAAAACCAATAAAAGCGCTTAATGATTTGTCAACAAGGTTAATTTTAAAAACGGGTTCCTGCAAGTGTCGAGTCAAAGAGGTTAACAAAGCCCAAACAATAACATATTTGTGCTATAGCCACTTAACGGCAAACAAAGATTGACAGCAGTGTGGTAATCCTGCTTAAGGGGATTACATTATTTTACTCAAAAGAGTTAAAACCCCTAAAACTATTTAGCTTTTCCTAATTAAAGAAGGTGACCTTATCCTTTGTTTGCCACAGAGACCAGGGGGCACAAAAACAGAGAGAGATGCAAACGGGAAAAAAAGACAACTGCCAGCAAAACTTTTACAGAAGATGCTCTCAGTGTTTTGTTGCACACACCATGCTATCATATAAGACAGATTGCAACTTGCAGATAATGATCTTCGATTATGTTTTTGTCCAAAAGACTAAACCCTTAAGCCAAGAGACAGAAGTGCAGGGCTCACAAGTTTATTTGTCAGTTAACAGAGATAGCTGTTTGGAAAAGGGGTTTTTAGAGACATGTGCAGCCCACATATTGCTAAAAGTCGTCCTGTGTTTTTTGTTTCACGTCTGTGTGGTGTGTTGCTCATCAAAGAGGCCTAAATCTACTAAATGTCATCAAAAATCAAACCAAAACAAAACCCTGAGTTTTTCAGATTATTCTAAATTAGAGATTGAAATTTGAACTTCTTGAGGGAGCGGGGGGTGAGAGGAAGATTGATACCCATCTCACATCTGTATTGTAAATATCCAGAAGCCAAATATTTAGCATGAAAACTGTAAACAGGAGAAAACAGCCCAGCTTCTGTACAAAACTTACATCTAATTAAAGCAAATCCAAAACCTGGTAATTTTGTGGTTTTATATTTGGTTATATAACTGACAAAGGGGTCAGTAAAAACAGAGGTACTGGTAGACTGAGTAAGTCCCTTCGTCTCATATTGTTGACCCAACTTTGCCCGAACTGTTTGTTAGTGATATCAGTCTCCTCGCTCTCATCAGCTCTCAATAAGAAAGCAACCTTTTTTTTCTTAACTTTGATGCTACTATAATTCAGCTGGTTAAGGAAACAACCTATATACCAAAGGCTATTATCCTCACTCCAGTACCTTGGGTTTGAGTGTCCCCTGCTTGTTTCCCTCTTCACTCTCCTCCCCTACCTTCTTGCTGACTTTACTCTCCTATTAAAAACAAAAGCAAAAAGGCCCCAAAAAGCTAAAAATAAACATAACTGTTACATGATAAGGACAGAACCTTGTGAAAAACTTTGCACACATTGTTGATGTGTGTAAATGACGTGATACCCCATGTAGGATTGTACTTTAGCATTTCATTTATTATTCCATTTATGTACTTTGAAGAAATAAAACAATACTGAAAAACCAGATGGTGTATGATTTAGATTTTACTTTGTTGGAAATTAATTTCCAAGTTTAAGCATGGCTTGGGGATACAGTCAAATGGATAGGTACAAAGTACAATATTTAAATAGTTTAGTTTAAAAGATCATTATTCTAGATAGAAAAATACAACAGTGGGTAAGGGGAAAACCATTTTAGTTACTGATAAGTTCTACAAGGTAATAATATCTTGAATAATGAATTAATAATAAACATTACCATTATGTTGTCTGTGTTTTTGGTGAATTTGAGTTTGATTGATTGATTGATTGATCAGATGATTTTCTGATTTTAACTTTACACTAAATGCACTTTATTAAATTAAAACTGTCCCAAGAGCTCCACTGCAGGTTCAGTGTAACAAGTGGTTTAACAATAGATTTACTGTGATGACTTAGTGGAAACTCATCCATCTGATGTGTAGAAAAGTAAAGATTGTGATTTACATTATGCTCATCCTGACCAATGCTGTGACCTTCTGGGGAATAATTAAAAGCCTTGACTTATTAATAAAGGGTTTCTGTTGCCACAGTGCATCAGTGAGCATAACTAAACTATTATGGCGCTGGTAGGTAACTCTAATTAAGCTGCGAGTATACACCCAGGAGAACAAACAGAACTTCTGCTCTTGTTAATATTTTGTTAAACCTGCACTGGCTGCACTCATTGGTGAGTCAATTTCTCTGTGTAGCACCTTAAGGAGCTGATAATTTCAACTATTAAGCCATTATGATTAGCTAACTAGTGTTATTGTTTGCATTTATCCATTATTATTTCAGTGCTTTAACTCTTACCTTTAGCAATGTATATCAATACTCATGGGTAATCATATAATTTTTCATTATAACTGGTTATTTTTTAGCAACAGTAAATTTTTCAATTTAAGAAAAAGTATACTTTAACAGTGCATTGCTTGCTTTAAGCTAACTATGTTAGCTTAAACTGTTTAGCCATTACTTTTTGCTAGCTCTTTAAATATTTAGAAATGAAAATATTTTCATTCTTAAATCTCCATTTGTTTCACACTGTACAAGCATGTCTGCAAGCATTTTTAAACTGCAAAAGTTTTGTTGGGTGAATGGGGGTGTTATGGAAATATTCCAAGCTAGTACTTCCTTGTTCTGTAAAAGGAGAATTAGATAGTTGGTTTTTCAAAACCTGAGTTTGTCCTCTCATCTGGAGAGAAAGAGAGGAGGACGGCACAGGCTGACAACCTTGACTGTGCTGATCCTATTAGACGTAATCTCCAGACTTTACAAATCCACATCTTGGGTTCATGTGAAACTCCTAATGTTGTGAATCCCTGTCCCCCCAGCCCCCATCCTTTTCTGCCTTATAGTTCCAAACTGTTTGGATAATGCCCAATTAAATTAAGACCTATTTATTTACTTACTGTATTAGTCCTGATTCAGTAGATGGGATTATTGTTACTTAATCTTAAATATTTGATGTCTGTACAACAGAATTTCTGCTTGGCTCACCAGTTTAAAAGCCACTAAGTCTGATTATAAAATCACATTACCATATACAGTACATTCATAACAAGGTGTTTCCATTTAAATTGCTGCACATAACTGACACATAAAAAAGTCAGATATTTGAGAAGATATTTCAAGCTTAACAATGCAAACCAACACATTACTTGTATTCCACATATGTCTTTATTTGAAGTTTTCTCAGTGTAGCCACCATGTGTGTTTTAAGCATTTATGAGCATTGCTTTTATTGTAATGATTTTGAAATTACAGTTTGTGCAAATCTGCAAATGTCTCCTCAAATGTGTCAGACACAACAGTTTTTATTACAACTATAATGTCAAAACTTGTAAAGATCACCTTTTGTAGTAACACCGACAGAAAAAAAAGACTACATTTCATTAGTTCAACACCATATACAAAAGAAAAAAAAAATCTAGAATCACCATGAAACCAAAAGGAAAGTGGAAATACGCAGACAGGATTGGTTTAATAAGTCTTGGTTATTTTAATGAACTGCAAAACAATTTTAGAGATTAAACATTAAAATTTTTTGATAAACAGAGAAAAAAAGTCTATATTATATGACAATTACAAATTTCGAAATATATCAGGGCCTGTAGCTTTATGAAGGAGTTATGAAAAGAAATCAACCGTGGCAGTGGATCAGGAAAATGTACTTTTCTAGATTTCTTGTCTAAACGGGGATGAGGGAGAGGGAGCGGATCGGGCACTCAGCACATGATTTAAAATAGTATTATTTTGTTTTTATGGAAAGTTGGAAACGATTACCCACCGAGTAATCAGCTGACATGGAAACCTTTAATGTATATTCTTAAATAGATGCAGACTGGTTGCGGTAAAGATATAACACCCTGGTGAAGATAATGCCTTTTCGTTCTTATAAGAAAAATGAATACTTTGCAGGCATTTTTACGTTTTGACTGTATCCCAGACGTGTTTTTTTCCCCAGGAAGTGGTGATATTCATTCCTCTCTTCTTCTTTTCCCCGACTTTGTGAACTCATGCCCTCTCTGGCTGCTCACATGATGGAACACTTCTCTTCTGCTTTGGTCTTCAGCTCGGTGACCGTTGCCGAGGCCTTCTCCTTCAGCTGGTCCATGTCCATGTTCTGCAAGTTTTGAATTTGACCCAGGAGGGAGTCTTTGCCTTCCTCCTCTGTAGCGTCCTCATCCACCATCTTGAGCAGCTCCTCGGGCACGTCCACGTCATCCCCGGCCATCTCGATCATGTTCTCATCCTGCTCGCTCTGCACGTGACAACATCAGAACAGAGAGCACGGTCAGAATCCAGGAACATCAATGCGTTAAGGTGAAAGTTGATTTATAAAACAAGCTGGATAATGATCACTGCATTTCTACATTTTATGTTGAATTCTTACAAAGAGAATTGAACAGGCTTTTTAAAGATCTACCTTTAACCCCTTTATTTTCAAATTAGGCACATTTTTCTGGGTTTGAAATCAAATTGTAAACAAGCAAAGTTAAAAACAAGGCAGAAGACAAACAGATAGACTCTGATATCTGTCTTAATCCACGTTCAAGTAACTGCACTCGAGGATATTCCGGCTGGCTGTGTTTTTATCAAGCAGGCATGAGTCTCATCTGATGTTATTATCCACACTGCCACACTTCATGTGTCACTGCATCAGAAAAGATGCTAAATTTAAAGCCTTTTTTTTTTTTCAACAAACAAAATCTAATCACTTAATATCTGGAATAGTCATGCAGTAGGCACTGTGCTGTGACTACCGGTACTTTAAAGTTCAATCTGAGGGATTATCGCAGACCTACTTTATCCTTTCCTATTAGAATCTAAAGATATCCTCTATAGCCTTGCACGAGACCTCATTCCTATTTCTTACCACACCAATGTTTTCATTCATATTGTCTGCTTCACATAATTCAAAGAATGTTTTTGCTTTTTTCTTGTTGCTGAAAAATCTATTTCAAATGCTAATCTCCAGTAAAAACACTTTGACCTTTGTTCCCTTTAAGAGTGATGAGCGATGTAGCCATCATTCTCCAAGCATAATTACATTTGCACGTACTTCTTTCAGCCATTATCCTTATGATAATTATGTGGTTTCAATTTAGAAGAAAAACAGTGCTAAGAAATCCATTTGCCGTTTGAAACACAAACACAAACAATGACATGCCTGCTGCAAGAGCTTGTTAGAAACACCTCCGGTAGCCAAGGTCATCACTTCATTTAGATAAATAACAATCACAATGTTAGAAAACCTGTAACAGAAACTTATTTTGCCATTTCCACCAAAGAACACATAGTTAATCTCATGTTTATTAAATTAAAGGTCCCTCTTTTGGTCTTTAGCTCTAAATGGTGTTAAAAAAATCTACCATACCTTTTTTTCTCCTTCCATTACAGTTTCTTTTTCTTTTTAGAGTCCCTGGAAATCCTGGAATAGCTCACTTTGAACACTCTAAAGTAGATGCTGCTGTTTCTTAAAGCCAGATCACTCTGAATCACTTTGGTGCTTCCTGATGAGCCTGGGACACCTGTTCAGTGGCAATTGGCTTTGCCTGACTCAAGGTGCAGTGTGCAACACATAGGCTAACATCTTCAGGACACTGGCTGAATCTCTTTTTCCACTAATCTACTGGCATGACTTCTACCTCCTGTTGTCCAGGCTGGAGTTGCCAAGCACTACTATTAGACAAGATAGCCTAAACTAACCATAAAGTAGCTATTTCTACCTACAGACAGGGCACTTAGCTCAGCCATCTAATTTTCTTTATAAAGCCTAATAAAGGGTTGTCAATTATTATTACCTGCCCTAATCCTTAAAAAAATCCCTCATACATACCTGTAATCTAATTAAAAAATTACATTTAAACAATTTAAAACACATTTATTGTGAGCAGATACAGTATAAGCATGTTTTAATGTTTTTTTAAACCAAAACCACCAGGGTCTATTAGGTATATTAATATATTTATATTTGCAATTTTAATTGTACTTACCTCTGTTTATAGCTAGCTTCTATGGAAATATATTGAATGTTAATATGTTTATAAAATGCAAAAGTGAACTCTTGTATTGAAAGTGCATCCTTGAAGTCTATTAACTCAAGTAAACCAATAACTGTAATTTACTATATTAGTAGACAATGGTGTACTAGTGAAAATCACCAAGAAGCAATAAAAATTATTCCGATTTCATGGAACCTGACACAGCCTTAATTAATATAATGAATCTGTACCAAACTTGAGTAAATCCCCAAAGTAAAAGTAAAAAAAATGTGGGTACACTTACCTTTGGGAGTCTGTATTTATCTCTGAGGCACACCCTCAGTGTTGCCCTCTCTGCCTTCTTATGCAAGAAATCTGCATCTCTCTCCATCCTTCCGGGACAAAAAAATGTTATTAGTAAACTATCCTTCAGTGTTGGCCATTAGACATAATTAAAAGTTTTCCCGAACCACGAATGTGCAAGAAATCTGGTTTACTTTTAGATTTTCTTTTAAATTCTGACATAACTACAGAAAAAACATCTTTAAAGTATTTTATTCTGCTTTTTATTGTTTGGTGTTCATCAATGCTCAGTGCCTTTAACATCCTCCAGTTAATTTCAGTTTTATGTACTAAGATGGTTCATTCCACCTACAGGCTCTCAGTATATAGTTTAATATATAAAAAAGAACATTTTACTTACTGCTAGTTTACCTATTAGCTGTTTTTGGAACGCTCATGCTGTATCTAATAGCAGTTTTAATAAAGTTACGTTTAGTAGACATATGTGGTATAGCTGTTCTTTTTTAATATTTAACATGTAATTTTTTTTCTTATTTTGCAGCTTTTAAAAAATATGTAAAATATGTAAAATTAATATTTCTTATAATAAAAATGATACAATATTTCTTAATGTATGCTGCCCAAGTTTAACACTTATAACTTTAAAAGATGAAGTACATGCTGAGACTGCTGCTCAGCAAGAAAATTTGCGTATTTAATATATAAATTATTACACTGTAACATTATAAACAACATTTAAACTTTTTTCTGAATGATGATACTTTGATCTTTGAATCATGATTTCAGTTATCAGTGATAAGTTAAAAACGTGATGATCGTGATTGCCAGACTCTGCATATTCCTGCATTTTTGAGACAAAGCTCGTGTACTTTCCAGCCAATTAAAGATGGGATTATTGGGCTAGACTGAGTCAAGCAGGTTTGAAATCCAGCCAAGACACCACAATATAAACTATAGTGAAAAAAACAACAAGGTGGTTAAGGTTAAGATTTCCAACAAACTCCCATTTATTGAAATTTTATTCACAGCTGTACAGATTACAGATGGCCTATTTTTGCTTTGAAGAGGTGCTTTTTATCTTTCGTTTTCTTTCTTTAACAAATTCTGTTTGTGTGTGAATCATCATTTTGGAGAATTTGATCAATGCTAGGACTGTGCAGTTAATACAAATGCCTTTCAAAATTAAACGGATTTAAGTACCCAAACATGGGAGTAGAGAGGCAGGATTAAACTTGTTATGTAATACAGGCTGCATGGATCTGCTTCATGCTGCAGAATCTGTGCATTCAAAAAAAAAAAAAACTAATTAAATTTAATTATTTGCAAACTCACATTATGCCATTATTTCAATATTTAATGTAGCAAAATGATTAATGTTACTTTATTTTTAAAGACAAGAAAGAAAGTGAAAAGAAAAAAAGTGAGAAAATGCTCTTCACGCGGTAAGTTTTGCTTGATTATTTGTTTAAATTCAAAATTTGAATAAGTCACTCAAAATGTCAGCAATAACTGTTCTCGATGCAGAATCAGATGACAGATTATAGAAGATCACTGAGCTGGGTCCATTATGACATATAGTCCTGATGGATTATATTGCAGAACAATGTGAATTAAAAAAAAAAAAAGAAGATTAAATGTTACAGCATTTTTACTGTGGTGGTATGATTTCTGTGACCTTCAGTGACAGATCCACTGCTCAGAAACACACCTTGCTTATTGTAAATTCAAAAGAAATAATATACACATTGGCATTAAGATTTAGCGAGGCTAACGTGTGAAGATTAAAGTCATATATTAAGATTAAAAAGGGAAAACAGTGAAAGAAATGAATGAGACGAAACAGAATACAGCTCGTCAAGGTCAGATTGCACAGTCAGCAGCCATACTGTTTTTGGTGGGCCTGTGACAGCCGTTAAGAAAAAAAAACAGGGGGTACCCTCCATGTTGCTACTTACTTTTCCTCCACCAACTGTTTTTGGTACTCTTCATACTCCTCGCGTGTCATTCCTGCGGCTTTGGCTGGATCTGAGGGGGTGGCCTCCTCTTCTTTGTCACCTCCACCGCCAAGACCCATTCCTGACAGGGGGTTCCCAATCATGCTCTTGATCAAGAAAGCCATCTTCAGTTCTGGGACTCTTTACCCTTTACGGCTATGAGGAATTTTGAGCTGATGAAAATGATCCTGCTCCCCTTCGCTTCAGCTTCCTATAGCTGTCAAATCCAGTGGTACCTCTCTAGCTAACCTGCTGCTTGTCTATGGACCCAAGGACACACTGGCAACAAGCAACAGAAACATACACAACACACACACACACACTCATGCACACACTTAAACGCACACACGTTTTGCCTCGTCCATAATCTGGATTTAATCCTTCCTGCTTCACTATACTAAGAGGCAGATGGCCTGTTTTCTCTCTATTTTTAAATCATGCGGAACTTTCTGGATGTTTTTCGAATAACTCTGACACTGCGGGGATTCTTTGGCAACAGTTGGAGACGCGCTCGTGTCAAAAATCATTTTGGAGTGGGGCGTCTTCAGTTTATCACCACACATATATGGCTTCCACCCACTGCTGCTTAATCATATTAGTAAAGTACGGGTTGGCCCGTGTGCAGCTTATGCTGCCAAGAGCAGAGTAGCAGGGTGGAGAGAGAGGAGCAGGATTAGAGTCTTGTTTATCCCCGTGAAGCCATCCCTCAAGCAGTGCTATTGTTCCGTGGGAGGATGATTGACAGGAGGAGGGGTGGGGACCTTTCATTTCATTTCACTATCACTCAATCAAAATTCAAGTTTGGCGAGGAACCCGTAATGATTGCACGCTGAACATTTTAGGAAAGCTGCTCTGCTGATTTAATAACTAGGTGGTGCTCATTCTACCAAAGAGAGTACAGTGCAGATTGTAAGAGTTTATTTTTTTTGTTTTTAATTTCATTAATACAATCAAACAACATCATAGAGAACTCCTGCACAGCATTTAAACCACCTGCCTGATTGTGGAGGCCTCATTCATGTTGGATTCAAAGCAGCTCTCAGCCATAGGAGGATGGATATGAGACCTGTCATGGTGGCCTGTGATGTCTGGCACCAGAGGATCCGTACAGTTCTTTGAGTTGTAGTTTTGAGCCTTGAGTACTCCTCCAGTCTGCGTGTCGAGGTATCCTCGGACAAGATACTGCACCTGGAGATGAACCTGCATTCATCAGAGTCTGAATATGGAAAATAAAACCACTTGTGTGAATGCGTGTATGATTGGGTGAATGAGACTTGTTCTTTGAATGTAATGCTTTTCTACTCAGTTACAGCAGAGAAGTGCTTTATAAGTACCAGTGCCGGTGACAGGGTGTACAATCCTGCTGATATATTTTTTCAAAATATATTGAACACCATAAAGGAAAGAAACAGTATGATAAACAAATAAAGAGAAATTATTGCTATTTAAAAAATAATGGGGTCATAATTACCCCACTTGTAATCACTTTACCTGCTCAGGAAGCCACCACCATCCCATGTTTATGAAGAGTGCGCTGGTAATGAGCTCGATGTTCCCCCTCATGGTGTCCATCATTTCTGAAAGTGCTTTTAATTTGTTGGACAAGAGAACAGTTTCCTTCTTCACCTTTATTTCATCCTGCATGACCTATAGCCCAGAGATGGTGGGCTTTCTGTAACTATTGACAGTTGTTTTCAGAAGTTGATGGCAAATATGAGTTTTTTTTCTTCTCAGTTTTTACATTTTTTAAAAACCCAGAGAGGTAAATCTGCTCTTTTTTGCCTCTGAAAGAATTGAATCTTTCACTTTTTATACCAAAATATAAAAATCAATACAATTTGTTTTGGTTTGTTTTTACACAATGTTTTGCTTGTTTTCCAGTTTTGTTCTAGTTAACAAAGTCATCTGGTCAGCTGCCATTCTAGTCTCTGTATTGACTCCCGGTTGTATCTAAAATAGCTGAGAAGTGGGTGGTTAAACTCCTCACTGCTCACCTAGAAAACACCCAACCCTCATTACATCCATTGCAGTTTGGCTTTCGGGCACATCACTCCACAGATACTGCCCTGTGTATGTTAGTGGAGAACTTGAAGAGCTTGCTGGACAAGAGTCCCTGTGTTGGAGCTGTATTTTTAGATCTGAAGAAGGCTTTCGACTCTGTAAACCATCAGATATTGTTGTCCAGATTGACTCAGTTTAATATCTCCAGTCAGGCTCTTCAGTGGTTTGCCTCATATCTCTCACACAGGAAACAGTGTGTGGTGTTGGATGGGGTTAAATCTCCATATTTAGACTGTGATACAGGTGTTCCTCAAGGATCTGTTCTTGGGCCCTTATTGTTCTCTCTTTTTATCAATAACTTACCTGAAGTCTGTCCAAATATATTTGCTCAAATGTATGCGGATGATGCAGTTATATATACGCAAGCAAATAGTGTCCAGCAGGTGGCAAAAGATCTTACAGCTGCTTTAGCATTAATGCATAGCTGGCTGGAGGACTCATGCCTAATGTTGAACACCTCAAAAACTGTCTGTATGTATTTTTCAAAACGCCCCTTAAACTTGAAGCAGTCAAACATATTCCTGGATGGAGTAGAGCTTGAATTAGCTCCAGAATTTAAATATCTTGGGGTCATTCTAGACCCAACATTATCCTTCAAGAGTCACATAAATAAAGTGTCCCAGGTACTTAAATTTAATAATCGAAATTTTAATCATATACGTAATAATTTAAATATGAATGTTGCAAAAACTTATTTTTACTCAATGATCATCTCTCATATGGACTATTGTTTGACTTCCTGGTCACTTGCTTGTCCAACAACACTTAAAACTATTGAAAACATTTATAAAAGAAGTTTAAAACTACTTGACTTCCCACCACCACTGTCATGTGTTAAAAAAACATAAATTACTGAACTTCAATAACTTAGTGAAACTTAAAAGAGTGTGTTTAATATATAAAGTCTTACACTCCCTTGCTCCACCACCACTAAAGCAGTTTATTAGGCATAAAGAAAGCTCAGACAGGACCACTCGAGCTACAATCCGAGGAGACTTGTTTATACCCCACAGACGGATAGCATTTGGGCAGAACGTCCTCTCTGTTAAGGGTGGCCATCTGTGGAACAGTCTTCCTCAACCCATTAGAGAATGCTCGACATTCAATTTGTTTAAAGCAAAGGTTAAAAACTGGTTATGGACAAATCAAGTGTGTGATCATGTATGAGTTGTATAGTTTTAATGTTTTATTTGGGAACAGAATGGTGTGTATGTGTAAGTTTGGTGATGGAGTTTTTATTATGAATGAATGATGATTTTTTATGAATTATTGTCTATTTTTTTATGTTTAAGGACAACAGATGGAAATTATCCTTTGGCTATAATCTGGCATGTTTACATTCATGTAATTTTTTTTTTTACATTTATGTTCATTAACATGCACTGTCCTAAATAAATAAATAAAATTAAATTAGTCAAATAAATAACCAACTTATGGATGGCCATGAAATTGATCCGAGGCCCACAACAACTACATTTTGCACAACTATATCTAGAGTTTACAAAGAATGGTCTGGAAAGGAGAAGATCTGATGAGTCTCAAGTTGTGCTGCAACATTTGGATGGTAGGGTCAGAATTTAGTGTGAACAACAAAAGCATGGATTTGTCACACCTGTTTCATTTTCTTAGTTGATAGGGGTTGCACCTGATGTGGTCTTCTGCTGCTATAGCGGATCTGCTTCAACGTGTTGTGCATTAAGAGATGCTCTTCTGCATACCTATGAAGGGTTCCGGCTGCTGGTGTCAAAGATTTTATATATTTTATTTTATTGTTTACTCTATTTAATTTGTAAAATATGTATACACAAACACACACACACACACACACACACACACACACACACACACACACACACACACACACACACGTAGAAAAACATATTTAGTATACACATCCAGTAATGCATATACTATTATATATTGTACATATATTTATTAGTCTCAGATTTAGCCATTCTTATATTTTGCTTGTTTTACGTTATTGTATTTTTGCACAACTCTGTTGCTTGTGAAGCTTGCACACAAGAATTTCACTCACATGTACTGTACCAGTGTACCTGCACATGTGACGTGACAATAAAAGTGATTTGAGATGTTTTCTTCGCACACTTTGGGCCCCTTAGTCAATGTCATTTAAACACCATAATCTGAGTATTGTATTGTTGCAGACCATGTCCATCCTTTTATGACCAGTGTACCTATCCCCTGATGAATACTTCCACGAGCACGATGCCATGTCACAAATTACAGATCGTTTTACAGTAGTTTATTAAACATGAATGTGAGTTCACTCTACTAAAATGGCCTCTAGTCACCCGATCACAGTCCAATGAGTCCAGTCGTGGATGTGCAGATGTTGAATGTTTTAAGCATCTTGTTAAATCTGACATTTAGAATTTCGGAAGTTCTGAAGGCAAATGAGGATTCAACCCAGTATTAGCATGGTTAACCTAATAAAGCGTCCAGGAAGTCTTTTGCAATAGGTGGGAAAATTTTGATAATGACAAATTAACAGAAAACTAATTATTGAGCATAGATGCATCATGTATGAAGTGTGGAACAATAACCAGGCATGGTGCAGTTATTTGTTTACAGTCGTTTATGCAAATTGTTCAGGTAGAGGATATGTCAGATTCTGACATGTTTGACTCAACTGAAACAGATAAACAGTCCCAGAAATCCAATGTCTGGGTTTATATTATCAATAGTTCTGCTGTATTTTATACAAAATTGCACATTTCAAAACACAGGTTCTGTTTCAGGGAATGAGACTGTGGCAGATTTCTCTCTTTTTTTAAAAAGAATCTAAGGATCTGACCAACCAGGAATACTGTAAGTAACATGTTACATCATGTTGGAAATCCAGAAGTGTTACACTGATCAAATTACAAATCTGCAATGAATTAAAAAAAACATCTACAGCAAAACCAATTTTTCAAATAAAATAACTTACACTGAAAATAATCAAACCCCATCAAAAAAAAAAGAAAAATGATGAAAATGGACATTCCCTCATGTATACACTTTGGCTTTATGAAAGTAGGTCATCAAAAGAACTTCTTAGCTGCTGCTTCTTGTTGACTTCTGCGAAAGAAAAGAAGAAAAGGATGCAAAAAAATTAGAGTGGTTAGATTTCCAGGCAGATGCAACCCAAATTACAACCTGATATCTTACTTGTACATGACGTAGCAGAAGAATAGGACTGACTGGACCACGACAAAGATTGCAAAATGAACAGTGGATAAGCAGGAAGGCATGGGAGGCAACTCGGGACACTTCAGGACCTTGTCAGCCGGATTCTAAACAACACAATGCAGATCAGCGAGTTCAGTCAACACTTTTTTTGTTCTAAAACAGATCAGAAGAGTTCAGACTCCGATTCATACCTGAGCATTACGCTGAACCAGGTGCTCCACGTCCCTTTTGACGGTGTGCAGATGTTCCTTGATGTCGCTGAAATGTTGCATGGTCTCGTATGTCCCCATAGCGGCTTGATTACCCTGATTCTGGACAGAGCCAATCTGTCTCAGCGACTCGTGAAAGGAGCTTCTGCAGAGGGACAGAGACATCATGCTTACTGACTGAACATTAACATTAAAGAAGCCTCAAAAGGACTGAAATAAATCACTGTTGATTGAATTCATGTGGGGAAACATGCTGAACAGTAAACATGCTGTGAGGTGCTGCTTATTTAAAGTCATATAAATTGTCTAAAAATTAATCTTTTAATCCCTATTCACTGGAGGCTACATATTCTCAAACTTTGAAAAAACAGAAAATTGCCATCTGATAAAAGAGGTCATGATTGCTAAATTAATCCCTTATAAAAACATGTTCTTACAACAGATTACAAGTACAGAGGGATAAGAAATGGCTCAGAAACAGGGGAACACCACGTGGATTATGCATCTATGAGAGGGATGGCTAACATGCTGAAGACAAAATTAAAAAATTGTCTGAAAAATTTAACAAAGCATCTGATAGCTGGTCCCCATTAATGTGGATGTGTGTGAAATTGAGAGCCTTTCTAACTGTAATTGATCACCCGTGGAAGCATTTTACCTTCTCAATCTTTAAATTGCTCATTTATATCTGGTAGAAACACTCTTCTATAACTCCTGTGCACCACTAACTGAACAGTCAGGGTCAAAAGAACATATGCTGACCAGTTCAGACTGGTTTATCCTGGTCACTTCATCATCTGTCTGGAAGATTTGTGTCAAGCTGCCATTCACCCTTGACTTATCAATGGAAATTAGTACAAATCATTTCTCACATTCACCCCGTCAGATAGCAGATTAAACCACTCTGAGGTGCTAGTGCTGAGGCCCACCAAGGACTGAATGTGAAATCTGTAAATCTGCATCTTCACTTTCAGATTAATCACTAAAGGAAGACTACATTGAATGCAAAGCATTCCCAGAAGAGAAGAAAGACTTTAAGCCAGGATCAAATTTCTCAACAAAATGTAATTTCTTAAAGTTGATTACTTACAGGGAGGAAGCAACTAGTTTCCCCTCTATCATCTTAAACACGTCTAAGGCGATTATGAAGGGGAAAAAAGACAAATGAGCAGAATTCCACTAGTGTAAGCAAGACAGCCCTGAGGGAGATTGTGATAAGAAATCAAAAGGATGGGACACTGTGTATTATTTGCTTGTATATGACAGATGTATTTAAAGACTACTAAGCTGATAAGGGCAGAATGGTGCTAAGAAGGGGCCTTTTCTTGCTCGGCCACATGGTCGAGGTCTGAAACAAGGACGACATACAAACAAAATCTAATTTGTTTCACGGACAAGGGGGGGGGAAAAAAATCTCCCTTGAGGAAGTAAGTGAGCATTTATTAAACCCTACGTCTAATCTTCGTCTACTCCAAGTGACCCATTTATGAGCAAAGAGCCCTCTATGTAGGTTTAGAGCGAGACTAAGTCCTATCATAAACTCTGTGTTTAAGACGGGTCAGGATAAACTGAGCACTTAATCTACAAAGTAATACAGATCAGTTGCTCACATTAGCACATTAGCAGAAGCTGCTGAAGCCTTTTGCCAGCAAACTTATTTACTGTGCCAATCAGCTTACTCCTGTGTAGCACCCTTAATATTCAATTATTACATCTTCCCACTCACTACAGGATTTAAAAAAAGCAAAAAACAAAAACTGAGAGTGCTTGGGTAGATTTAGCAAACGAGTAACCAAGAGTCGAGTGCCACGTGAATTATGGGTCAACAATATGATAAAGAAAATCATGTATGCAGTCATCTGAGAATGAATGTCCTGTTGGATTTAGGACATATAAACAGCTTGCTTTTTTGTGATACATGAGAGATTAATGTTACATAAACTACAATCTTTAATATCTTGTCATTCTGATTAAATCTTTATGCAGATGGTATGTTAAAATTAACACAAGACATATATGCATTAATAAAAATAAATAAATCCAGTTTCTTTGTTCGTGCAGCTCAATTTTAAAAGCGCCCAGAATGAATCAAACTTGTCAATCAAGTTTTCCTGAAAGGAAAATAAATATTTGTGCTAAATGGCTGACAAAAGAGTGAGTAAGACTACGTAGCTGTTTCATAAGTCAGTCATAATGACTCACTCATCAAGCAGCAGACATATTTAAAAATGCTGGCATGCCCACAATGACATAGTCCATAAAGAGCTTATGGTAAACAATACATAAGCAAAGATATATTATTGACCTAATATAACATTGAACCTGCACACCAAATCAGGCTCACTTATTCTTATAGTAGCAGAATCAATCATTCTCTATTCATTCCATACCTGCGAAAAATGAAATCTGAGCACAGGTGACTATTTTTATGGTTTTAAAAGAAGCACGTTAGAGCTGGATATCAGTGTGCACTTTGAGCTGTAATTGTGGTATGACAGAATTCTTAATCAGCCACCTTTTGGGTTCTCTGCTTCCTGATCAGCTGTAAAAAAGTCTGTCCAAACGACTGCAACACTATCCTGCTCATGTGGTATTTCTCTATCATGTAACGGATTCATTGCAAATGAGTTTTTTTTTATTAGGTAATTGGTATTAGGTATTTGGGCATTCTTGTCTCTGTGCTAAAACCCAGTTTACACTGGCGCAATGCATCAGTAAATCTGGGCCTAGAAATCGAGCGTTACCAACTGTGGAGGAAGCCGTTACAGCCGCTGGATTATCAGGACAGCAGACACCTGTGATGTCGCAGCCAGCCTCTTCTAAGATTAAATGTGATGTGATGGATTTAAGCGGCAGGATTTCCCTTGTTTTTCTGGAGTATCACGGATGTGTCTTTATGTTTTTTTTTTAAAAAAAACAGCTATTTTTTAAGAATAACTGATTGTCAACAACAAACACTGTTGTTACTTACTTCAACTCGTTCAGGCTTTTGAGAACCTCCTGCTGCGTGGCTACGATGGAGCCCAGCTGCTGACCAGCAGAATCCAGCTAAGAGAGAAATGAAGCACAATGGTCTCAAAGTTCATACTGATACAGCTGTCATATAAAGGGTTTCCTATGTTTTGATAAGCGCTCAGATGAAAAGTTTAATACGGTAGGAGTTCATAGAAAGACAGTCCAAAGTCCCAACACACATTTTTAAAATGTAAAAAGACACAAACAAAAAAAAAGAAACATGCTTCTCCATTCGTAACAAAATATAAAAATCTATTTTGTAGCTTTGCAGCGAACACCTTTAGCTTGCGTAAGTTTGCTTCTTGATGACATGCCCACCTGTCCTGACTCGGTGTTTGCCCCTTTTTTGGCGACCTCATCCGTGATGACGGAGACGTATCGACGCTGTTCGTCCAGGATCATAGCGAGCTGCCGGTTGAGCTGTTTGATTTCCAGATGGATCCGGTTCTGGCCTTCAAACACCTGACGAATCTCCCGGTCATTCACACTCTCATACATATCATCGACTGAAAAAATAGACTGCAGATTAAAACCCAATTATAGAAAAGAAATTTGTAAACTTTTCATGTAGATTTACAAAAGATATATTTAAACATATTTGTCTTGAATGTATTCTGATTCATATTTTTCAAATAATGTAACTTTTTTTTAGGTAACACGTAACAGATTAATATAGAATATAAATAAAAACAAATGTGTATTTTTCATTCATTGTGTAATTTTACACAACTGTTTGGACCATCATCCAAGAAAAAAACTAACTTGGTTCTCCTTGGACGTCCGGGTGCTCCTTCTGAAATTCCTCTTTCTTTTTATCGAGCTCTTGCTGGAAGTTCTGAAATTCCTCCTGGTACTTGTCCTTCTCTTCTTTAGGAATCTCAGATTCAACTGGGGGCTTCAATGGGAAAGACAAAAAACCCCTCTGTGAACTCAATAGAGGCTCTGCTTGGGTGTATAGTGCATATGCACGCACACATGCACGTGCACACACACAGACAGACACGCACACACACACACAACTACAGAATGAGTAAAAGACACACAACGGATTGGAAACGTATTAGGAGTTCTAGACAAAAAAAAAAATGTAGTTACCGGTTGCTGGCCAGGCTCTGTGAGTCTGAATAGCAAGAAGGATAAAACATCGTGGTCATCTGACGAACAAAAGAAAATTTCAATGAGAAAAATCACAAACATCAGAAATACAATTATTGAATTACCACACTTTAAGACTACAATATAATATCTCAGAAACAACTGCAATAAGGTAATACTATCATACTATATTAGTAATTAGCAATTACCAATAAGCAGTAAGTCAAAACAGTGATACTAGGAACAAGGACTAAAGGTAGCACTAATAGGCAATAATGTTAAGATGGAAACAATTTAACTAGTCAAGACCAGACCAGCAAAACTAGTAACGTCATCATAAGACTGAGGTAATGTTTCAATAATGTTTTAACTACAGAAAATTAGTACAAATGAAATTAAGTCTTTAATTGACTATGTGCACGTTAGCATATGCTACTTCCAGTGCGGAAACTCCTGTGGGGAGCTTTGTTTCCGGTGTCCTGTTTACGCCCTGTTTACGGTCCAAAACAAGTTAAGCAAATGAATGAATCAAGCGGCGATTTACATTTCTATAGAAGTCTTGGGCATTTACCCAATATATCTGTAAATGATGTTCATCGACTTGCCGATATTTTTCCCCCGCGCCTCAGAGCAAAAGAGAAAAGGGATTCAAATGTTATATTTCTCAGCTGTCCCTCGTTTATTGTGGGTGTTATGTTCTAAAAATAACCAGCGATAGATGAAATCAAGTAGCCAATTTTATTTTTTGACGGTGCAAAATGTTTCGTGGACATACAGTACTGCACTTCAGAGTAACACTGCTAACGATCGATGCAGCGATTCTGTACTGTACAGGAGAGACGTCACAGAGGAGATTGTCTGCAGCGATCAGGACGCAGGACACAATGTGATGTAAAAAAAAAAAAAAGCATGCAAACTTGCACTAAAAAAGCTGCGAAATAGCGAGGTGAAAGGTGAACCGTGTTATAGTGAGGGACCACTGTAATTTTGAAGGTAAGTCACAACATACCCTTCGTAAATACTAATGTATAGAAACCGTTACCAGCAATCATTAATTTTTTGTGTGGCTTTTTTCACAGGTTTGTTAACATGCTGTGTAGGTGTGTACTTGACTATACAGAGATGTGCTTCTGAATGTGGACGATGTGTCTGCTGCAGTAATGCAGTTCTGCTTGTGTTGAGTGATGTAAACAACTGATCAATCTAAACTCTTTAAACGTCAAAATTGATCATTCGATTTTTTATGACACAACAGTGGTGAGTGTTCCCACCTTCTGCTCTTTGTAACTTAACGTGATCTTTCCGTTTTCGAGTTTTGGACATGATTTTGGAGTATATCTTCGCAGTAGCGATTGACCGCAAAGTAAAGCTACCGGAAATGTACAACCCCACATCCGGTCTCAAACCAGGAAGTTAGCATTTTCTCGTGCACAGAGTCAATTGAAGGCAGACCTGAAATATTTCTAGTGCTACTACTGCCACTGCTCATTAATACAAACATCTAATTAGCCAGTTAAATCGCAGCAAGAATTTAGATGTGTAGACATGGTCAAGAGGGCCTGTTTAAGTTCAAACAGAGCATCAGAATGAGGAAAAAGTGTGATTTTTGGCATGGTTGTTGGTCCCACGCAGTCTAATCTGAGTATTTCAGAATCTGCTGATCTGCTGGAATTTTCCAAACAAACATCTCTATGTTTTAATGGTCCGAACAAGAGAGAACATCTAGTGAGTTCCAGTTCCAAAAACTGGTGAAATGCCTTGTTAATGTCTGAGGTGAATAGCCAGACTGCTTCAAGTTAATAGGAAGTTGACAGTTAACCATTCTTTACAACCAAGAAATGCAGAAAAGCATCTCAGAATGCACAAGACATCAAACCTTGAAGCAGATGGGCTACGGCAGCAGAAGACCACACTGCTAAGAAAAGGACTGTACTCAAATGACCTCCACAGTCACTGTTTGGGAAATGGTGGAACAAAAGATTCAAACCATTTCTGTGCAGCCAACAAATCTGCAGCTGTGGTGTGAAGCTATCACCTCATATGGATGGTTTTGAAGGTAAAAGGAGGAGCTAAGTCAATAAGAGGAAAAATATGCGGCTAATAAAGTGTCTGTGAGCGTGGCTCAGTTTTGAAAGTGAGCTGAGAGCGACTGCTGGGTCGAATATGAATTATTACAGAGAAATCCGTTGCTTATGAAATTTTGATTTTGTAGACGGTAAAGACTTTTAACAGCAAATAAAATAATACCTGCTAAACCACCGGTAGCAGCTGAAATGCCAAAGAAACCGTCAGATGGAATGACCATGTTGTCCACCTTTGTGCAGAACTCGTAGTCCTCTTTGTCCGGAGTGAAACCGTTGTTGATCAAGACCTGAAGAGGAAAAACAGCAAAAACAAAAACACAGCTACATTTTTTACTGTCTCAAGAGTGCCATTGTTTTCCTCTTACTTCACATTGTGAATATATACACACTTAATGCTAAAAGGTTCGTGTTTTCTCCTACCGTCAGTGTCCTTTTGTAGTATGTTATTTTGGCTCTGACAGGGTAGGGTTTATTGCGGAAGTCTCGTAAACATGAACCAAGGGCCTGCATGGAGCCATCGCTGCGTGAAAACAAACAAAAAACTATTACTTATTACATAATTACGGTTAAACTTTGAGGAAAACACACTCACGTTTATTAGATAATAACATTCATGCCTGCATATATACTTTATGGTACAGAATTTAGGATTTAAAAAAATGATTTAAAGCTTTCACTCGCCCAAGGGAGATTAGGAAGGAGAGAGGATTATTTACTTTCCAAGCAAATATAATCATATTTCCTAATCTTCTTTAAGTTGGTAAAATTCGAGTTGGTGATGACATCAGAGGAAAGCGCAAGAAATGTTTACTTACTTTTGATGGTCATAAACAAGGTTGCCATTGTTTCCCACAACAAGAATAGCTGGGTTATTTTTCTGGAAAGATTCCCAGAAAACAAAGAAACAGATTAATCCTTTTTGTCATCTAAAGCACAGAAACAGGTTTGATGTTTAGGTAATTTCACATAAACAAAAAGCTCTGGGTTCTTAATTGCTAACATGATTCCTGACTGAGAAATCAAGCTGTTTGTTATAATATAGGCAGAAAGTCTCTCAACCAACTGCTCCCACCACACAATAACAGAAACAAACGTGAATAAAGCTATAGTTCTTTACACTTTACGCTTATTACTCATTAAGGTTTTACCATTATTAAAAAATATAGCTGACACCAACCTTTCCGTCATTGTCAAAAGAATCAAAGAAGACTCCAATTCCGTTCCACTGATCAGCAGCTCCGTACACTGGACCCTCAAGGCCTTGTGTGCTGGTGAACCAAACGGCCTGTCAGCCATAAAAGTAAGTCAGTAAACAAAAATAAAAAACAATAAATAGCTCATTTATGTGAAAGAACGTGTTTGGAATCCATGGGATTAGAGCTGAATAAAGAATATCTGATTTAATATTGAAAGGAAATTTGATATATGGGTGTTTACATATATACAAACATACACATATATTTGTTTTCTATTGGAAAGCTTTTATTTTAACACGATTTTTATTTTGATGGTTTGGCAATATTATTGTAAGACAGTGTGATCAGATCAGAGCCTTTTCTGTGTGCCCAGCGGAGTTGAGTGTCATACATTTATCTGTTCTCTTTTTGGTTTCCTCTCTCCTTTTTCTATCTCTACACTGTCACTATCAAATAAAGATTAAAATCCCACTTACTGACTACACAGTGCACCGTTTCTCTACTCCAATTTCTTGTTAACAACTGACCTAAACGGATACAGTGTACGTTCATTTCATAAGATATAGTGTCCTTGTCAATTATCACTGCAGCCTCAGAGCATACATGATACGAACGCATATTTATCTTAATTTAAAATCCTTCGCCTCACATACGAACTGTTTAATAATCAGCCTCATAAAGCCCTCATAGCACCATATCACCCCAACAGAACACTTTGTTCTCGGAGTGCTGGTTTACTTGCGGTTCCTAGAGTATTTAAAAATAGAAGGAAGCGTACTTATTTAAGATTAGCCTTAAAACCTTCCTCTCTGATAAAGCTTAAAGTTGGTGTCAGATGACAATATGGTGTAACAGGCCAAGGTTACTGGGTCTGTTGTGATGCATTGTGTGTTTCTTCTTTATTCACCTCTTTTCACTCTTGACGTGTTTATACACAACTCTGTATTTAATCATTAGTCACTATTAATCTCTGATTGTTGGGGTTTTCTTTCAATCTTTCAATATAAAACATCTTGAGATTATTTGTGATTTGGTGCTATATACATGAAACAGCACCTAACTGAACTGCATGAAATACTGCTACATCATTGACAATATAAAAATCTGCAATTTTACATATTTGTAGCATGCAATTGTGTATTTGGGTGAAGTGCTTCATTTAGGCTCCCCAGAGAAGTTTAACCTCTTACAAGGTTAAACTTTATGTTTTAGTTTTTCTGTGCTTCTTCTGTCACTTTGTGATGTTTGTCTTGAAAGGTGCTATACAAATAAAATTTTACTTTACAAGTAAACTCAATATGTTTATGCTTCACATTATACTTAGGCAGTGTTTGTCACACAACCCTATGGGTATGACACACCTGAAACAGGGCGTGTAGGTGAAACAGGTTTTAGAAGCAAGTTTCTTAATATCTACTATAAGATTATCCACAAAAGAAATATTGGTCTGTTTGGACAGCAACGAGGAGATTTCTCCCATCAGCACGGTCAATACTGGCTATGAGGGAAAAATTATTATTCCTCAACTAGTTATTGGATGTTGATGGTAGTTACGGGGAAAATGATTGCTAAAGTCCCAGTCACACAGCCCTATGGACTGGTCAGTGACCCCCTGGCAACCCTTGTTGCTAAGTGAAAATGTGTATTGCACAAGCAGTAAGATAAACCCTCATTGTGACTGCTTTGGTTGCTACCATATTGCTACAGTCTTTGTTTCAATGGAAGTTGCGGTCTTGTCTATAAACACTGCCCAGCTGCTCTCTGAGCAGTAATGAAACTGTGAAAAGTGGAAATGGAGAAGGTTCGCCTTCAAAGTAAAAGATGTGCCTTTTGAAAAATGCTGGCTGCAACACTGAGCCAAAACTTTTATTTTGAAGGTGAACCTTTTTCATTTCTAATTTGCATTGGACCTTTTAACTTTTTACTATCACTCAGCTAGAAGTTAGCAAGTAGCTGCAGACAAACGTGAAAAACTACTATTTTGGTGCAGAAGATCTGCAACCAGTTTCCCGAGCAACAGCCATCCACCTCAAGGAGTTACCACCATACGTGGTTGTTAAATGTCCAATATAGAGGAGGGGATTTAAGCTGAGCTGAGCCAGAAGCAGTGATAATCAGTGTGGCATCACTGAGAGTGTTTTTCCTCAGCCATTCATGTGACTGGTTAAGATCAGCTAACAAACACAAATTTTCTTATCATCTTTGAAAAAAAATTGTTTCCTATTGGCTTTAGAAAGATTGCTCTTTATGTTTATGCTCATCATGAGAAAGAGGAAGAAACTGGCATAGGCTAGCTTGGAGTATGCTGGAGTAGACAGTGGAAAATGAAGCTAGACCCTCGCAGCTGCACAATCAGCCCACACTGAGGTTTTTCCCCTTCTTACCAAACCGTCGGCTCCCATTCTTCCTCTTCCAGATACCCTGAATGTCACCTCAGCCTCCCAGTGCTCAAAGTTGACTTTGTTTTTCGTCCAAACAGAACCCCTCTGACTCCTGAGGGATGGCGTAATGCGCACCTGGTCTGCGCTAGGAATGGCATCTAGAACAGAGAGAGGACGCAAAGTGAGTTTACTTACTAATTTATCACAAACTTTGAGGAATCTGTGGAAAAGAACTCAGTGACACAATAAATGTTGTTGTTTTTTCCCCCACTACTGCTGCAGAGGTGTATTACTTAGACTTAGAGCTTTTTATTGTCATTGTGCAGTTTCTTGCACAGCGAAATTGGGTAGCTGAACCACAAAGGTGCTAAAGTAAGAAGAAGAGAAACCAATATACAACGAAGGCGGAAAATAAATAAATAATTAAATAAAGAGAATAAAATAAAAAACACTGTATATGTATACATATGTGAGTTGAACTATATACATGTTGTATGTGTAGGAAACATTGAAACAGACTGGGACCAAAATAATTGCACATGAGCCAAAAATATTGCACAGAACATGGAAAGACTGAGATATTGCACATAGATGATCAACAGCAGTGTCAGGGTGGATGTGTTGGGGAAGTCTTTACACACTCTTAGTTTGCATTAAGAGTTCTGACAGCCCACGGGAAGAAACTGTTCTTTAGTCGGTTCTTTACTGTTATTACACGTCAGCATTATCAAGTTGTACCTACTTGATAAGCTCTTTACTGCCCAGCACCTGATTTGTTTGTATGTTTTTTTCCTCTCCAAATGCTACACTGCCTCTACTTTGTACCAGGTCAATAAATCAATCAATCAATTAATCAATCAATCAATAAATGAATGAATAAATATTTTTAGCAGTTTTATATCACAGGAAGTATGGCTTTGGAGCTCTTGTAAGACAAAATGAGCAAAGAAGAGCATCAGCTTGTGCTCTGGGAATGTGTAAAAGGTCATATTTAATATGCATTCAAATGTGACAGTAATCTTTGCGGCTGTTAGGGGACAACAGAAAAAAAGTTTATTCACAATATGTTGGGTGCTCTGTTTTCTCTCTCTTTGCTTCCTGTCAATCTCTACTCACACACATAATGAAGCCACCTTTAGCTCTAGAAAATAAACAGTTCACTGAGGAAATAACCTGCAGAATGCTAATGAAGGTGGTCACTATGTACAGGCGCTGAGCGGTGCTTATTTAGAGAGAATGCAGTGTAAGCTGGTGCAGCTTTCTTGTATCAGCAGGGATACTCACAGTGTGATGCAAGACTCCAAAGGCCTATTTTTGTAAGAGGAAAGTTCAACAATGAGGAGGCCTGTGTCTGCACACTCCCCAGCGCCAGTCAGGACTTCTAACTTAACTCTGACTTATTCAGCTCTGCACTGATTTGAATGAAAATGAGACTGGGAGTCGAGTGCTAAAATCTAAGCATTTCCTAGTACACTTGTGAATGAATAAAACAAGCCGCTGTCGCCTCTGAACACCCCAGAGCCGAAACAAACCACAAACAGGACATGTCCTCAGCCGTGCTCGTGCCAGCTGGACAAACGGCTGTCGAAGAGATTTGACGAGCAGCGGTTCCGTGATGCTGACAGCTGGACACAAACTTACTTCCAGTGTGGATCCAGAAAGGGATACCGCCGTCACTCTGAGACAGGTGCGGCCCTTTGAAGCTGTATTTGTACTCAAACCGGCGGTGTGGAGCCTCCTCTGTCGTCGAAGCTCCCACGGCGATGTCGGCGACACTGCTGTGAAATATTAGCGTCGTGACAAAAGTTGTTATCAACAAACGAGCGCCGACAGCCGGGCTCTCCGTTATGGGCACCGCCATGTTTCTGTATCACTGCTGACGTAGCGCTGAGTCCGCGAGCATGACGGGATGCCTGCTGGGCCAACAGGGCGTTTTCTCATTGGACGATGTTTGGGTCCTATTTCGTCCCGCCCCTTCCTCTCTCCGCTATCTCTCTATAACATTTGCACCAACACAACCAACAATAGTATAATAATAATAATAATATATATATATAAAAAAAGCCAAATAATCAGACAACAAATAAATAAACGGAAAAAAGTTACAATAAAGCTTTCAGGAACAGAGGCCTGTACTTGAGTATATAGCAGTATAGCACAGCAGAAATTCAAATGGCCACATCCTTGCTGGAATTGGCATGCTTTTTTAAAAGCTACTTTGCCCCCATTTAAAAAAAAAAGGAGCTGTAATGCAAATTCAATTTAAATTTGACAAAAATGGTGAAATAGCATTTACATTTCAAGGGTGGATTCAATCCGCCAACATGCTTTTGATTAGAATGCCTTTTCATGTGAGATATTTTGACATTTTACCATGCAGTATAGGTGTAATAAATAAATAAATAAATAAATAAACAAACAAACAAATCACTGATTCAAGTCACAGAGGCCTATAAACCGGCCAGCAACCGTTAGACAAAAATGTGCATTCCCTGGCTGTTTCGTAAGTTGTTGTTGGCAGTTGCTTTGAAATTCATTGCTACAATCTCATTCTGAAGGTCTAGAGAGTGGTCAGACCTGGTAGCAAGTACCAGTTGCATCTGATGCAAATAGTTTGCATGGAAGAAACCAATACTCACAAACTGCCCAGGTGCCACTTTGGGAATGCACAGGCTTTTTATTTTTTCATTTTTATTTATTTATTTACTTTTTATAGATTAATTCTACTAATGACAGCCCAGGACACTCTTGCAGAAGACTCTCCGAATCTCAAGACTCCCCCTTTCTTGTCAAAAAAGAGGGGCATTTCAATATAATTGATAACATTACTACTAAAGTACAATGTTAACTAAATCGGATCAGCTTATTTATTATTAATACTAACTGTAAGACTAGAAAACTTTATTCTTCTTACATGTTTGGATATTTCACTAAATAAACCTCTACTCACAAACACACAGGTACACACATAGAGAGGCAGAGTCCTGCTGTGTGTAACTGCTGCTGATTGCGGGCAAATAATAAAATCATGTTGCACTGTCTGACCAATGCTTAGGAACTTGACACAACCCACTAAATGTGGGAGACTTTGGGGCATAATAGCAAATATTTACCCCGGGGCAGCATACTGGGTCAATGTGACCTTAACATGTGCAGTTGTCACTCCATTAGGTCTTGCAGGTGATTACATGAAGAGGATGAACATGATATAAACTATTAAAACATATACCGATGCCTTGATTTACTTCAAAATTTTCCCCACTTTCCCCCAGTTGCCTCTATGGGTGCTGCACCACACTACAAGGGCCCGTTTGGAGCCTTCTTCTTCCTGTGAGTGAGCCACTGAATTATTTGGCTACCTTTGCAAGCAACACATGAAAAGTTGGTGAAGCAGATGAATATAATTCAGATGAGCTAAAGCTTTAATCATGTTTTTGGAAACAAGGTTAATAGGAGATCAACTCCTCGAGCAGGTGAAAGACGTGAATATTGTTTTTCAATTCTGTGTCAACACAACAATAAAATCCATTATATGACAGGTATGCACAAGTGTTGTCAAACCGGATCTGTTTTGCATGTCTTTAAATAGCAGAAAACTGTCATGTGGCATGAGGCTGTGGAAAGAAAACTCTATTAGATTGATCTATTATCTACTATTAAATATACTATTAAAATACATCCGTAAAATGCTCTGCCAAACAAAGCACACAAGAAGGAGAATATATGAAATTGTGAAAATGTCTGGTGCTTACCACTCGTGACATCTTTCCAGTGGATTTGTAAGGGCAGAGAAAATAGAGACATCTGTCTTTTGTCTGAGGAAGTCCTCATTAGAGAGTTAAACCACACTCTATGTGGGGAAATGCAGGATTTGAATAACAAAGACGGTGCTAATAGATCCATTTAAAAGTGGACAATGGGAAACCGTGGATTGTTAATGGGTCAGTGAAACTGTGAATAGCCTATTGCATGAGTCAGAACAAATATTTGGCCAGCGAATTATACAATACTGTACTAAATATAATCCTGGAAATGACAGCGAGCCTCTGCCGTTGAGCCACATGAGGTTTGAGGTGGCACTTTTTTGAGGGGCATGTTCTATCCTTGTTTTGACCGCTGGATGTCCTCCTATCATTCTGTGTGTTGTGGAACCAGTGGCCTTAACAGACAAAACAAATACCTGTTGTGTTGTGCATGGGGCCATTTGTTCTTGGGGGATCTGGGCATCTAAAGCATTAAGAGGAAAGGGAGAGTGGCTTGTCAACGCCTGGTGTGAACGATGGCTTAGTTAAATGAAGCCTGTTGCTTCATGGCGTTTATTCATACCGGAAAGGCACAAAGCAATCCATTATCACGTAGACTAAATATCTGCTGAGGTGACAGCAGGCTAAGGAAACGTCCCACCGGGCTCTTACTTTTACCACCATGATGCAAATCGCTTCTCTCCTTTGAGGACCAGGGCACTCACTGTTCTTATGATTTTAATTACGATCCAGTGAGCCTGATGCTGACCCGATGCACAAGAGACACAGAAGCTGCGCTTATCACGCCTAGCAGCTTTGAATGTTTTATGATCATTTAAGCCAATAATGCATAGATTTGATCTGCCGCTGTATTATTCGCAGGCTTGGCTCTGTGCATACAGGCCACACACTCACCCCGGACAATGCAGAAGGGGGCTAAACCTTCATTTCAGATTGCTTTGACACAGTCCAGTGTGGTCTGGGCAGAAGAGAGGGCACTTATTGTCCACTAAGCACTTTGCCACATTCATTTGAGGAGCAGCCCTTTCTCATTATTAACAGACACACTAAACGATGGGGCCCAAACAATACAGAACAGATCCCTTTATGCAGACAAGTGCTCAACGTTTCAGCAGCCACTGTGTGCCCTCCACCACTCCCGCTCCCTTTTTAGATACCTGCACATCAGTGAAAGATGTGGAGGACACAAAAGATATCCTCAACTTTCCTTTTTCTCCCATTCTGTGAAACAGGCCCATTTTAAAGCCTTTATTTGTGCAAAGCCTCTCATTAACTCCGCTCATGCTGCCTCACTCGGTTTGCCATTGCTTAAGTACCGGGTGTTGTAAAAAAGCTACCAATTAGTCACTCATCAGCTCCAATTAGAGGAGACAAAGCCCGAGTAAAGATAACTCAATGAGAGGGAAAGGTGGAAGGGTGAGGGCTCTCAGTATGTGCATGTGTGATTGTGTGTGTTTTTTGTGTCTACACACTTAAGTGTGTGTGTTTGCGTACATGTGTTGAAGCCCGGACCGGCACAACATCGTTTTTAATCAGTGGAGAACTTGTGGCCATTCAGTCTGACCCACCACGGCACAGGTCCATTCACTCTCCAGGCTCCTCAGCGGGCCCTTTTCTCAGGGCCAAGTGTTGTTGTGCTGGGAAGACAGGCCCCCCAGGAGTCCCAGAAAGAGAGCCATTCAATCCTCTCTACCTGTTTGCAGCACATAAAGCACTTAGACCCTGGCCGATCTCTCATCATTGTCTCCTTCACTCTCAATACTTCCTTAAACCTAGGCCTCAACAAGAGCAAGCCCTTTTAGAGAGGGGGGAATAGGGGATGTATGTTAAGGGGGTGCCTTTCGCCTCATTAGAATTGAATTTGCACTGTCTTGTAATTACGCTGAAGGGCAACAATGTATTTTTTTTTCTTCCATCATAATCTTTGCTGAATGGAAGATTTTTTGGGGCAGTTAATTTGCTGCCCACACTAATGCATTAATTAATGAATTGGGTAGCACTAATTTTCTTTATGCTGCCCCTCTCTGTTTGTTTCCTCCATCTGTTTCCAACAGTCCTGGGCAGCCGCTACTAATAAAATTACCTCATTAGGGCTTTTTAGCAACACAGTAACTCACTCATCCTTTTTGCTACTAAACATTTTCTTTGGGGTCTGTTTGTGTGTGTGTGTGTGTGTGTGTGTGTGTGTGTGTGTGTGTGTGTGTGTGTGTGTGTGTGTGCATGTTCCCATTTAGTGCTGCATATTTTTGTGGACAGTTCTAAATAATGAAGGGGGCAAGCAGAGAGATATAATTGGGAACAAGGGGCCACTTCAGCAAATATTTGAAATCCTTTTAAAGGCCTGTCCTTGTACAGTGGTGATTAATTACTTCCAGAAGAGATATTTGAGAAATTTATTGCCAAGATGTCCCCGTGTTTTTGTCTCTTTCTATACGAGAGGAGCCCAGCTTGTTAAAAAGAATCGCCCAGCACTTCAATATCGGTCCCTCTTTAATCAAATGCAAATCATAACATGCAGCGTTGTGGGAAAATGGGCTCATTGTGAAACAAATACACAACGTGTTAACAATGATGTAGTGTCTAATGAAGCTGGCATCCAAAATCCAAAACTTCCAACTATCTGAATGGATTTCGGTTTGGATGTTGTCAAAGAATGAACAAATCTGCGTCATAAATGTTTCTAATAGAAAAGATAACGAATATGAATATGATTTAAATTAGGGAAGAAAAGTTCTTCTAGGAACAAAATGATCACTCTGACGCCTGCAGGTCAATCTTTGACAGAAAAGAAAAGGTAATGTCACAGAGTCCCAAAATAAACAAGCATGTACACATTACCCATGCTGAGTGAGCATTCCCACAAAGCTTTATTCATCACGGTGTTTTGATTGTGTCTGTGTGGATCCCTGTGAACTACACGCCAAAGTCTAATGAGTTCAGTCAGCACTCTGTGCTGTGCATCATTTTAATGGGCTGAACTCAAACAGTACACGCTGTACAGGACTGAGAAATTACTGCCATCTAGTGGAATCATAAGGGTACTGAATGCTTGATGTACAAACACAACTAAGTACTGTATTGTCCTTTTTTCTGGTTATTCTTTATTAAATAAGGAATGGATAATAATGTCATATAAAATCAGGTTAACTCAACCAGAGAGTGAGTGGCACCACATAATGGTAATATTTGGTGGTAATATGTAAGAGAATGCTATCAAAATTGTTCATAGTGTGTGGGTGTGGCTGGGATTATTGTGGATAATGGCAAAAAAAATCAAAACCATAAAATAAATAAAACAAACAAACAAAAAAACATGTACAGATGAGTCAAGCCAGACGTTTCTTTTCTTTTTTTTGTTTCCTAAGGCTTGTATATGCCTGGTCATCAGACAGAATTGATATTGAAATCCACAAAGATCAGGAAATAACATTCTCGTTTTGGTGATTATTAGTCTCATGATGTTCATCAAGGATGAACAGGTTTTTTTTTAAAAATTTCTCCAGCCTTGAAAAATTGCCCTGTTTTCTGCCAACAAATCAACAGGTCAGTTAAAAATAAAATTTATTTTTAAACATCAGACTGCTTTGGATCTCTTGCTTTGAGAAGGTCTCCCTCTGGTGGAGAAATAAAATTAAAACATTTTAGAAATTCAGTCAGCTGACATTCACACTGCCCTCTGAAAGTTGCCTGCTTGCAGAGAAGGCTTTACTTTGGTTGGTTTATTATTTGATCAGATATACAAGCGCAGTGGTTTTTATTCCGAGTTTTAAACAAGCCACTAATGAGCTGTAGGCACAGAAACTTTAGTCTGGTGTCCATGGCAGGAGATATAATTCAGTTTTAAGAAGTTTACTTTAAAATGATCAAGTTACAGGCTATGGTTAGGCACCAGAAGGCTGCTCTGGTGCCTAACGCAGCCCTCAAACTAACACCACAGCGTGCAGCGTCGCTGCGTATATCAAAGGAAGCTCTGATAACAAATATGCATCTGTTTTTTGTTTTTGCAAAAACTAGAAATAAATTATGAAAAAACAAAACTGTTCTCACTTTGAAGTTCTTATGGGTAGCAAAACATTACAAAACAAGAACCACTGTGAGAGCGCAAACCTCCACCAAGACAGCTCACTCTCTGGGCAGTATTCACTTTTAAGGGAATATTTGGTATGTATTCATTTCGTCTTTATCAGAACAAAGTTTTATGAGAATTCATTCAAAACTACACAGAAAAAATGGCACCTCCTTGACAGAAGTCAAAAACTTCTTAAGATTTAAAAGGCCAACAAAGACCTCGAGGAACGCTGTATTAGATAAGGTGCGGTGTCATTTCAGTGACATTTAAAACACTTACCGATAATCCACAGTTGCACCTCTGATCACAGCTGCTACTACAGCAGTATTTCCAAAATTTCTTTGAATCATTACTTTTGGTAAAACAAAATTTTAAAAATGACAATGGGACATGCAATAGATGAGACTCAATGCACTAAGGTTAAAAAGTAAAATTCTATATTTTGCTGCTTTAATTCTTCCTGCAAGCACAAAAATGATGCAACACATGCCGATTGTTTACAGTTAAAGAGAAAAAAAACCCCTGTTTTTATGAGAGACTTCTTTAATGTGCTATAAAGGAACAGTAGGTTTCTGAAAATATGCAATAAAAAAGCATGCGTTGGCACAGTCTACTCATTTTTGTTAAGAAAATAGATGAAATTTTGTATATCATACAAAAATAGACAATCTGTAATCAAACAGCATAAAATATGTTCTTTTTTTAAGAAGTTAAATAATAAGGCAGATCATTTCAATATTCACACCAAAGACAATGTATTTTTTGTACTTTTTCATTCATTCCAGTTTGTTCACTCTGTTCTCTCTCGTGTTGGTTTCCTCTTCCTGTTCCTGTTTGGCCCCCCGCCTGTTCGAGGCGGCGCTTCCTTAGAGTCCTCACCCGAGCCCATATCTAAAGGGTCCTGGTTTTGTCTCCAGCTGTCAGGGACTGTGGGAAAGTCCTCCTCTAGAGAGTGCATAGGTCGACCGTACACCTTGCTCTGCAGGTCTGCGATGTCATTTCGGATGTCTGCCATCAGCAGAAGCAGGAAATCGAAGGATCCTGGAGGGCCCTGGGTTTGACCAAAGAGATACAGAAAAACTGATTTAGAAATGTAGATTTTTAGCTTATTTGTGGATATAAATATAATTATTACACAAGAGTTTATTGCATCAAGGCTCAAGCTGTTTGGTGAACTGGCCACTGGATGCTTGGACATGATGATAATGCTTATTTTCCATGAGATACCATTTAATTTCCCAGCCATGCTGTAGTTTAACTACACTTTTCTATTTGATAGTAACGAGTTACAGTAATGCGGCCTCGGTATAGACAGCCTTAGTCTTACTGGTGGTCCAACAGGCCCAGGAGCTCCTCTGTCCCCCTGAGGAAACAAAACAAATATTTAGTTAAGATGAATTACACTGAAGGAAAATGCATGAGAGGAATTCATGATATTCTGCTACGGGAACTTTCACAAACTGGAAAACTGAGTTCAGGATGAAAGTAAACACGATTGCTTCATGGATTAAAAAAGGAATAAATGGAAGCACATTAAATCACAGAAGCATGTACTGTGTTATTATATATATTTGCTAAAAGAGCAATGCAGCTTTCATCAACTCTGTGTAAAGTTTGAAACATAGACTAAATGTCACCCCTAAAGCTCATGCTCAAAATGTGAGAATACAAAGTGTGGCTCTCCATAGAGTTTAGTGTAAAATCCTCTTTTCTAGCTTTAGATAACAAATACATTTCTAAGCAAAAAAGTAAAATTAGCCCCTTTAGTAAGCTGGATCCTTTACAGCTTGACTGTGAATTATCATGGCAGCCTGGTGATTTACAGTAGCACATACACATTAAGCTGACTACCCTGTTAGCCATGCTCAGGGTCACAAGGGGGCTGGGAGTGTTTTGGCAGATGGTTTGGATTTGTTACTGTGAGAGACATATTACCATAACCCTCCAATCTATCCGCACAAACATCCCAGCTGCACTGAAAAGAACACCAAGGTACTGCGTCAATAAGGCAGATGCACCTAAGTCTTTCCATGCGTTCAATCTACAAGCCAAGCAAACAGAGTTACAAGGTCCAATTTAACATGAAGCTCTGAAGCTTTCATACCTTGCTCTTGTAAGTGATTTATTTTTCTTTTAAACAAACACAACCACCCTGGTGTCCAATCACAGGCACTGTTAAGTCTCATAATGTTTCAAGGTTTCTGCATATTAGCTCCTTTAACTACTTCACCTGGCTGCTCTCAGTCTAAATTCATTCTGACATCATGATGGTTCAGGATCAAGTCCCCAGTGAAACTAAAAAAGAAAATCTTACCTCACTCACTCACTGCAGCACCGACTTGCTGTACTCATCACAGGCTAGGGTCAAATCAAAGATAGAGAGAGAGCTCTGTTCTATTTTTAAAAAGCTTTTTCTTTGAGGCTAATCTTAGTAACAACTGCCACAGTCACAAGTGATGTTCACACATTATTTTGCCATGTAAAAACCATCATCATCTAAATGAGAGTGAACCACTGTCAAACTCAACTACAACACAGTGCAGCAAAGTGGCAGAGCAAGAGCTTCTGGTTATAGATATTGTAAAAAAGAGCAAGAGGCATATTGTTTAATGCAAAGATGTGAAAAATGCACAAAATAAATCTCACAGTAACTAGGATGAAATCTGCATTGTGCCCACTTAATCTCAGACTTAACCATCGGTCAGAGCCTTCTTCTTTTAACCCTTTGTCTTAGGCTTCACAAGAACGCAAAGCAGAGAAAGGCATTCCTGTTAGCCCTTTAAAATAACATCTCCAACTGGCCAATCTGAATAAATCCAGGTGATTCTAAACAACCAAAACAGCCCAGAGGTATCTATAGTGTTCACATTGGTGGTCAATGACATTTCTGTGCTGAAGTCACGGGCTCAAGTCTGACTTGAGAAATTTATTTCCAAGTGAGCAAAATCCTGACCCTCTCTGTAAGAATATTTAACGCACGTTTCAAGCATCGACCAAAGCTTGTGTTCATGTTGTACACAAAACTGTGAAAACTGCCTATAAACTTGTAGCAACTTGCAGTTAAGTAATCCCCTCATGTGCCCGCGCAGCACCCAGGTGAGGATTAACAAGTATTCTGGCACCTGCCTTGTGCTTTTCATCCTGAACAAATCTGGAGAGGTGGGGAAACAATTTAGCTATTGAGAAATTTACTTTGATTGATGTGATTTTGGCAAATCTATACAGCCGGTGCTTTCTGCACTCACTGCACTGACTTCTTTTTTAAAATGGGATGCAATATGTCAATGGTGATGACTCCTCCTTCTCCCTAAGGGATCAATGTGATGGGCAATTCTACTCTTGTCTATAGTAATTGCCTTGTAGAGGAAATTTATACTTTAAAATTCCCCAAAATGAAGATTTCTGGTTGACTAAATAGCACCTGAACTCACCTTTAGACCATCTTTTCCTGGTGCTCCTGGAGGCCCCTGTTCAATACAAAAAGTAGTTCAGATATATTTGATTTTTAAACATATTTTAGTCACTTTTGTTTCAAACTCCAAAGGTATGAAATTATATTTACTGCTTTAAAGTATTGTTCTGTGGCTTGTTGAATTCAGTATATTCCCAGAAACAGTTTACCCAAAGCCCCTCAAAATACAAAACTACTTTATTATGCTCCATCAAGTGAGAGTACCCACAATTAACTCTGCTCCTGCCTCCAGGCCATTTCTGAGTAACTTCAAACTGACAACACAGAGTGCTTTGATCTCTTTCATGGGATAATAATCTTTGTATAGGGAGTAGCGCCAATATTCAGATCACTAAAAAGCTTCTGAGTCACGCATTCATCACCTCTGAAATCCAGACATGAAGTCAAACACACATGGCCTGGTGACCAAACCAAACCTAACTGCACCTAGAGTTTAACCAGGTTGTTGTGCGATGAGAGGACAATATCTTTTCAGTAGGAGATCATCAGCATGTGTACTGATGAAATGTATAAATAAGATTAAAAAAACGCATCCACGCTCAAACACAAAGCAACAGGTCATCTTCTAAAAAACACTGCTCTGCAGCTCTTGTTTTGGCTTTGAGCAGCTTGTGATTTGATTGATGGTAGGTGATGATAGTCTGATTTATCAGTGAGAAGATTGCATAAATACAAGAGCTTTAAAAAAATAGAAAATATGTCTTGATCGCCACATCCTGCACATTCTTGATTCCAGTCCCACACTTTAACATGTAGGGTTGACACTTGCAGGAAAGACTTGGCACGGCACAAAAACAGCAAGCCAAAGAAAGCAACCGAAGCTGTTGTCCTGCCATTTCCATGTGTTATCCTTATGCACCTCGCAAGAATGAGGGTCTTTAAAAGGGTGCATGACGGGATGTATTTTGTGTCTTTCTCAGGGGGGTTTCCTGTCAATGCAGTTACACTAAATTATCTGATAATATAATAATTTAGTGAATCGTTAAAATGAAAAAAGAGATTTTCAAGATTTTATTGCTTTTCATATTAAAACAGCCATTCTTCTATGTGTCACAAAGTAAAATTATAAGATAAAAATAATAATAAATAGAGGTAACTGGTGTAAGAGTGGTGCTATACATCAACTTATTCATAGGTCATAATCAGGACACAAACTTTCTGATTTTTATATTCTCCATTTGACATGAAGAATATGACAAATTGGATGTAAAATGCTGTGAGGCTGTTTGTTTCATCCAAGACGAACGCTAGTTTTTCTTGTTAAATTCTGCGTAAATTTTTAATTGTAAAACAGGGATTTAATAACTGACCACAGGTCCCCGAGGGCCTCGTTTGATGTGGTACAGGTCGGGTGTTGGTCCAATGGGTCCCATTAAGCCTCTGGGGCCAGGTGGTCCAGGGGGCCCCGTCTGTCCTGAAATTCCTGGAGGGCCTTCTGGTCCTGGATCTCCTGAAGTATTACACACTGATATGAGTGGGTAGGAAACAACTGAAGAGATTACACACACAGACACACACAGACTCTGCATAATAGATGCTTCTTAGCTTTATTAGAGAGATTTCAATGTTAAGATGATCCCAACAATGCCTATATTATATGAGGAAAACCTGCACTGTGTGCTAACATTGTTTAAAAGAGGGATGACCACAAAAACACCCTGAAGTTTGGATTTTAGCTATGCAGAGGTTTACAATTTGAGGTTACCTATAGTTTACAGTTAAATATGGTACAAATATTAATTCTCTATTAACAGGTCAAAATTAAAAGTTGTCCAATGCTTTGAATTGTGAAAACTACGATATTTCTATCAGTTCATCTATCCATCACTTTTATTGTTACTAGGGATTGTTAAAGATAAATGTGTCATAAATACCACCTAAAATACACAGACACACACAGACACACACACACACACACACACACACACACACACACACACACACACACACACACACACATATATATATATATAGTGGGCTACTGGAACAAGAAGGCATCGGTGGGCAAGAGACAAAAAAAGGGCGTTGTTGGAATGCTACTACGCAAGTAACCCCGGCGGAAGGGGCTACATGAATAGGATGAGGGACCTATGGATTCTTCGATACCCAACATCCACAATGACGGCGAAACAACTAGTAGCTCAGTGTTCCAACATTCGAAAGAAGGGACTGCTTTCACAGCTAGAGATTGACGAGGTACAACATAAATGCTACGGCAAGGCGGAGTCAGGACGCCAGGTCAGGGGGGAGATATCATCACCCCCACCCGAGATTGGGTACATAGCCCCAAGTGCGACAGGAGTTGAGGAGTCGTTGAGTGCGAGAGGAACTGACCTGAAGTATAGGATCATGGCCAAGCTTGAAACCTGGATCCCCCGAAGCTGGTTACCAAGATTACGTGAAGTACGCTCAGAAGGTCTGCTAGAGGATGTTAATGCAGCACTACGGACGATACCTACAACCACGATTACCGACACTAACAAGCTGATCTACAATACGGCAGCAGTGATCAGTGAGATGCTTGGCTACAAGTTGAACAGCCAAAAGGGGCAGTACCCTCCATGGAGAAGGAGGCTAGAGGGCAAGATCAAAGTAGCACGGAGGGAGGTTAGCCAACTAACGGAGTTGCAGAAAGGTGCGGCAAAGAAGGTGCATAAGAAATACAGCAAGCTGTCCATACCTGAGGCCTTGGAAACTGCCAAGCAAAGACTCACAGCCTTGGCCAGCCGCTTGAGGAGGTACACCAGAGAAATAGAAGGCAGGAGAATAAACCAGCTGTTCTCCACAGAACCAGCAAAGGTGTACTCTCAGTGGCAAGGGAACAATAATAAGAGAACAGCACCACCAAGGCTGGAGACGGAGCAATACTGGAAGAGCATATGGGAGAAGGACGCAACCCATAACGGCAATGCTCAGTGGCTAGTGGATCTGAGGGCAGACCATAGCGACCTCCCTGAACAGGGTCCAGTAACCATCACGTTGGCAGATATCCAAGAAAGGGTCTCCAGTATGAAGAGTTGGACAGCACCAGGGCCCGACATGGTTCACGCCTACTGGCTAAAGAAGCTGACTGCACTCCACGAGTGTCTGGCAGCACAAATGAACCAGCTGCTAGTTAACGAGGGACACCTGGAATGGCTAACTGAAGGTCGAACGGTCCTGATCCCCAAGGACCCCAAGAAGGGACCAGTCCCCTCCAACTACCGACCAATAACCTACCTCAGTACTACATGCACATGGGTCAATACATGAGCGGGACACAGAAAGGAATTGGCAAGAATACCAGAGGTGCAAAACACCAGCTACTGGTAGACAGAACAGTCAGCCGAGACTGCAAGACCAGACTGACCAACCTGTGCACTGCCTGGATTGATTACAAGAAGGCCTATGACTCAATGCCCCACAGCTGGATACTGGAATGCCTAGAATTGTACAAGATCAATGGGACCCTAAGAGCCTTCATCAGGAACTCAATGGGGATGTGGCGTACAACACTAGAGGCCAACTCCAAGCCCATAGCACAAGTCACCATCAAGTGCAGGATCTACCAAGGAGATGCTCTGTCCCCACTGCTGTTCTGCATAGGCCTGAACCCCCTCAGTGAGATCATTAACAAGACTGGCTACGGATACCGACTACGGAACGGAGCAGTTGTCAGCCACCTCCTGTACATGGATGACATCAAGCTGTATGCCAAGAGTGAACGAGACATCGATTCACTGATCCACACTACCAGGCTATACAGCAATGACATTGGAATGTCGTTCGGGCTGGAGAAGTGTAGTCGGATGGTAACAAAGAGAGGGAAGGTAGTCAGAACTGAGGGGATTGAACTACCAGAAGGCAACATTGCAGACATAGAGGACAGTTACAAGTACCTGGGGATCCCGCAGGCGAATGGGAACCATGAAGAGGCCGCTAGGAAAGCTGCAACCACCAAGTACCTGCAGAGGGTCAGGCAAGTCCTGAGGAGTCAGTTGAACGGTAAGAAAAAGATCCAGGCCATCAACACGTACGCCCTGCCCGTGATCAGGTACCCTGCTGGGGTAATAGGCTGGCCAAAGGAGGAGATAGAAGCCACTGACATAAAGACAAGAAAGCTCCTTACCATGCATGGAGGGTTTCACCCCAAGTCCAGCACTCTGAGGCTGTACGCTAAGCGGAAGGAAGGGGGCCGGGGACTGGTGAGTGTCAGCACCACAATCCAGGATGAGACAACGAACATCCAAGAATACATCACGAAGATGGCCCCAACTGACAGCGTGCTCAGTGAATACCTCAGGCAGCAGAAACCCAAGAAAGAGGAGGGAGACGAGGAACCATCATGGAAGGACAGGCCCCTGCACGGTATGTACCACCGGCAGATAGAGGAGGTGGCTGATATCCAGAAATCCTACCAGTGGCTGGACTGAAAGATAGCACAGAGGCACTAATCATGGCAGCACAAGAACAAGCTCTGAGTACAAGATCCATAGAGGCTGGGGTCTATCACACCAGGCAAGACCCCAGGTGCAGGCTGTGTAAAGATGCCCCAGAGACAATCCAGCACATAACAGCAGGGTGCAAGATGCTAGCAGGCAAGGCATACATGGAACGCCATAACCAAGTGGCCGCCATAGTGTACAGGAACATCTGTGTTGAGTATAACCTGGAAGTCCCGAGGTCAAAATGGGAAATGCCCCCAAGGGTGGTGGAGAATGACCGAGCTAAGATCCTGTGGGACTTCCAGATACAGACGGACAAGATGGTGGTGGCTAACCAACCGGACATAGTGGTGGTAGACAAACAGAAGAAGACGGCCGTAGTGATCGATGTAGCGGTTCCGAATGACAGCAATATCAGGAAGAAGGAACACGAGAAGCTGGAGAAATACCAAGGGCTCAGAGAAGAGCTCGAGAGGATGTGGAGGGTGAAGGTAACGGTGGTCCCTGTGGTAATCGGAGCACTAGGTGCGGTAACTCCCAAGCTAGGCGAGTGGCTCCAGCAGATCCCGGGACTAACATCGGAGATCTCTGTCCAGAAGAGCGCAGTCCCGGGAACAGCTAAGATACTGCGCAGGACCCTCAAGCTCCCAGGCCTCTGGTAGAGGACCCGAGCTTGAAGGATAAACCGCCCGCAGGGGCGTGCTGGCTGTTTTTATATATATATATATATATATATATATATATATATATATATATATATATATATATATATATATATATAACTCTTGTATTTTATTATTATTGATTAATGCATTTTTATCAGTTTTACCATGCTGTAAAAAGTGCATTTCCCCAGTGTGGGCTTAAACCTACTAATAGCATAAGTGCTGTCAGTAATTTTTTCATGTAAGTTGTGCCTAAACACATCTAACCTATCAGTACTTCCAACATTTTGCTTAACGCCATGACTTCTTCATAGAGGCTGGTGTTCTCATGTAGAAACTGAGGCTGTGTCTTACCTGGAGGTCCAGGGGAACCTGGAGGCCCTGGTAAAGACATAGGTGATAGGAGTTTTTCACTCGTCATCTGCTCAGGGATGCCAGCACTGTTTGACAGCAAAGCCATCTTAGAGGAGTTACGAAAGAAAAAGAAGAAATGGTTGAATAACACTGTAAATGCCATGGAAAGTTAACTAAAAATTGCTGAATTAATTAAGCCCTTTTTAAAGCTGATTTGGAAGTTATATAAAACATACAAATATCTGACTGTGCAATTATGCATTTAGTTTTAAAAACAGTTTTACATACAATGACTCATAAAAGCCTGCAATGTCAAACAGGAAAGGAAACTTTCACCCTGGAGGGGCAACATAAACTAAAATTAAGCTAAAATTATATTCTCTGCCAAAGATTAAAGTTGATCATCTATCTGCACCACAGTATAAGCAGTAACCCAGCCAGATGGAAGGCCAGGCAACCCCTCTGCATTATTCAGCATGACCAGGAGCTTTCCTGCTCCTGTATACTAAGTAGCATCCTTGAGGAAAAAGTTATCTTTGATCTGAGTAGAACATCATGTGGAGCTGGTGACCCCTGGGGGTAATACCTTAAAGACCTCACCATGCTGCCAGGGCTGACAAATCAGAATTCATGCAAGACGCAGAAGCATCTGTCCATGCTGGCGCGCGCGCACACACACACACACACACACACACACACACACACTGAAAGGTTGTGGTTCACCTGCTGGTCGGTAAAAATTATACAAGACTTTAGCCTGTGACCTTGGGTACAGGTGTTCAAACTGAGGGTTCCTAACCTTTCCATGATATGAATAAATGAAATTTTTACTTACTTTTTTCTGAAACTTTAAAGAACATCTACATTTTTATGTTTATTTTATTAAACAAAAACATTTTTTTGAGTTCCACAATGAAAACTAACATACTGCTGTCATGCACATGTGTAGCTCAGTTGGCAAGATTTGTGATATTTCTGCTGAGTTTGTGGGTGAAATGGACCAATCCAATGCGCACATTTTTACCTTCTGTTTAAGCTGTAGGACAGACATCTTAATTTGGTGGAAATCATCACACGTGGCTGAGCAGGTTCCAGTATTCATGACATTATCAGACTTCTCAAAGAGATGTACTGCTGGGAAATGGGAAAATGTTTATGTTAACATAATGCTTTTCTTAGAAAACTGTCAGGAAAACAGACTTTACTGAAGAAGCTACATCTGGCTGCTCCCTTATTCAACAAGGATCACCACAGTGGGAAGCTCCACATTTTTGATTTGGCAGATATTTATGTTGGATTCTCTTCTTGACGTAACCCCCAAAGGGAATTGTGTCTCTTCCTGGGACCGAACCACGTATCTTTCACTTGCTTGTCATAAAATGTAAACCAAAAGCTATGCTTTGGGAAAGTTAACCTAAAGCGTATGATTCAGAGCCATGTTAACTTGACCACATAAAGGGAAACCACAATTGTTATTACTGTCAGGTTACATTAAATCTGTCGCCAAAACAGTCTAATAATTTAAATAGTGTTGTCATGTTCAGCAGTGCTGCCTTCGTAACTGTTCGATGGGTTTCCGATAAGCTGTGTGAGCAGAGTGAGGGATGAGTGGCTTATGTTCTGAAGGCAAAAGCAGCAAAACAGTTATTTAGTCTTATAGTTCTGTTTGTGCTTTAGTCTTTTCAGAAACAGCTATTAAAACCTGAGATGAGGAAACTATTCATGGACCAGTTCTGACTTTATTCTGATCTGATTTGTACAACCGGATAGTGACTGCTTTCTTTGTGTGATGAATATAAGATTGAGAAGTTTTGTTCTCGCAAATACTCTCTTTTTTAATAACTGGGGAAAAGCAAATCCACTAAAGAAAAGGTACATTAACCATTGTGGGTGATTTACTGAACTAAAGTTGGCAGGGGGCTGTAAAAAATGAGTCAGTCTCTGGAAAGTGCAGAATTAAAGTGAGTTCAGAGTTAACAATGTGATTTAATAACACATTGTTACAACTGAAAATAACTACATGTCTTTTTTTCTCACTTTCCTTTCCACTTTTTCAGATTTTTGCTCGTTCGTCCAGATTAAAACTATAATATCTTTTTTTTTTTTGCCTGTCCCGTGTCTTTTGCCATCAGAATTATTGTCTAAAGGCGAAGAAAGATGCCCAACGGATTTACTTTACCAAATGGACCATCCCAGCCATGCCGTAATGGTCTATTTATTTTATTTCATTTTCACTTGCTAAATACGGGACAGATTTGACTGGGGAAAAGAAAAGGGAGAAAGAAAGAGGGAAAGAAAAACAGCGGGGAAGAGGGACGGGGATAAAGGGCAAAAAAAACCCCCAACAAAATAAGCAGACAAAAAATACATAAATCAATCACCTGGATCACCTGTTGAGAAAGAAAAAAGAGAAAACAAGCAGAAGAGAAAAAAAAGAGCAACATAATAAACAACATCACGATGATCTATATGAATATAACAGTAAATATTAAACATTATTGAGCAGCACGTAAGATCGACAGCGCACAGTGTGCTTCGAGGTAGGAGCCAAAAAGGGTGTAGTTTGTGTGTGTGAGCACCCGTGTGTACACCTGTGAGCATGAGCGCGCTTGTATTAAGGTTCCTTCATGTAATGATCTGCTAGAGGGTGTGGGGAGCCACTGCCCCGTCCTCCAGGGCTTGAAGCAGATAGGGAGGAGAACAAAACTCCAGACATCCAGAGGCCCTCAGAACACAAGAGACCAAGGAAGACCAACAGAGGGGCAGCTGCGCCATTATCCCAGAAAGAGCTGAGGAGAGTCCCAGATGAGGGGTCACTCAGCAGCCGCGGAGCAGAAGCCAGAGGGGGGTTGCAGTGCCAAGAGGCCGAGGGCACCCCACCCCCGAAGTGGCCCAAGCGAGCCCCAGGCTCCAGGCCCCGACAAGCAGCCACCAAGGAGTGAGCCGGTGTGTACCTGGACGCCCAAAGAACCACCGACGCACCGATGTCTGAGGCCTCCATACCTTGGAGGGCCTGAGATGTCCCCAGAGAAGTGGCGTCTGATACCCAAACTGACATATGGACACAGACATACAGGCACACACAGATACAAACATCCATTCCCACCCTCATGCTCTCATATGCAATAAATAAAACGATAAAACAATAATATCTAATCAATAAACTTGCACATACCTCACATTCCTATGGAAACAAAGCCCATAAAGAAGCACACTGTAGCTCTTATAGTTTGGTCTCGAGCCTGTGGTTGAATGGTGAAACTGTCTGGATATTATTTTCCCCCACTATATTACAAAACAGCGGGACATAAAGTGGCAGCATGATTGTGTACCGCAGTTTCTCATTCTCCAGCTTTTTTCTGAACTATAGTATGCAATGGAAGATGAACGCAAGGGAGGAAGTAACAAATCTTTAGCACTTTACTGCTTCATTGCAACTGAATCTGAGGCAAAAAAAGAAAAAAAAAGTTTTTTTATTGCCTACAACAGCGGTCCCCAACCCCCGGGCCTCGGACCGGTACCGGTCCGTGAGTAGTTTGGTACCGGCTGTGAGAGTTGAGGCTCAGTTGTGAAATGTATGGTTTTCAGGGTTTTTATCGGTTTTCAGCGTTATTTTGTTATCGTTTTTATCTTTAACTCGGTCTTCCTGGGTCTTTTCACGTGTGTTATGAATAAATCTTATTTTTTTCGGTACCGGTACTAGTTGTATTTTGTTGTATTTTTCAGCGACACCTTAAAGGCCAGTCCGTGAAAATATTGTCGGGCATAAACCGGTCCGTGGCGCAAAAAAGGTTGGGGACCACTGGCCTACAACATTTGAGCTTTCTTCAAATACACCCAGCAAATCAGGAAAGATCAGGAGTCAAAGGGGCAGCAGCACGTTGAGGAGACAGAACCATTCTGACATGCACAAGGGTCGAAGATGTCTAATGACTCCCAGGTGTCTGTGTTTTGCAGTACCCCTCCTCTTCCTCCGCCTCCCTCTCTCGCTCACATACACCAATAACAAGCTGTCAGCTTCACGTCACAGTCAGAGGTACCCTTGAATAAAGACAAAATGTCAGTCTCTTTATTCAAGGGCACGTCTAACTGTGAGGTGACCTTGGCTGAAGAGAAAATGTCAATCTCACCTCTCTCCCCCTTGGTGCATGTTTTCCCATCTTCTTCCAGGAAGTAGCCTTTCTCACACTCACACCTGTAGCTCCCCACAGAGTTAATGCAGATCTGAGAGCATGCAGTCATGTTTTTGTCTGTGCATTCATTGATGTCTGCATCATGCGGTGACAGGAGGGAGATAAAAGAAAGACAAAGTGTCACTTCGGGTCACTTAAGTTTTACTGACAAGCACAACCTCACGATCATTTAAAGAAATATATATAAAAAATATTAATCGTAAGGTATTTTGTCTTTGTACAAGTACAAAAAAACAAAAGGAGCACAGGCTTCTTTTAAATGACCGTTAAGATCAAATAATCAAACATTAATTTAAAGGATGACACTGATTAATATGTATGTGGTGTACCCACCCAGACAATAAGGCTTCTCTCGCCTTCTGTGACGCTCACGGTCATAGCGATAGCCGGGGTAACAGGTACACACCACTCTGCCGAAATGATCGGTACACTGCTGCTCACAGGGGGCGCCGGCGCATACGTCATAGTCTGGACATAAATGAAGCGCTTTGTCAGTATGAGCAAGAAAACAGAAACTGAGCATCTCAGATCCATCTACCATTAAGTTTTTATTATTATATATTATAAGACTAAAGACTGGATGGGTTTGGGAAGAATTCCCAAAATAATCAGAGAAGCACAGGAGAGATATCCAGTTTCATACCTTCAGGAATGCACTGGCCCAGAACAAACTTAAAGCCCTTGCAACACTTCTTTCTGTAAAATATCAAAGGAACATGTGCATAAGAAGACAAATTCACTACTTTAATACACAAAGGTCACTCATTTACATAAAATATACAGTACTGTGAGAATATACAGAAATGAGCTCCTCTTTTTCTCTTTGTATTTTGCTTCCAAGGAACCAGACTTACAATTTTTTTAAGTGATCTTGAGCAACACTTCTTCAGGTCGAAAAATACTTTTCCGCTCATGGGTAAGATGGAGGGTAAGATGGCGCCGCCATTGTGTGCAATAGGTCGGCAGCCTTATGAAATTTCCCCTTGTGGGACTAATAAAGGTATATCAATGTTCAGTCCACTCCTTGTACCCGAACATTTCAGAGGAATGTTTTCGGTGTGTTAAGCCTAACACTGACCTATGAATAATTAAAGTATTACAAAAGGCCCCTAACATACAGGGATGAACCAATGTTTTCTCTACAGATAACAAAATATTAACAAAGAACAACATTTAAACTGTACCTTTGGGCACTTTAGCAACCTGTCCCAAAAGATACAATTTGTCCCTTTCCTTAGCTGAATCGACAACAAATGCCAAAGATAGCACAGTCTGATGGGTCTAAAATACTGTAGTACTTTAGCACCAATAAAACAATTACTTAAATGGAATTCTTATTGAACCTCTTAACACTGACCTATGAATCACTGAAACATAAAAAAGGCTCTTAACTTACAGGATGAACTAGTGTTGTTTTTACACATAACAGAAAACTTAGCAAAGAGCCAATTTCAAATTGTATCTTTGTTACTAGCAGTCTGTTGTAAGAACACATAATTTGTTTCCATTTCTTTAGCTGATTGAATCTATGAAACTCCCAAAGATAACACAGTTTGACAGACATACAATAGTATTTTTTGCACAATCAAGTTGATTCCCAAAGAGCTATTAGCTGAAAAGCTGCCATATCGTAGCATAATGTACAGTGTGGACTTAAAAAAATGGACAACTGGAGAACAAAAGAAGATGTGGCAGGCCTTAAAAATGATCTACAGCAGATGAACAGTATCTAAAAGTCATGTCCTTAAGAAATAGGAAAAAATCCAGAAAACACATGACACAGGTCCTGAGAGACACATCAGGTCCTTCAGTTGATCCATCTACTGTTGACTAAAGCCTCATTAGAAATGGTCTCAGTGTAAGGGTGGCTGTTGAGAACCCATTCCCCCAGGGTAATGGGGAGAAAAGGCTGAGGTATGCCAAATTACCCAAGAACTAGACTGAAAATCATCGGTAACGGGTCTGATGGAAAGATGAATCCAAGTGTAAGATTTCTGGGTCATAAATATATGGAAGACATCAGGAAAGAGGTAAAACAGTCATTTTCTATAGCCATCTGCTTGGCGCTCTGTCATGTTTAGGACTGCAACAACGATCTTGTGAATGCTGATGGAACGTGTTGACAACACTATTTAAAAGCATCTGATTGGCAACAGCTTCATTTTTCAGCAAAATAATCCCAAATACACTTCCAGTGCAGTAAAAGCATACCTGGATTAAAAAAACACACACACAAGGAGCACTATCAGTCAATGATTGGCCTCCTCAGAGCACAGGCCTCAGACTTATTACAGCAATGTGGGATCATCTTGACAGAGAATGAAACTAAAAGGCAGCCAACATCCAAAGAAGACCTTTGAATGTCCTTTAAGAAGCTGGGAGAACTATTCCTGAAGACTGCTTAAAGAAATTAGAAGAAAGCTCGCTAAGAGACTTCAGGCTGTGTTGAAGAATAAAGGTGGTCATACCAAACACTGACTTTCAAGCTTCTAAGAAAAGAAAAAACTAAACTGCTGTTCCAATATTTCAGGCTGTTTATATGAACGTGTTTGAAGAAATCTAAAACTAATTTTGTTATGCACGCACATGCACACATAACCACACACACACACACACACAAACAGCTGTCGGAAGATCTCGTTGCTGTGTCTGTTTCTGCATGTTTGCTCAGGTCTAATTACACTTCTTTGAATTTCAACATAATTCAGAGGACGATCCCCCTGCAAGTTGACTATGGTAGTTTTTTATTTAAAAAAACATTTGTGACTCTTCAGGTTTGCACAGGAGGAAATTAACCTGCAAAAACCAGATTTGAACCCTTACCTCAAACTTAACACTTTAACTCATGCACAAGTGATTATCATACAAAAGGAACAATCACCACTCAAGAGATTCTTAATGGGGAAAGAGCAGGCCATGTGTAACGCATCTATGTATGAATTCAAATATGGTGCGCTGATGTATTTTTCACTGAGTGCATATGATTTGCTGGGTTGTTGAATTGAGTGCAGTGATTCTGAACATCAGAGAGAGGGGTTTTAGCATATAAATGAGGTACTGGTCAGTTCCTGAAATCAGTCAAGATGACCACCATTGTTGAATAGTATGAAACATACTGATAGAGGAACAGATCTATGCGTGTACCACACACAGACACACACACACTGGACGCTGTCACAGAAGCGCTGATTAAGACAACTGGCAACTTCAAGAGCTGCTTCTCTTGTTAATCTTTCCTTGTCATATTTGTACTGTAAATCAGTTTGTAAAGCAGGTATGAAATTATTGTACAGAAAACATATACAGCAGATCTGTGCACATCTGTCTTTCAATTTATGTTGATTGCATCCCAGCATACTGAATGTTGGGAGAAGCTTGGATTTAGACACCCCGAGAGAGTAGATCTGAGGATGGCTTCCTGTGTGACCCAATATCGCATGTCGTAATAACATCCCCCTGAGGGCAGAAGGCACTTATAGCAAATAACCAGCTTAGCAAAATAACCAGGGTTAGCTGAACAATCATGAGAAAACAAACATCTATGTCCGTCTCCAAAGGATCACGAAAGAGGCAACAGCATCCCATGGAAACTGGATCCCAAGCTGCGTTCAAGTTCATTTTTAATGAGCTGCATCTTTTGTTTTATTAAATTAGCATCCAGGGAAATGCTCATTATCTCTATCATTTTATACCTCGCCGTGCTGTCTCTCATTATATTATTAAATAAACAAGTGTAATTTCACTGGTATTTGGTTTCCTTGCTGATAAAAGAGCACTTTAAACACGTATTATCTGACATTTTCCATTTTTACAAATTGGCTAAATGTAAATTACTGATTTATTATGACACCACTTGGTTAAACATTTGTATTTTGACATGTGTGGACACAAAAACTAAGAGATAAAGGGTGATGGTAAAGACATGATGTGTCTAAAAGTTAAAACAACATGCTTTGTAAAGACACGGGAGGATGGATGCTTGGGTTTAAGGTTGGTGCACTAAGGCAATAAAATACCCTCAAACTATCCACATAATTTATTTCCTGATTGTGAAAAATCAGCCACAACTCCTTAATGGAAATCCTCAGAGATAAATGGATAATACAGGATAACAAAAAATGTACATGCCATATAGTGAAGTACATGCTCAAAAACGAATGCACTGTGTTGATATTACTGTCCATTTCTGTCAAATTCCTACATTGTGTAGTGGTTAGGGTTGTAGCTAGTGTTTGTAGTCTACACAAGTGTAATACTGAAGCGCTGAAGTGCTGGGATTAAGTGTGATGACAGATACCTTAACTGTTATAAATGCAGCGTGTACCAAGACAACTCCTGATTCACCAAAAACTATTTAGCAATTTACCTCTGCTCCTCTAACACTGTTTAATAGCAGAAAATGCTCATATCCTAATCACGCTCCACACTTGGGGAGAGTCAGGGATCACAACATGAATGCTTCTTTGCTCTCTTACCAACAACAACTACTAAGGAGTTTGTGCATGGCCACTTAACCACAAAGCACTTTATGATTCAGCACACAAAACAAAACCCCGCCGAGTTTTGACGCACAAAGCCTTGGCACTTTTCACAACAACAGCTCTCTCCCCTGCAAGCCTGCCGTTCGCTCATGTGCTTCATGCAAATCGGCAAACAAATTTGAAACACATGTGGATTTCATTCATATTCATGAGTGAAAGAACAAGGGAGAAAGATTTCCCAGGTGCATTCATGCCACTTTTCTACAAGAATATTAGGGAGTCACAGGCCTGCACACGCACAATGCCCGCATGTTGTGACTGACATTTGATTTCACACACACTAGACTGTGAAAACTTGCACTTGTTCAGAGTGATCAGGACAACACACAGCCTGTTTGTTTTGTCACCTGTGCCTTTTTTTCACCACAAGGTTATTTAAATGTGCTAGTAATGCATATCATCTTACGGGGGCCCCCTGAAATCTAGACATAAACTAGTCTGACCTCAGTTACCCGAGGTGAACCATAAGCACTCTAATTACCTTATAAACAGAAGCCCTTCCCTGAACCAACATGGTGCACCCAGCTCGGCCTGGCAGTGCCTTGTGACACACTAATTCACCACAGCACACAGAAGCATCAACGTCAACATTTGGATACAGCAAGAAGTTCGAAAAATAAATCGATCATCGCTTTACAAAAAAGGAAAAATATCAAACTGAATGGTAACACGCTCATACACAAACACACAGCTGTGAGACAACACATGCACTCTGCTCCGTGGAGGCTTATTTGTCTAACATTGGTGCCAGTAATTCTGCATTCCTCACAAGAGAAGATGTTTCTCAAAGTGAAGAGGATGCAGCTTCTGTACTCAGATTAGCCTGATCGTGCTAAAAAGAGCGGGACATAAACAAAACCACCGTTATGACCATATAATGACTAGCAGAATTTTTTTAGGTTTTTCTTGGACTTGTGTTTATATTAATTAAAGTCTTGGTAGCTTGAAGAGACAAAACAAACAAACTGAAGACACTGATGACATTTTCAAGAGTGGAGCTTTTACAAATGACTCATAAATAAATAAAAGGATGGCTACAATCATAAAAACAAAAGAACACGCTAACAGAAACATACAAATGCATATAACCATCCACAACAAAACTTATTTCATCATCTACCCCATTTGACGGACTTCTGATGCAGCTATGGTTTGTTCTATGAGGTTCTTCCTAATTAGTTTAGATTTTTAGGCAAAGCTTCAGAAGAGAATAAAAATATTATGACTGTGGATGTGGGTTGTGAGTCTGATTGTGAGTAAGGTTACCTTACACCCTGACCTTCCAGAGACTCTCTGTACTTTGAAAACATTTGGTGATAAAACACCGATCTACAGTTTCTACATTAGAAACTAAAATTATCTAAAAAAAAAAGGCAGAATTTCAGGTCTGAACTCAACACGAAACTCAAAACAAAACAGACTTTATCGATTGTTTATATTTCCACTCTTTTCAGATCTTTCAAACATTGACCAGTTGAATATGTATATATTATTTACATGTGTAATTTGACATCTGTGAAGGTAGTGTACATAGGTAGGGTAAACTACATAGGTTAGTGTAATTTGTTCATCGATGATGTGTTTTCATGTATTTCTATTTGTTATTTGACCTGCCCAGGGTCTGAGGATAGAAATTAGCTAGCAGTTAAATCTGGCATCGTTTTCTTTAGGAGATTAATGTTTTTTGTATATGGTCCCTGACAACTAAAGAGGAAAAATTAAATGGAGTGAACATGAGTGGCTGCCAAAGAATAGCTGATATGCTGGTTATTCTGACAATAACTTTCCCCAGACCGCTGAGTCCGTATCTGATGATCAGTCTCAAAGGCCTCTGATAATTTGCCACGCTAACTGAACCTTCAGACTATTTATTCTCTCTGGATCGCAGACAATTTTTCATTTTTTCTCCTTTTACCTCACTCTTTGGCACTTTGGCACAGTCCCTTCAATTTCTAGTTTCTTTGAATTCTCTTCACTTTTTACTTGTTTCATTGCACCACATCACCGCCATCAGCATTGTCTATTTGCCTCACAGTCTGCATGAACGTGCTATGTGTCATGAGATGCTAGTGTAAATACAACAGGACCTCCTGTTTACACTGCAATGAGTCTGATGTGAGCTTTAGTCAACTGATTGTTGTGGAAAACCTGCAACACAGGACTTTGCATGGTTGCACAAAACCATCTGTTAAATCAGACGTTTCCTCATCAACAGTACCTCTGCCCAAATTCTTTTTCAGTCTTTCAGTCTCATGTTTGGACCGCAAGAGCTTCCTCTTGCAGTTCTTTCAGAAATATTCTCCTGCAGCGCCAGTTTCTAATCTAGATCCCAAACACAGACCTCTGAAATGTTCACAAAGCAACTGTTCTGCAGACATATTACATGCTTAGTATTCCATGCCATTCATTAACAGCTCACTCTTATTCACCTTTACACAGCAGGATCCTCTGCTGTTTAGCAGAATTTTCAATCTCTAACCGATATCATCACTCCCTCACTCAGCTATCAGATGCTTTAAAAATAAGCTATAATAAGAAGTTTCCAGCGAGCACTAATTTAACAGTAAGTGTAGGGGTTGTTGAAGTGTTCTGCAGAGACACCAAACTGATGAACTTGCCCAAGTGTTTAACCCTTATCTTGAAGAAAACCAGACTTGAGTGAATGATGGTGACATGACAAGAGTAATAATTCTCACAAATTAGCAGTCAGAGGTAGTGACATGAATGTTATGAATGACATCTTTTGTTAATATTAATGTTACTGAGGTAAACTCTAAGAAATGTGTGAGGGTCAGAACTGGAGCAGTAATGAGTCACATTTCTTTGGATCAAGCTGACAGTACTTGAGCTTTGTTATGTGCATTTATGAGCAAACTCTTGGTATAAATATCTGTCCTTTGAGGAAGGAAACAGAGGACAAGGGGATAACGTCCTCTTTAAGCCAGAAATATTCAATGTGTGTGCTCAGATGTTCGACCTTTACACTCGAGCTTCATTTTTATGGCAAAGGTTTAGCTTAGCAGCTGTTTGGGCTCTTGTGTGCTGCAGACACTTCCTGGATGTTATATCACGATTCAGTGTGTTTTTCATTTAAGTTTCACAGAACAGTTAGAAGAAAGAGAGATGGCATATACGTAGCTCCTGAAAAACTCTTGCAGATGTTTTCCATATTTGCATATTGCTGGGAAGTTTGGAGCATTTTATTATGTCTAGGATTCTCTGGAATCACTGTGTATCTAGCTTTCTCCAAATCTTTTAACGAAAACAGCCACTCCTTTCAAAATATTCCAAAACAAATTCCCTCCTACTGATGAAGAAACAAAGAAAAAAACAACAGTAATACCAGATATTGCCTCAAAATGAAGTGAAACCTCAGGTCAACCGAGGCCTGCTCCCTTCATGTAGTCATCATAGATTATTGTTACAAATGCAGACAAACTCAGCCACGCAGTCACTCTGCAGCTTCAGGGACATCACGGTGCAATATAAACCAGTTTTTTAAGGCCTCCTGGTTTGGACGTGTGTTTCTGAGCTTCATTTAGATTATGTCATTTAGAAATAAAACTCCGGCATGTCAAAATGTGTCTTATTTCTGCAAACATGCAATAGTTGTCAAGACAAACAGTGGCTAAGGTTCAGCCAACACGTTACAGCCAGACAAAACTAAAGAACATTAAGAGAGACAGTTCCGTCTGCCAGTGCTGTATCCAAAAAAAGGGGGAAAATTTTTCCCTGATGAAAATGATTTCACAGGAACACATAAAAAACAAACTACGGAGTGCATCTTCCAAATGCCTGGATACCTTTGTGTTTTCCAAACCTCCCACTGAGAAAACAAAAGACTCTTGGAAAGGTCATTCTTTCTGCTAAAAATAATACACTCAGAATGAAATAATCAGATGGTTGCAGACCATAATTTTCTCTGTAGCAGCGAGCAGGGGATCCTAACATTCTTTCTTTGCGTCTGTTGCTCTTACTTCAGCTCCGCGCTATCTCCAATTATTATCACTTATTATAATGTAATTAAAGGCAACTGTTTGGAAACACCATAAAAGGTAACTGAGCTTGGAAAATGTGTTTTTCCATTAGCTGATATATGTCTGGTAGAAGGAGGTGATTACCAACAGCAGTTGGAGCATGATAACCTCTAAACCCACTGTGTAGTCTAAGTTGACATTGCATAGACTGTGGCATCCAAGAACAACTCAGCTGTTCAAGGTTACAAGAAAAATAAATTAACCATGTCTGGACTATACTAGGGTGACAGATGTGCAGAAAATTATTGGCCACTGCACTGTTTTCTGCTGACACACCTATGGCCTAACAAAAGAGTTCACTTTAAAATTTCCCTAACAATTCGGGTTTAAAGATTCACCTGGAAGAGCAGGTATCAGGGCAATGCAAAAGAGCATCTGAACAGACGTCCAGACACTCAGCCTTGGCTTTTCATCAAATTATGTGTTTTGGCTAAAACCTTTTTTACAACAATGTGGCACACAATCAACCCTCTGGAATCTGCAAAACTCTAAATATGAGCTTAAGTATCACAAAAGAGCTGTGTTATGTATTATACAAGAAGCGCTATGTTTGGATCTTCACTGCAAATTGCATGATGTCATATAAAAACACTACATTAGGTAAGCTTGAGTGCAATGTCCTGCACTTACTGGGAACTGCTAATCCAGAGCTTGAAAGCGAATGGTATTAAAACCTCAAGCATATCCAAGACTCAGAAATAATAATTTCAGTTGTTTTATGGGAAGCTAAATCCTAATGCTACAGAAAAAAAGGGAGCAAGCTACCATACAGAGACTGTGAAGGCTGAAACTTGGAGGATAAGTAAGAGCAGGTCTGAACATCAATTCAACCGGGAAAATAAAAACTGTTTAGATTAGACTCATCAGCCAATTCAACCCAGTACTTGCAAGGTGTAACAAATTAAGTGTCCACTGAGTGTATTCACACATACTGTATATCTGCTCAAATAAAAATGATGCCTCATTTGATCACTAGCATGGTACGTTAACAGATCTGGTACACCGCTAAGGTCTCTCTGGATTGGATTTGTGCAAATGTATTGCTCAATTTCATGGCACTTATTTCAAACAGCTTAATTTTTGCCCTTTTGTTTTCATATGCTCTCTTGTGACACGCTGGTAACAGAGAGGGTTAGTCAATGAAGGAAAAATGTGAAAATCTGCTTCCAGAGCTCTGTGTAGCAGCAGAATATGTTGCTTTTAATTACATGAAAGTGTTTCATTGTGGTTAGAGGAAACTTTCAACATTTTGACAAGTGCACTTATTTATCTATGTGCGAATAAATGAAGAGTGAGACATCTTTGAAGTCTGTACGAACATGAAGCTACCAGCCAGCAGCCTCTTAGTTTTCATTGACTGGAAACATGTAAAAAAACTTGTTTGGCATGTTTAATTAGCACAAAAACAAGAGGAAAAAAGCCCCCAGTCACACACAGCCAGGCTGTTCTCCCCTATTTCCAAACAGATTTTAAACCGAGTAAGCTAACGGCCCCCTGGCTCCAACTTCATTTAGTGCATCTGTTAGAGTAGTACTGATCTTCTTATCTCACTGTCTGCTACAAAGCAAACACGCATGTTTCTTAAACATTAGAATAACCTTAAAACAATTCAGTGTTTTCTTCTCCTCTGTAAGAGTCTCTGCATAACTGCATAACATCCTGAATTAACAAACAATAAACAAGTGCTCTGTCTGTCATGCCGCCATACTAGGAATAAGATACAGCTGTTCATTGACTACTTTTTGTTTGGCTGTAAAGGTTCACTTAAAATAAGAACTTCTCTCTGTGGATCTATCTGCTGTCAACAGTTATAGCGACTACGTACAGTCATCCCGCTGTGCTGGCATCTGCAAAATAATCCGACATCTTTTTTTTTTAACAAGACTCACGCAACAAAACACTAAGCTCAGCTAAGCCACCAGCTGGCTGTAACAGAGTCAGTCTCTTTACTCTCTCTGTAGCTTTTCCAAAGTGGTGTCTTTCTCTCAGACAAATTAAACTGAACATCTTAAAAATGTTTAAATAATTCAAAACACAACACAATGAAATCGAGCTGTGTTTTCACCACATTCTGAGCTGAGAAACATTTCATTTATAGGAACTAGTAAAAGTGACACCTCAGGAAATTATAGCGAGCGTGGCTATCTGCGGCCTGTTACAGTAAACCTGATTACACCTCCATGTGTTTCTAACTCAAACCATTCTGATGGACAGAGGCCAGGTATTACGAATCCCCTTCAAACACAGATATGATGGAGGAATGATAGTCATTTAATTCCTATGTTATTATTCACAGATTTAACAGCTCATTACTTTAACTGTGAGGAAAAATCTGCTGAAAAACAAACTCTGCACTGCAAAAAAGCCATTCTACGGAAATGATGCCATAAAAAGATGAAAAACGTATCTAAAAAAATATGTTTTAAAGAACTAAGCTCCTGAAAGGTCAACCGATATCAAAATGTGCCTGAATTTTTGCTTTTGAATGCTAATATAGTTGGATAAAAATGGTGATGTATAAAGCAGATTTTCTCTTTCTCTCTCAGTAATACTGCAGAACCTCCGCCTCATACAAAAAAAACAACAAACTATTAATAGCAATACAAATACGTTCCTCTAAACTCAAAGCAGAAATCACCAGAGTCAGTTTACTGAATAAGCAGAAATGCCTTATCAGGATTTACACCATATGGAGAATAAATAAAAAGGTAGAATGGATCTTTCAGATGATAAGAACCCAATTGCTGTATGAGTTTGGCTAATAAATAAATGCTGAATTCCAGCACATATTTACACATTCACCTATTTACAGTCATGCTTCTAGTGTAGCTCTAATGGCGTCAACACTTTGGTTTACACTGAAAAACACAATTACTCTGTATAGTTCCATGAAATGTTGTACCACTGCCGGATTACACTTCCAAACGATGCTAATGTGCTGAAGTCAATTCAATTGGACCGCACTCGAAAGATAGTTTGCAGTGAGTAGGACTGAGTGAAAGTAAACAACAGTGTCCGCAAATGATGATGAAAGATGTTTGTGGTGCTAGGAAACTCTAGATGTTTTACTAAAATTGAAACCCAGTAAAAAATTACCAGAAAAAAGATCGAACGTGATAACATAACTTGACTCTGAAGCAACATCGTCTTCACTGTAACTCTGCACAGTGTGCTGCAGATAGGGCTGATAAACATGTAAACATAGTGCAGAAGCTGCTCTGATAAACAAACTGTGTGTTGACGCCACCATTAAATTACTCCGGCGTCGGTTTTAGAATGACGTTCTTCAAAAATGAAGAACGTCATGAAGAACGGCTGATTCATATAATCAGCCACAGATCTAAATCAATGGATCTGTGGCTGATTATATGAAGCCAGAGCAATATATTACATGGTTCTACATAACTACTAAACATCATGACATTAGCAACATTAGCAATTACTTCAAAAAACTGTTATACTTAAATTATTTAATTATTATTTATTTAATTTGTTTTGCTTTTTAACAATTGTAATCCGTTTTTTGGGTGTCTTGCGTTTTTTGCCACGTGCTCTTATACAAACACAGGACTACAAGCGTTTGCCCTGGAACAACTTGTACTATTGTCTGTTTTCAAAAACTCCCAAAAAATGTAGGGGGAAGTGGGACTATTCAAATTTATCTTTTCTCCCAGGGTGCTGCCTCGATAGAGCAGCCAGAAAGCACGAAAAGAATTACTACTGTACCTGTGCGAGTCTCATATCACTGGAAAACACACTCAGTCATCACGCAAACGTTGTTCTAGGGAGCGATCAACGTTAAAAATCGTGCCTGGTCCAACTTCCTCAGATGTTTCTTCTCATGTGCTCCTCGGCCACAGCGCTGCAGTGTGAAAACAACATCTGACTATTACGTGTAGGTGTTAAGTAGTTACTGTATGTTTTTCTGCTTTCAGCATATGTTCATGACAAGAAATGAGTAATCAAATGGAGATGTGAGGAATGTGAGGTTAGCCTGCTCGAGGCTTTGTGGTGTTTGTGTTATTTTTATGTTGCAGTGAAATTGAATTTTCCTTCCAGCGACTGCACATAGAAATTAGCCAACAATGGCTTACTCATGTTCTGATTATTGCTGGGCGCTGCGTGTAAATGTGCAAATAAAATGCACATTTATGGGGAGAAGAAGGTAAGATGAGGACAACAATAAAGAACAGCAAATTTAGGCAGGCTGGTATTATGTAGCTCCAAAACTACAGTGTAATAAAGTCTGCAGAAAGGGACTGAGCCACTGACGGCGGTGGCAGTGATGATTATCGTTAAAATAAATGACATCTGACTTACAAATATTGAAATTCAGTAACAAATGAAAAAAATTCTCAATGGAAGGGGAAACATCTGTCGAAAACCACAAAACTTGAGGTCCCTCTTCCAAAATGTGTTATTAACATCGCGCGTTGCAGCTGTTTACAATTTAAAATGAGTGGTATGGATGTGTATTTTCACTGAGGTGGTGTCGAGCTGCTGTCGTTCAGGACTGACAAATTAGTTGCATGTTATTTCCACTAATGGCAGAAGAAATTGCAGCTTCAAGTGGTCTAACAACGAATAACAAATGATCAAAAAGAACATCAAGGTGAAACATTCAAACTACTTTAATTATGTGATTAGCTTGTCAAGAAGTTCCTGTTTCACTGTAATAGGTATACAAACATCGTTTTAATGTATAGTGTGCTACAGTGTAATTTTTATAAACGACATCAGGGTATTTTAAAATAACATACTGAGTAAAACTCGAGCGCGGTCTTGGAAATACAGAGCCAAGAAATGGGGCAGAAAAGCCACAACATGAGGTGTACTTATCACCACATCCCTTAACCAAAACAAAACCACAGCGTGACCAAAGCGTGACCACACTTCGGTTCTCTGCGGAATGAGCCAGATGCACGAATGAGCATCAGCCAAGAGAAACAAGAGCAGGCTTTAAAGAAACCAAAATGTCGAGCAAAAAATGGCTGATACGTGTTTTAGAGGAGGAAAAAAGTGCCAGTGATTTGCAAAATTAGGCTGAATGTGAAAACAGACCACACAAAAGTCTTAAAGATCAGCTGACAGGTCATTACATGTAGAATGGATTATCATTTAGAAAAAACCCGTGCAAAATGCATTCTTTAACACCTGATTTATTCAAGCAAGAAAAAAGGAGATATTCAAAAAGATAATCAGCCAGTACATAAGAAATACTGATGAGAACAATCAAATTTAAGTGTTCTCCATATGCTTTGACACGCTCTCCAATAACTGCTATAGTGTTTAAGTCTTTAAAATAAGTGAAAATGCTCCACATGCTGTTGTTGAACTATTCAACAAAATAAAATAAAAAAGTCTACAGGCTTAAGGACACATTTTAAATTATTTGAACTTTCGGGTGAGGCATGTTTTGTGTTACAGTTTTCTTTCAAATGGAAACAGATGGTAAAATGCATGTAAGGAACCAAATCAAATTACAATCTGTCCAGTAATGCTGTAAATGTTGAAATAAGTCTGATCAGAATCGGGAAAGCATGTTTCTAATTATTCAAAGAAAGAAAATAAGAGAACAAAGGCAATGAACTAATAAAGGGAGCCTCCTAATTCCAAGTGTATTTAAAGATCATGTGTCATGAATGCTGATTTGAACCTTTAGCACATTTTTTATATCAACAGCAACTGAATCAACACATAATCTATAATACTGATATAACAGTTTGGTGTTACATGCGGAAGACAAAGGAGAGGAGAAAGGATGTTTGTTATTGCTGGTGCTTTACATCTGTCACTAAAGAATGCTCCTTAACACTAACATGTCCTCCCCTGCAATCACTATGATAACTTACACATGACTGTATCTACCTAAGCGCTAAGGAACGGGATGGGGAGACTTCCTTTACCGTATAAGGCGCATCACTAAGCTGCTTACCCTAGGGTGAGCTATTAAATACAAATACATATCTATGATACTTGCATGGGACAGAGAAACAAAATAAAGTAGAGGTAATGATAACATTTGTGGAAAAAATTGATGCACAAAATACATTTAGTGGGTTTTGGAAAATAAGCATTCAGACAATTGTATTTAAGTAAATATGTATTAAAATTCCTTGAACGACGAGGACAAGCCAACAGAACAGATAGGCTGTGTAGGTCACAAGGGGGCCCTACGAATAGGGAAGTAGGTTCAAAGCAAATGCAGTGATAGACCAGTGGAATCAGCAACAAGAGGGACAGGATACAACCTACGAATATCAGGTTATCCACAGCAGATTTATTCAAATGATCCCCAGCAATGATGATACAGCACACTAGCATTATCTACTTTGAAACACCAGATGATTAAACATGAGTCATCTACAAACAATAAAGTTATGCAGGGTCCAATGGGAACCGTACGAGTCAAGGCACATAACTATGGTGACATGAGTGAAAAGACCTGTCCTCTAGCTCGTATGCTAAAAACATGCGCCAATAATGTTAAAGTGAGGAAACCTCACAAAGCAAGCAGGACATGCTACAGATTTTTCTTTTTTACCACTTTGTGGTTGAGGTAGACACACGCACCTACATGTCCTTCTAAATCAAGTTTCTTCTCCATAACAAAAAAGTACCCTGGAGGTCCTGGTTAGTCCAACTTGCTGAACATACTTCTATACTTTACGTCTCCGCATTTCCGCTAGGGTCCCAGTGACGTAAATTTTGTTATTGGATGGTAAGCATGAGAATTTAACCAACTGTGTATGTACCCAGGCAACGGACTTGAAGAGGACTTCAAAGAAGTATAACAGCAATGTCTGTGTCTGCAACAAAATATAATCCATGGCTAAGAAAGTAGTATTGAATAACAATCGCAGGGCAAGATTCTTCCTTGGGAAGCTGCTGAATGATGAAAAGGACCACCACAACAGGAACAAGGCCACCAAGTTAGTCAGCAGCGAAAACATGAAACAGGAAAGACCAGGGCTGGCTGATTAGCAGTGACTGAACTTTCACAATAAGGAGATTTTCCACTAATAAAGTGATTGTGGTTGGGACTGGAGGGGTGACACTAATAAAAATGTTAACGTATTTTGGACAATCATTCATATATGTGAGTGTCCTGCCGAGGTACTGTCTATATGTGAAAAACTCTTAATATTCTGCCGTCCACTATAAACCTGCCTCAGCTCAGTCAGGCAATGTGTGAACAGAGTGAATGAGAGTGAACAGGGCACAAGTATAAGTTACTGGGTTGACCATTCAAACTATGTGCAGTAAGGACTATTGTAGAGGCCAGGGTCTGAATCTGCCACAAGGCCATTTACTGCATGTTTCATCCTCTCTGCTCTTACTCTCAGCTTTACTATCTAAATAAAAGCTAAAATGGATTTGAATAAACTCCAAAGCAAGATTATATTGAATTTTAGAGACACAGAACTAATTGCTGTTGATATGTTGCATTTTTTATTTTTTTTGAGAAAAGTGTACGATTACCTGAATGTTGCTGTTAGAAACATTCTCTGTTGGGGTTATTAGTGTAGAGGATTTCTTAGCCTGCACATTTTTTTAAATCTCGTTTAAACTATATGGATAGTTTGTGTGACATCATCCTGTATCCCATGTGAAAGTGTGTCTTAAAATCACTGGTATAGAGTCCCACGCAACACATCTAGCCAGTTTCTCAGACATGGATTGAATATCATTTTTAGTCTCTAACCAGCCTTAATCCATGTCTGGGAAACTGAACAATATTGTTTTTTTTATGTATCTTTTTGGCTTTGATGTTTAATATCAAACCAAGAATTTTAAAGAACTCTTTTTCCAAAAGAGGATTATTTTAATGAAAATTACTCTTAATAGGGAAAAGCCTTTCTTCAAAACAACAAACATCAAGGTAATTTCTCTCTGACAAATGACCAATGAGCTTCTTATGACATCAGTTTGATGATGTCTACACCAAAACCTACTTTCATGATTTCCCAAATCATCATGTTTTTTTACCATTATGTTTCAGTACCTCCAATATATTTCTCTACTCAAATCATTATGTTAAAACTGAATAAGATTAGCAGCATCTTGGCTCTTCTGGCACACAACAGAAACAGAAACAAAGATTTGATTCAGTTCAAAAGAGAACTAAGTAATGAGCATAGTTGAATAAACAATGATGGATTTACAATTAGGTCTATACGCACAGAAAAGTCCATGCAGGTGCACCGAATCCCTCCTTTTCAAGAGTAATGTATTTACCAAAGTGGGACATGCACACAAGGAGATAATTTATCATAGCTGTAGATGAACAAAAAGACCAGGCAACAGAGTGATGCACACAATAACCTACTGGGTACACTTTTAACTTTGTACAACATCTGGCAAAATTTAAATTATTTATTCTGAAAAGAAGAAGAACTGGCACTATTGGAAACTTTTAAAGCTGTAATGTTATAAAAATCATAAAAGAATGTGTTTGTAACAGGGAACATCACGTTTTGACAATTCCTGTTGTTGAGTCTAAATAACAGACAACCAGCTTATAAGAGTGGCTATGAAGGAATATGTACAGATTGGATATTCTGGATCATTTCTAGGACTTCCATGCAACCAACAAGAAAAGAAATCATGGGCTATGAATGTGCTGTCAGACTTGGTGAGAAGGTAATTTGCTGGAAAAGAGACTTTTCTTCAAAAAAATACCGGTATAAATTAGAACTTATTTTATACATCAACAACACAATTTATTTTGCCAGCCAAGACCTAATTTTCTGTTCCGTATCAGGAATCAAAAGCGCGTCGGGTTTACCACAACTTGTAGTGTTATGACTGTGCTATTTTGTTTTTGTTATCATTGGCAAGCTCCATTTCAAGCTTGTTAATCTAATAAAAGTTGCAACTGTGTTTTTAAAGTGCATTAAGTAAATCTGAAAATACATCAGTTTAATTTTTTTAATTTTTATAATTACGTTTTTTTCCCCTGAAGTGACCATACCTAAAAACCAAAAATATTTTTTACTCTTTTTTTATATCCATGCCCTCTACAACCACCAAGAAACAAATTCAAACTGCAGCCACAAACAAGCCCCGACTTAAACCAAGTGGTTATTGTGTAACAATTTCAAATAAAGGTCTTCTGCCTTTGCAGATCTACTCAAACCAAAACAAAGTCTTAACCATCACTAAGTAAATCATGTTTATGCAGTTTCAGTTTTTGAAGTTATCGTATAGCTAGCAAAGGTACCAGTTCAGATGCTTATACTTAATTCTGGAGTACAGTTGGGTTTTTGGAGCTTTGATTGAAATAAATTAGGAAAAATATGATAATTTATTTCTACCGCCTCACTGAATCAGACAACAAATTATTGGCTCACAAAGATCCAGCATTCAAACATGCGACCCCAGAAACAAAAAAATAAATAAAAAGTTATAGTTATTAATCATTCATTTGATATCACTTAATATAAAGCAGGGTTTAAATGAGATAGACTAGGAGCTTAACTGGGCAGCTGACTTCCTCCTCCTCTTAACATCTTTTTAATGTTCAACAGTGTGGGAGCTGTCACTGGAGAGCAAAAAAAAGCAAACAAGAATTCACAGCATAGTGTGCATTAAAGCAGTCTGCTACACTTAACAGGCTTCATACCCACTTTCTGGCTCCTGATACAAAGCAGATGTTGATATCTTTTTCTCTGACAGGACATTATGCATCATTTCAGGCATTTGGTTTATTATTATGGAATATATCTAACCACACTCTCATGACTATGTCAGTCACAGAGATTATATATTCAGTACTTTTTAAAGGCAAGGGTTTATGACATTTTAATACCAGAGCTTGTGGTCAAATACCCATTTTACACTGTAAAATGGGTATTTGAGTTGTAGTTGAGGTAATACAATGTTTTAAATGATTCTCTCTCAGCTTTCCACTTTATTGATGGTGGTATATTTTTAGAGTTTTGATCAACTTGAAATTACAACTTGTTCCCCTAACTTTCTGATATTATTTAATTGAAAGCATGCAAGTAAAGTTTCACTGATTGTGCACTGCGTGAAACTGAAATCTGTTGGGTTGATCTGGCTTGTTAACTTAAATAAACCATTTAACCCACTGACTTAATATAAGTTGTTCTTCTAACAACTTCATCTTTTCTCTTACCTTAGTATCAAAATATGACAATATGGAGCTGGTTAAGGTAAATAATTTCAAACATCTGAAATTATTGAAATCATTTTGAGCCATCTTATCTATAGTTTTGCATCTACTGGTTTCACTGCCAGGGCTGATGAGAAACAGCTTGGACGTGTTTCATGCTCTTTCCGCAGACGACTCACTTACTTTATTGTAATGCATTTTTGTTTTTGTTTTTGTTCAAAGACAAATAGCTTATTATGTTGTCATGCCTAAAAATATTTGGCTTAAATATATAATATTTAAGCCAAACCTAAAACTGTTTTGTGTTTCTGCTTTAATAATTTATAACGCGCCTCTTTTGGAACAAATGGAGAGAAAAAAATAGAATAACAACAAAACAAGATGTGGTTGTGTGCTACAGTTCTCCAGTTTCTGGAATTTATCTTCCAAAATCTTTCTACTTGGACTTCTCTTTAGTTTCTGGTATCCATAAATGAGTAGGAAGACTTGATTCATGTCTAGTCCCACATAGTATACGATGGATGGGTTTGTAAGTAATAGAGAGACAATCCAAAACTAGGTGTAATGATGGTCAGCTAGCCTACTTTTTTTCTGTCTTATTCATCAGTTTTCCATCCTTAGTCTCCTTAGAATAATCACTGTGCAATTAATGCCTCATTATATTGTATCAATGTGTTGTTACAGATAGAAGACCGGTATGCAAAGACATTCAACTGTTGGAAAATTGAAGTAAAGACATATATCCAAAGGGCTCTACCCAATCAAATAGTTTACAATAGTGAATGTTTGCCTGCGGCTCAGTTGACTTTCATTTAGTAATATCCTAACACGGGGGCTTTTCTGAGTCACATTTTTTTCCATCATGGAAATTTCCTGAATGACACTACACATATGTTGTCTATAAATCTAGGTTCATTTTGTTTTTCAGTCCAAAACATTTACAACATCATAAGAACCATAGTAGTCCAGAAGAACAAAACATCATTTTACTAGGGTCTGCTAAACTGTGCTGCAATATATCCTTCATGGATCATTGGAGCGACAACAGTATGGCAACAATGCCCTGCAAAATGTATTTCTCGTGTTGAAAGCTATTTGAATTGGGAGATGGAACAGAAGTCCAAGTGAGAGGATTATTCCAAGGTGCAGAATAGATTTAAATATGATGTGAAAAACAGATTTAAAACCAAAGGAAACAAGGGAGACTTAAGGTCTTTTGGCCAAGCTGAATAATCAGGCTGAAGTGATCACTTCACTGGAGCTGAGCAGCACCCCCAGCTGTGCCCGAATATGACTTGGAATTCATATTCCAAAATCAGTTCCATAAATCAGGAACTGATTTATGGTGTAGTGAGTAGACAATGCTTCTCATTCCTGTTGGCACATTTGTGCATTTCGTGATTCACTAAAATACAAGGAGTAATTGATACTTACAGGAATCCAGAGAAGTTAACTGGAAATAAATGACTGGACATTTATAGGACACAAACAGTGCTGTTTGGATCAGCCAAGTGCATATGTCATGACTATGATGTCCCACTTGGGGGGGGGGGGTTAGACTCAGTTTTATTGCTGTGTAAGCCAGAGTTTCCCCTGACTTCCAAAGTTAACGACTACAAAAAGGAAGAAAAGGTAGAGGGAACACAAACTGCTAAGTACCACCAGCATTGTTTGGAAAAATAACAAAGCAACAATTACACATGCCCCACATCAATTATATGTAACTGTTACAGCTGTATAATGGAAATAAAATCGCACTGCCTGTGTTCTGCTTCTTCTCCAGAGAAGCATTTCCTTTGCAGGCTAGGCAGGGTTGACATCATATAGACAATAAATCAAGCCAATGTTATAACTGTTTCTTGTACCTTCTTGTCACCCTAAGAAAAGTTATAAACAAAGATTATTAATGTGTCTCAATCCTATGATGTTTTACATACTGGACCTGGCTCTCTTCTTAGATTGTCAGAGAATTTATACTTCAGTATGGAAAAACATCTACAACCTGAATAAATGTATGAATACACGGTACAAAAACAATCAAACAACCTGCCTTTGTGGTTTGTGAATTGGCCTAAAATAGTGCAAGCTCAAAAGTTATACTCACTAAGAGCTTCTGTAAAGTATACACCTACTGGGCACTTATTAAGTACGTGTTGCCGGTACTTGCCTTCAGAACTGCTTTAATTCTTCATCGTCCATATTCAATAAGTTTTGAAAACATCCCTCAGAAATATTGATCTAGCCTCATAGTTGCTGCACATCCATGATGCGACTCTCCCGTTTTGCAACATTCCAAAGCTGCTCTGTTAAACTGAGATCTGGTGACTGTGTAGGGCATTTGAGTACAGTAAACTCAGTGCCATGTTCAAGAAACCAGTTTGAGATGATCTGCACTTTGTGACATAGTGTGTTATCTTGTTGGCAAGCAGCCATCAGAAGATTGGTATGCTGTGGTCATAAAGCGATGGACATGGTCATCAGAAAATAATCAAGTATGTTGTGGTCTTTAAATGATGCTCAGGAAAATATCCCCAGCACTATAACAACACAACTAGGTTCCTGAACAGGTGACACAAGGTAGGATTGATCCATCCATTCATGTTGTTTATACCAAATTCTGGTTTTGCCATCTGAATGTTGCTGCAGAAATTTTTGTTGAATTCTGGAGAGGCTGTGTGAACTGTGACCTCAGTTTTCTGAAAGAAGACATACACTGATGGGAGTGTGGTCTTCTGCTGCTGCTTCAGAGATGCTTTTCTGCATATCTGTGTTGTAACATGATTATTGGAGGTATTGTTGCCTTCCTGTCAGCTCGAAGCAGTCTGGCTATTCTCCTTTGACCTCTGGCATCATTAAGGTATTTTGCACAGATCCGCTGCTCCTTGGATAATTTCAGACCATTCTCTGTAAACTCTAGAGAAAACAGTACGTTGTCTTAACTGTGACTACAGGTCTAAATGCACTGAGTTGCTTCCATGTGATTGGCTGATTAGATATATGCATTAACAAGCAGTTGAGCAGATGCACACAATAACGTGACCATCGAGTGTATTTTTCCAATGACTATGTCTCACAAGACATTATTTTCAACTGCTCAGCAAGAACTGGAAGGCCTTTAAATTTGTAACACTGATTCAAATAAAGCACTTTGCTTGATTATACTCCATGCAGTATTCCAATAAATCAGCTCAAGCTAAGCCACAAAAAGAAAAATGACCTAATTTAGGAGAATTGATGAACTGTGATTTCATAAAAAATACAGTATAACAGAAAACAGCACTGCTAAAAGAAACAAACAACTTTGTCAACATAAACCCTGCTACTGGCAACAATTATGACATAAATTCTGGGTGTTACAATGTAACAACACAACACCCTGAAGATTCTGCCAAACAAACACAAAGCTCAATGTTAATCAAACCCTTGTCTGTTATTTTGTAAAGCTTTTATGTTGCACTCCTATGTATTTTTTATTCAAATGCAACTCTGGAAACAAAAACCCTACACAGCTTTTCCTGCCTTAGCTCTAGTATGAGCCAAGCATATCAAACGCTATGACTGGAAATGCAGAATCCTAATTCAGTACAACCCATAATATTGAAATCTTAATGTGAAACAACTCAAACAGAAAGTGAGAGAAGATCAGACCAGAAGCGAAACTGAGAGATATATGTGCAGAGACAAATGAGCCCTGGTACTAATTCTCCTCTGGTCCTGTTTCCTCAGTATGATCAGTGGTGCATCAGTGTTGTGCATACAGTGCCACTGCATGAGAAAAATAGGTCTATTTTTCTTTCTGGTAAAAAATTCACTGTAAAATGCAAATTAAAGTAATACAATAGCTTCAAAAAATATATTGTGATGACTGCACTGAAAAAAAATCTTCATTGAAAGCATATCACGTTGACTAAAAGCTAGTCATACACACTACTTCTTTGTAACTTCTGCAACACCTCTGCTCACAGCCTTGTGGACTGTAAATTTCTGTGGTACTGATGCCCATCTAGCAACACCTTTTACCTAAACAGCTCTTTCGACAGTGTTTAGCAAACCAACAAAATGTTCCGAGAGGTGCAGACACACTGATACTCTACAGAGTGCGTAATGAATGCCATAAGCCTTTATTTTCCTTTGGCAGCTGAATCCTGCCAACTTAAATGGTGCTTGGTTCCCTTTGAAGAACGTCTCATTCATGCCAAGGCATAATAGCACTGTGCGACTATATTTTGAGAAAAATGCAGCATGCAGATTCATGCTATCAAATGCCAATCACTCTAGTCTTTTTTCCTAATAATAATAACTTTCTAGCATTATATTATAGCATTTTTTAAAAGACGCAGTTACAAAGTGCTCCACAGTTTGAATAAAACCACACATTAAAGATAAGCATACATATTCCAGCTACAGTCTCACATTCATTTAACATAAATACTTCCATCCATATTCCTTAGGTGTATACCATGTTTAAAGTAATGGGAGAAAGTGTAAGGATAGGCTAACCTATACAAATTAGTTTTCAGCAGTCATTTCAAACACACGACTGATTTAGCCGACCTGATAGGCTGAGGAAGGCTGTTCCAAAGTTCAGGAGCTACAACCTGAAAAGCATGATCACCTCTGGTTTTCAAAATAAGAGTGTGGAACAGTTAAGAGACTGATCAGGTGATTGGAGAGGCCAATTGCTGGAATAAGGTCTCAGTAGTTTTCATATACACACAGGGGCCAAGGTAGGGCTTTATATGTTACTAATACTTTTTAAAAAAAAATTAATTATGAATTTCACTGAAAACCAGTGAAGGGCAGCAAGAAAAGCGGTGATGTGTGAGTGCCAGTTTGTTTTCATAAGCACCCGAGCTTGCTGCATTCTCGACCAGCTAAAGATGGGCTTAGAAGGAATGGCCAATCTCCTTAGAGACGCTGTCAGGGCCAAACCTGACAACCTCAGCTGACAGTGATTCACAGAGGTAGGAGCATCTGTTCAGGCTGTTGGGTTTAACAGAAATGTACAGCTGTGCATCATCAGCATAGAAATGGCTAGATATGTTTCTGAAGCTGTTAAGCAGATGATGTAGGGGTAACACATATAACCCTAATATTATGAGCAGTGATGACAGCAGTTACAGTTACAGTTATTATGAACTCTGAAGTGTCTGTGTAAGTATGATAAAAAACGTTTGAGAGTAGTGCCAGAGATGCCAACCCAGCTTTGTAATGTTATTGGGAGTGGGATGATCAGTGGTGTCAAATTGTGGAGTAGTCACCTTTATCCAAGTGCATCAGAATATCATTAGTAACTTCCAGTAAAGCTGTTTCAGTGGTGTGGTTTTGATTGGAATTTGTCAACGATACCATGTCCTTTAACCAGCTGAAGGTGCTGATGAGCGACAGTATTCTCAAGCCTTCTAGAAACAATGAGCAGTTAATAAATGGCCTGTAAAATGTTATCTAAAACACTGGGATCTAGGGAGGTTTCTTTAAGCAGAGGGAAGATGCTGAGTGTTTTAAACTAATCTGGTGTGCAGCGAGATGAAAGGGTCTGATTTATAATAAAGAGAAGGCAGCGGTAAATGACAGACAGAACCATCCATCCATTTCCGTCCGCTTATCGAATTCAAGGTCAAGAAGGGGCTGGAGCATATCCCAGCTGACAAGAGGCAGGGTACGCTCTGGACAGGTCATCAATCTGTCACAGGGCTAACACACAAAGACAGACAACCAGTCACGCCTCCAGTCAATTTAGATTGAACAATTAACCTAACCCTATGCATGTCTTTGAGAGGAACCTTGAGTACCCAGAGGAACCCACACAGACCTGTGTCAAACATGCAGACTCCACAAAGAAAGACCCAAGGCTAAATTCAAACCCAGGACCTTCTTGCTTGCTAACGACCACACCACCATGCTACTGCAGATTGGACTTCTTGAATAAATTTATAAATGATAACGTCAGCTGGGCAGGACGAATTGTACATGTGTGAGAATATATCAGTGAGCTGTCGTGGAAATCAGATTAAACTTGGGCAACGGGACAGGTTGAAAGAATCCAGACTTGAGCTAAAACCCGATGCCCCTAATCTTGCCAGCTAAGAAAACTTATAAATTCTTCACAGTCATCAGAAGACATGACAGGGAAAGCAGACTGAGCAGGATTAAGGAGTCTGTTAATGATGTTAAACAAGAACCTTGGACAGTGCAACTCATCTTATTCAGCAAATAAGATGCGAGTGGTTAGTAATTCCTTCGTGTGGAGGTACTGAACATGAGATTGTGTTTATACATCCCCATTCAGCTATTCTATCCTCTTTCCTATGATGACTACAATGAGATTTGCAATCTGACCATTTTTGGCTGACAGACAGTTATCAGCTCACACTGTGCATGCGACCTGAAATGCACCCAGGACGCATTATCTTGGCTCTTAGCTAAAACAACTTTTCTTCTTTAAGTAAACATTGTGGGAAACAACTGTGGCTGCAGCCAATAACCGTAAACCAACATCGTTATGTTAAGAGTGTGTTTGAGATCTGGAGATCAAACAGGATGTTACTGTGTGCTTGAACCGCAGCCAGCAGTTTGTCAAGTGATGCAAAAATGGACCTCTCTAAAGTCTGTGAAATGTGGAGGAGACATCCAAAAGGCTACCATTTCTTTACTTCTCAATGTTCTTTCCCAAAAGCACATACAGCGATAAAGGCTTCTATAAATCAAGCTCACTGATAAAATGTTTGAAATTACTTCCCTAAATAGGTCGTATGATTTTGCTTCCAAAGCTGCAGCACACCCACATTGTGAGCTCGAATCAAAACATAGAGCATTACCAAGCAAAGTGGTGTTTGAGCATTTAGTATCTGTCCAAGCCAAAATTAAATAAATTCTCAAGCATATATCTTAAAGGAACACCCTAAGGAGGTTTGTGTGGGTGGCGGTGCAGTAGCACGTCTGTAGTTGCCGCTAATTAAATGATTCAGCTTTGTGGAAAACTTACTCACACCCATGATGAAGACTAACGACATTTATTACACTCGGCTGCTTATATGAAATCTGCCCTGTCTCTTACACATTTTTAATATGACCATCTCTTTAAAGTATGTAGTGACGAGTTGGGTTTTTTTTTTATTATGCCTGTGAGGCACCCCTTGCAGTGAAGACAGATTAACTTAATCCATAGCCTCTGACAGAAGTTTTGCTGCGGGGCATAGCTGTGTCCACTATGTCTGTGAACTGTCATAATTAGAGGCAGTCTCTGAGCACAGACAAGGCCAGTCTAAAGGCTTGTGTATGCCTATGATCCCTTTAATTCACAAAGGATGATAAGGTGGAGAATCCACATCTGTCACAGGAAAACTCTTCAGAACATAAATACATGCCTACAAGCGCAGATATGATAACTTTTATAAACAGTAGATAAAATGAAGAAGACGTTTAATTATTATTAGCCCCAGGCAGTGACAGCTTACGCACTCTTCATTTACACATACCATTCAGTGCTTCATGAAAAGAGAACTGCACCCACTGTCTACCACATCAAAACTATTTTATATTTCACATTAACAAATCCAAATCTGACATCATGCTGAGCTACGTGCATTGGCACAGATTATAATTATAACCCTTTCATTCAAACATTCCCACAATCACAACTGCATAGAAGTATAAATCACTCCGCTGACAGTCTCTGCTGTACCTGTAACACGTCGTAACCTCTCCCGTTGACTTCACGCAGGGGTACTTTGTGGTAGAAATATTATTTTCCGAGCATTTCTCACTGCGGATGAAACATTTCGAAAGCAAAGTCATAATTTCATTGCACATAAACTGCAAGGACCTTTCAAGTCATTTTGGGTTCAAATACACACGCAAGTTTACCCGTCAGTGACATCTTCTTCTTGGTAGGACCAAAGCAAACCTCCTGAGAAGCACATGCAGGTGACGGTGAGCAGAAGAAGACTCCCGTTGTGTTTTAGCAGCATCTCCTCGGTCCGGTCACCTGGCGTCTGTTGACAGTCCGCACTTTCAGGGGTAATCTCCTCACTGCCGCAACTTCCCACACACGCCACACAGACACACACACACGCCAACACACAAACACACAGTGGAGCGCAGAGAAACCCTCCCACTCACCCAGCGCTTGTCGGTGTGTAACCGCTGCTCATTCTTGATGTGCCACTGCAGGACCTGAACTCACTTTAACTTCCGCTGCTTCTGTGATTAAAGAACTTACGTTTTAAGACTAATTTAAAGTTTTTTAATTCCCCAAAATGTGTTTTAATTAAAGTAGAAGTAGTACCGAGGTAAACTTCTGGTAAATAGTGTCTCCTCGGTTAAATGTTGAACATTGACTGGCAAAACCCTAAACTCATTCAACACTTTTGAGCGCGCAGGCAAATGCACGTGCGCAAACACGCGCTCCGGAGCTACTGAGCGTTTTGAGCTTTGCTGCCACCACGCGGCTGTAAATAAAATAACACCTAATTAGTGTTCATCAGTTCAGTCACTTTAGGTAGGTGTACTTAATGTAGTATGTCTCTGTTTTAGCACATCGCTACTCTCACATTCCTAATGTTATAAAGTTTTAACTGTAAACCTTCGTGATATTGTTTTTCTTTTAACTTTTAACTTTTATTTCACCCCATTTTGCCTTCAGACTTGTCTTAATTACTTGAGAATCTAGAAATTGTGATCCACGTTGAAATGATAGCATCATACAGTTGCAGCAGATGTTTTTAGTGAATATTCAATTACATTTTATTTATATAGCACCAAATCACAACAACAATCACCTCAAGGTGCTTCATTATTGTAAGGTAGAGACCTTAAAATAATACAGAGAAAACCTCAACTGTTGAACGACCCTTTTTGAGGAAAGAATTGGCAACATTGTGAAGGAAAAACTCCCTTTTAGCAGGAAGAAACCCAGAGCAGCCCCATTATGCCTGTCCTGAGCAACCTCCTAGTGTGCCTAAAAGGTGGTGCAACTCTAAATAATGTCCTGTCTATCAGAAGATGAGCTTCAATATCTGAAGAAAAGTGCGTGTCCGTGATGCAAATTTCCCATTCCACCGCATCTCAAAAATAGATGAGTTGGACCGAGACTATTGGGTGTCATTTTCAAGAAACCAGTTTGAGATGATTTGAGCGTTGTGGCATGCCGTGTTATCCTGTTGGAAACGGCATTTTGTGAAAAATCCGTCAAAACAAACAAAGCTACACTAACTTTGTGTTACATTAAAATCCTGGGTAGTTTTGTCCTGGATAAACAGGTTAGCTTACAGTACTGTGGTGAATTCACAGTAAAGCATTGTGTTGGACTGATGATACAGTGGCTGTGGTGCTCATGGTCAGGTTTAGGTTATAGGAAGTGTTGCAGAGATGAATCTCCATTTAAGCTGATGATGATTAGATTAATTAACTGAATTCCAACTTTATACCAACTGCATACTGTCAGGTATAAGACAGGATAAATAGTATACTGTCAGTGTAGAGGATGGACTTCAGCCAAGATAGCTGTGAAACTGTATACATCTTGTTGAATTCAGTTGTGTAAATCCACAAAGAGCTGCAGGTCAGCTGATCATAGCCTGTACACTAAGAAAATCTATTGATGCTCATGTTAGAAATTATTGTGAGCTGTGATTCTTTTCCCTACGCTGAGCCGCTACACAGAATCCCACTGTAACCCCTGACTGTACTCATTTTATTGCTTAGGTGTGAAGGTAAAGTGACCATCTACAATGTAGGCAACAATGTAGATGGTGACTTATAACCGAAATCAAACAGCTATTTTTAAAAAATCCCCTTTCGTCGCATGTATCATGCATTGGAATTTCAAGATTTGTATTTATTTATTTATTTTGGGGATCACGGTTGGCCCCATGGACCACAAATGCGAGACCTGATTTTTTGTCCCAGTCAAATGTAAACACTATAAATATGAATTTCAGAAATGTTTTTATGTTGTTTATGCCAAATCCTGACCCCACCATCTGAATGTCACAGCAAAAATTAAAACTCACCAGGCCATGTAACATTTTTCCTGTCTTGAACTTCCCATTTTGGTGAGCCTGAGTGAACTGTAGCCTCAGTTTCCTGTCCTTTAATGACAGAAGTGGGAACCAGTGTGGTCTTCTGCTGCCACAACCCATCTGCTTCAAGCTTCAGTGTGTTTTTTGTGGAGAGATGCTCTTCTGCAACTCTTGAGTTACTGATGCTTTCCTATCTATCCATGGTCTGGCCATGTGTACATGTCTAAATCTTTTGAGTTGATGCCATTGATTGGCTAATTAAATATTTACATTTACAGGCAGTTTAACAGATGTGTAACTAATATAGTGGCCACTGAGCGTATATAGGTTTGTATTATGCATTAAGTAGTCAAACAATCCCCACAATGGGGGGATAGGTTAATTGAACAATCTAAATTGCCCATAGGTGTGAATGTGCGAGTGAATGTGAGTGCGACTGGTTGTCTGTCTCTGTGTGTTGGCCCTGCGACAGACTGGTGACCTGTCCAGGGTGTACCCCGCCGCTCGCCCTATGACAGCTGGGATAGGCTCCAGCGCCCCCCGCATTTGCCTAGATCATAGGTGTCAAACTCTGGCCCGCGGGCCAAATTTGGCCCGCAGCCTAATTACATTTGGCCCACAAAGCCATACCAAATTACTATTAGAGCTGGCCTACTGGTATTATGCAGCTAATATATATATTGTTTAGTATTAAGCTTTGCTTGTTCCATATTCACTTTTTCAGCAAAATGTGTTTGAGTCCATAAGAAAAGATTCATTCTTATATCTGGAGGAATAAATATATTTCAATAAATATTAACGTTAGCCCGCGACTTTGTTCCAGTTTTGAATTTTGGCCCACTGTGTATTTGAGTTTGACACCCCTGGCCTAGATGTATGTCTACCTGACTCACACCTCAGTCATGTGGCTTCTGTCACTTTGAATGGAACTCATTAAATCCAGAAATCAGTTCAATTTTCCCTGGAAAATGTAGAAGTGTAAAGTTCCTGTCTTAGATAATGTTTTTGTAAAAGAGTTTTACCAGCCAGGAACTTGTTTAAAAAAATCTGAATTATAACTGAATATCTAGAAGAAAAAAAATCAACTGAAGTGCTGCAGATCTAGCAGTCCAATTTCTACTTTATTAAATCATGTTAAAAAAGAAATGCTGACTTAGGATTTAAAACACCACTCATTAACAGGTGTGTCTTTTCACTGAGAGCAGAGCAGCCTCTCTCATCCTGACAGATCATTACACAGAAGAAAAACTATTCCCAGTGTGCCTCCATCCCATCAACTATGTAATGATTCCCTGGAACCAAGTTGTAACGCTCGTGCTCTGCTAAGTGACCTCGCTATCTAGCTCATTCTTTGGGTCAAGTGATCTACGAAGACGGAGGAGAAACCCTACACTAATAATAGGCTGCTGCTGACTTCACTTCTGATTGACCTCGACCTCGCTGTAACCTCCAACAGCGGGCCTGATATAAGCACAAACGCCGCTCTCCGGCACCTGCGAAGCTCAAGAGTTCTTCAGTTTCTCAGGAACACAGTGTGGCATTACAGGGAGTTGGATAGCGGAGTCACTGAGGCGTCTGTAAAGGATATCCCAGTGAAACAAGAGGACTGCGGTGTCTCTTACAGCAACTGTGGTACCTTTGGGGAGGTCAGTCAGGTATGATTGAGCTTTATTCCGGACATTATTTGAATTTCTATTCATGGGGAACTTCTTTTTCCCAACTGAAGCCTGTCAGACACACCTCCTTCAATATCACTTAGCAGAAAATTACACCTGCAGCTTGCCTAAATGGGACTGCTCAAGTGTGACCATTTCAAGTTCAGTGGTAAGCACCGTTTCGCTTGTCTGTCTTTCGGAGTCATTACAGCAGAGCCTGGGTGCTCCAGCACTGAGCTGACGGTGCAGTTCAGTTCCTGGCCACTTGATGGCCCTTTCAACCCAGAGATCTCACCCCCACCCACCCCCTTTCGCCACTATCGTCATCATTGCCCACAAAATGGATGACAGCTTTTAGCAATACCAGGGTGCGTCACGACTCTGAGGTGCACATGCTGTGCCATTTATGTTCCACCTGTTTTGATGCCTCAGCAGCTCGAGAGCCAGAGAGTGATCATGCCTGCAGCAGCACAAGGATCCAATTAATGTTGCAGCCTGATACTGTATCAAAGCTCCAGGGCTGATAACCTCAGCATCTCCTGCCTTAGAGAACATTATCTGTGATTCTTTATGTAATTAATTTGTAGGAGAAAAAAATGACAACAGAAGAAGAGTTTTACCCTTTCTCTGTTCTACTTTATGTATTAGTTGTAAGTAGCACTTCATTGCCTCTTTCAAAAAGGTGTTTTGCCTTATGACCTCTATTTATGGATAGGGGCTGTTTCTTCTTACCTCTATCTTTACTGCTGATTTAATTTTTTCTTTTCTTTTTGTACTTTTAATCCCTGTTTTCCTCCTGTGTTATTTTAAACAACGAATTCCCAAATTAATGACACGTTAGAAGTCACTATGTGGCCTTTAATGGGAACCATTCTCACTGATCAACTACAGTGTTGTTTGGGAAGAACTGGGGTTTTCTGATCTAAAAGGATTGTTTAGACCACCTTTTTTTTCTCAGCAGACACTTTTTGGGATGTTTATTGCCTGGACAGGGGAACAAATAAAAGCATGGGGAAGACAAAAATACTGTATAGACACAAAATAAAATCACATTAAAAAAAGAGATGAAAGGAAGCATTTTCTATAGGAGCAAACAAAGGCCAATAGGAAGAGCTGCCCGTGAGTGGACTTGGTTGTTTCTCTTGATCAAGGAGCTGTCCTTGCCTGGCTAAAACTGTCTGCGTTCATAAAAAGGGTAGAAAATACATCGCTAATCTTGGATGTGCTTCTTTAAACGCATTAAGCGGCATCAAATATACTCTGTTATTTGCTGGCAAGAGCAAAATCTGAAAAGGAACATGTTGTACTGCACTGATGAGCTATGAAATCACAATACGTACATGAAAAGTTGTTCAGTGCCTTGTAGGTTCCTGACAATGACATTAACCTTTTCCATTAACCTTTTCTTGCTTAATTATAATGCAGCAGCCGACCATAGCTTTTTATCCTCTAAATGCTCCCTCACACATGGGATAAAAAAAAGAGTATGTTGCAGGGAATGAGCACCCTACTGTCAAAACTCCTCTCCTTCCGTCTTTCTCTCTCTCTCCAGAGTGCAGCACTGCAGTGCTTTCCTGCACATGCCCAGACAGACTGGGAGAGTGCCACAGCAACTTTGAGCACACTAGAAATACTAACAGCCTGCATCACAGACACATTTGTGTAGTCCTGCAAGATGTATTTGCATCCAGAGAAAAAACCTCTAAATCTGTAAGATTATATATATATATGTATCTTTTGTTTCCTTTCCCCCCCTTTTTTTGGAAGGTCAAGGTGCTGTTGACATGAGCACATTCACTGAAGCAAAGAGGGTTGTCTTTGGGTGTCAAGGTCAACTCTACCTCCCGTCATCATTACACCAAGTCTTTTTTATGATTACATACGCTTTAGCTTGAGGATGAATATAACCCTCATTGTATGCATGTAATTCTGTGCTGTATGAGCTAATGATCCGACCCCTCTGGATCTCAATAATGTATCAGATTGCATGTGCCATATAATAGCTATTATTCTGAGTATATATATTCTGCTAACCTTTCCTTTCTCAAACCATCCGGTAGCTTAGCAACTCTAATGGACAGACTTTTCTTCTAGGAAAATATTGATGTTAGCACATTATGTTGCTCTTCTAGTCTACCTTTTCCCTTAGCAAGATGATAGCCTCTATTTTACTTTTTGTTATAGTAGTTGGAACAAAAATAGGTTAGCGATAAAATCAAAGAGCAAACAGACGGAGTCATAATTCAGTGAAAGAAAAGATCATAAATGAAGAACTGGTAAAAATGAAAAGGATCTATTGTTGTTTCTCTAGAAAAATCAAAGAAAAAGTGAGATTCAGTTACACCGAGAATATTTCTTTCTTGAAATCTTTCCTATAATTCGTCAAACATGATAGACCAGGGGATGGATGATGCACTTATGTTGACCGAAAGCGTCTATATTGTAATAAAATGGCTATTTATACACTCATTTTAAAAAATTAGCTACAAAGATCTTTTAATCTTATAATTCCAGTGTAGGTAATGGGGATGCATATGTCCATGCTAAGTTAAGCCTGACTTGAAAATTGACTGAACATATGTCAAGTCATATTCATACACAGAGTAAAAGACACAAAAAATTGTATATTTGTTTTTATGCCAAATATAAAATAGCTTTTTAAGTCCATTGTTTCCTTTTGGAAGTGTTGTATGAGATGCCATGTAAGGATGTGGCGGGCGAGCCGGTGAAGCTCAACCTTCAACACTGTGCTCTCCACTGTTGTGGCAGCAGGTTAATGTAGAGTTTTCTTACTGCCATCTCAGCGATGGTGACTTGCTTCTGAACATGTCACTGTGGATCTGCCTCTCCCTCTCTCTTTCTTCACCAGCTGTTCACTGCTGAGTCACATAAGGATAGCAAGAGATGTGCTTTGCTTTACAGTTGCTGTGAAGTTTCCCATCCACACAGAAACAGCCTTGGCTCTGCATGGAACTGAGGAGGAGAAAGAAAGACTGTGAAAAGCACTGTTTTAATGTACTGCTCAAAGAAATTAAACTCTTTGAAAAGACATCAGATCTCAGTCATCATAGAGAAGAAGACAATCATTCACAGACAATCTGAAATCACAGATTAATCTAACCCTACTAACTACATGTCATTGGACTGTGGGAAGAAGCCAGAGTACCCGTGTGACATGGGTAGAACATGCAAACACCACACCGAATGACCCCAGCCAGATGGTAAATTTAAACCCTTCTTGCTGTAAGGCAACAGTGCTACCTCACCACCATGCTGCTCACCCAATACCTGCACCCTGCAGATCAAAGGAAAAAAATGATGCACCTGACACTGGTTGAACATGAGGCCAGGCACTTTCATGATCCTGGGACCCACTGCACCAGTGTAAGGTCTGACAGTGGGTCCTGGGACAACCGTTTCATCCTGATACCTAACGCCAGTCAGGGTCCCGTTGCTGAGCCTGTAGAGGTCAGCGCATCCCTCAATGAAATACCTCATAAGACCATCAGTGACCCACAGATAAACTGGCCACGCTGAACGACGTAACAGGCAGCACAATGCTCTCTATGGTTTCTCTTTCATGTCTGTCACATGAGCTCAGGGTGAACCTGCTCTCATTTCTGAACTCGACAGACTCGAGCAGTAAGAGCTATAAAAATCTCAAGGAAGCTGCGAGAATTTAACCGATGTCAAAACATCACTAGCATTTATAGAGAGATGAAAACATACTTGGAATACTGTACATGTCAGTTCATGTGTCCTCATCACAGAGCTGTAATCAATAAATATAACCTTAGTGCAGTATCCTTGAGATGACCACATTTCATTGCCTCTCCAAGTCATTATACTCCCATCCCCAGTTGTCCTGGCTACATTTCTTTAGTTCATGACAGACACACATCCACATGTACAATTGCACATGTGCAGTGCACTACAACCGTCCTTGAATTAATTCTCCTTCTCCATCCTTCTATCAGAGCTAGATATGCATTTGATAAAGGAAGAGATTTACTGACCTCTGTAACAAAGTAATGTCAGGGAAAAGGCAAGATGGTCAAAACAACTTAGAAAATAAACTTTCTAGAAGTGAAGTCGACAATGCTAAATTGCCTTCAGTAAAATAACTGACATGAATGTTCCAATATCAGATGGATGGTTGAATGTTTTTAAGATATTAAGAGTTCTGGTATTTTTTTATATATATTTGGGTAACGTGATCGGCGAGCAGATGGTTGGACTGTGGCAGCTCATGCAGTAAAAACAGGCAAAAGAAGGATTATTTTTCATCAGTGGATCCTTAGAACTAATGTGACATTTATAACAAAAAGAGAGCTCGATGTTATTATGTTACCACTGTAACTGTACATGTAAACACAGGATTTTAATTTGGCATTCACTTTTGCAGTCAAAACTTTAAAAAAAACCCGTGTGGGTGTTGTGTTGGTCAGATCGTGTGCGGGTTTCATAATATGGCTCATCAATATTTAAATTAGTTCTGAAGCATTAGGCACTGGGCCTGCATATCACTGATTTTATGGCACAGTTGAGACAACATGCACCACTACACCGAGCCACATTGTTGGGTGGGTGAAACTATTATCACACCCATTTCTTTTCCTGTCATGGTCATGCACTATATTTATTTGCAGCTGTAACACTAGTTTTCCATTCCAGTAGCTGCTAGTTAATGATTTAATTTCCTTTAAAACAGCAACTTCACAATGCAACACCATTTAAAACATGGTGTTGCATTGTGAAGTTGCTGTGCCATATTGTGGCTAAAGCCAAAGCCTTAATACCGACCTAAAAATATAATGCAGAGGTGCAGCTATCACCAACACAGTGACCATTCTTGGCAAGGTGTAAGCACAAAGGTGGGGGTATTGCCTCAGGAGGCGTTACTTCCCTGTATGTCTTGTCCGGTCTATGTCTGTTAAAAGCAATCTATGTTAACAGTACATGCTTTTCTACTGGAGGGAATCTCAGCATGTGCATATACACCAGAAATCAAGCCTAAAGCATTAATGGTCAGTTTAAAAACATGTATTTCAAAAAAAGCTAATGCACAATAAACATATTTTCATGCATTTTTTTTCTTGTTGCAATCTATTTATCAACAATACACTACTCTTGAGCTGCTAGTCTGAAACCTTGAAGTCTCCAACCCTATTTGACAAATAATGACATATGTGACATAAAGAAGCACTGTAATTAGCTAAAATGCATTTTTATGACTCCATGCAGTCCTGCCAAAAACTAATAATAAGTATAATAATACAGTAATTGTTTTCTGCATGACCTTTTGAGTCTCTCACATTGCTGTGGAGAACATTTTGTCCACTCTTCATTACAACGTTGCTTCAGCTCACTGAGGTTTGTGGGCATGCACAAAGAAGTGTGCATAAACTAATTTTAATCATGCTGAGGTCTGGACTTTGACTGGGTCATTGCAACACATTGATTCTTTTCATTAAGAGTCATTTTGTTCTGGATTTTTTTTTTTTGCTGTGCTTGAGATCATTATCCTGTGTTGGCTGAACTTTAACGGGTTAGAAGTCTTTGGTATACAGAGGAGTTCATGGACATCTCTGTGACTGTGAGTGGCCCAGGTCCCGTGGCTGCTAAAAACAAAACAAAAAAGCTAAAATCATCAACCCTCAAGCACAACTGTGCTTGGCAGTTTGTAGGAGGTCTTCGTGCTGATACGCTGTGCTTGGTTTTCTATCAACATGGCACTGTGGATTAGGACCAAGCATCTTTGCAATGTGTCAGTAGGACATTACTCCACAAGTCCAGTTTCTTTAAATGCAATTTTACAAACCTGAGTGAAAAAAACTCTTATTTTACAAAGAATAGCTTCTGCATCCCTTCTACAGCCCTGTTATTATCATGATCATTATGATTATTACTAGAAGTGATATTGTAGTAGCAGTGATAGCTATACATGGTGTAACAGTAACAGATGGATAAACATATCTGTATTTGTAAATGACATACTAAGGAGAAGTAATGATCTATAAATGATGAATTAATCACTCACTACTACCTTAATAATTCTTAATGGTGTGACATTATGGTAAAGTACTACCAGTTGTTTTTTCACATATGGAGCAACCCTCCAAAGCACCTGAAAACATACTAATAAAATAAGTGCCATTCTCTCTGAATGAAGAATTAGTACTGTGAAATGAAAGCAGTCCTGTTATCAAAGTCTAAGATACTCCATGTTAAACAAGTTGATACGTGACTTTGTTAGGATGCCTGGGTCGTTGACCCAGGGTTTTTGAGTTTATTATATTATTTAGAATTTCTAGTCTTTGGGTTTTCGTTAGAGTCATGTCTTATGGTTTGTCTCTGTGTAATCCTTAGTTGCTGTCTCCCCTGTCTGCTATATCCCCGTGTCCAGTCAGTGTCTGTGTCTGCCCTGGTCCCACATCTCTGTTCCCTCTGTTGTAATGCCTGCATGTGAGTCTGTGTCTTTTGTTCAGTCTGTGTTGTGTGTTTCCTGTTTTACTTTGAAGGTCTCTGTCTTATCTCAGTGTGTTCAGTTTACGCTTCCTTGTCTCGTCAGTTCTGATTTGCCCCAGCTGTGTTTCCCTCCTGTTGTCCATTCCCTGATTGCTCCCTCTATGTATTTAAGCCCTGTGTTTCAGTTTGTCATTGTCGCGATCTACCGTTTATATAGCTGTGTGTTTTTTCTCAGTCCTCTGGTGTAAGTTTATTTTGATATTTCCAGTTATGTTATATTTGAGTTTAATATTAAAGCGGTTTTGAGTTTAAGTTTTGTCTCCGGAGTCTGCACTTTGGGTCCTTCTTCTGCCTGCACACAGCCATCACATAACAGACTTACTTTTGCTTTCTCACTGATGATCTGTTAATGTTTAATGTTGGGGTAAGATGACACCTAACAACTTTGCCTGGTAGTTGGACCCAGCACACATTAATCACAGGCTTAGTTATTTGGATGCTAGCCAACTCATTTGTTATTCTACATCTATAAAAAATAAAAGCAATTTCAAATTAGTCTGTTTTTTTCTTAAATCATGAGATCCACTTGGCTTAAAATGCTGAAATGATTTGCAGAATGGCCATTAACACTATATACATGTAAACAAGGTTTTCTCCCTATACTTGTCTTGTAAGCAAATGTATGCAAAAGAAATTTACTGTAAAGCAAAAGCAAAAGGTCCTTAGTGGACTTTTTGGCAGGGAAAGACTGTAGCTTGCAGAAATCTTAACAGTTACAGCACAGCGACTGGCAGCTTTCACACTTACAAACACCCGATAATATAATTACAGCCGAAACCTTTTGACGGGTTGGCACTTTGCATCGTCTACTCATTTACATTTTTCCTCATCTGGTGTTTTTCTACCTATCCAGCCTTGTGTATTCTTTCAAATGTGTCCTAATGAAACATTTTTCAGTCCAATATCTCATGCAGATTACTGCTATGCTGTCCAAACTGATGTTCTGCGAGATGACCTGCTGACTGCATTGGCTAATTCTGTTTCTGACCTCAGCTGACCAACTTGTCAGTCATAGACCACAGTCGACCAAGGCCCTGGCAGTTTTCTTGGCATGCTTGAGAAATGAAATGTAAGTAAGATGGTAATAATTAAACAAAGTTACTTTATCTACATGGGTGATTGTGGCTCAAGAGTTGGGAGTTCGCCTTGTAATCAGAAGGTTACCGGTTCGAGCCGGACAACCGTCATCTCGCCGGACAGTCTCGCTCCATTGTGTCCTTGGGCAAGACACTTCACCCGATGCCTACTGGTGGTGGTCAGAGGGCCCGGTGGCGCCAGTGTCCAGCAGCCTCGCCTCTGTCAGTGCGCCCCAGGGTGGCTTGCCATCACCAGTGTGTGACTGTGTGTGTGAATGGGTGGATGACTGGATGTGTAAAGCGCTTTGGGGTCCTTAGGGACTAGTAAAGTGCTATACAAACACAGGCTGTTACATAGTTGTTGGGTATAGTTTGAGACTGCTGTGGGTCTTGTAATGTGTGACTTTGTCCTGCTGTAAGAAACTAATAACCAAAGACAAACATGGCTTATAGCAAGTTAGTGCACATCCCCCATTTTATATTGAACAGAAGTATGGGCATGTGATATTAATCATCTATGTACATGAGACCAAAATCAAAGGTTTTGGTCTCATTAAAAAAATTCTCTTTCTTCTTTCTTTGTACTATAGAGCCTAATACATACAGGCCCTGGACCCTGTTTAGATCTCCTGTGGACAAAGAATCTTAGAGGATAGCTAAACTATATAGGATCAGTTACAGCCACATACAGTGCCAGTACACTTAAGTTTCTTTAATTTGCAGCAATCTACTGCAAACGGTTTTCTTCTTCTTCTTTTCTTTATTGTCTATCCTGAAACAAGATAGTACATAACAGGGATCATCATGGTTTGGAGATCATGTGGTACCTCAGACTGTGGATGTCTAGCAGTGATAGAGGGAACCCATGTTGTTGGTGGTGCAGTCAGTATGTCACCTTGTCTGGTTTTAATCTTCACATTAGCAAGGTTTCTTCCTATTAAAAGGGAGTTTTCCCTTCCCACTGTCGCCAAAGTGCTTGCTCATATGATTGTTGGGTTTTTCTCTGTATGTATTATTGTAGTCCTTAGGGACTAGAAAAGCGCTATACAAATACAGGCCATTTACCATTTACCATAGGGTCTAACTTACAATATAAAGTGAATTGAGGTGACTGTTGTTGTGATTTGGCGCTTTATAAATAAAATTCAATTGAAGTCCTCCTTACCAATAATGAAGCAATATGTCCATGAAGTATATCTGTAAGTTCTCACTAAAGGCAATAAATGTGGTAGTTTAGATGCTGAATATCTGCTTAGGCCCTAATCATTGCTACAACAATTAGGGCAGCACAACACAGGGATGGTTCAGTATTTCAGTATTAATCCTGTCTCCAAATGAAGCTCTTTATTTTGCCTTTTATTGAGATATATAGCTTTTTGTGCATGGAAAATATTTAGAAAGGGACAAAGTCTTTAGAGTTTTCCCCTTGGCCATTAACTAAGACTGCTTTACTTATGTCATCCCAACTGATCAATTCAAACATACTGAGATAATTGGGGGGTGGGGTGCGGGTGGGTTTTTTTTAAAGAGACGCATCCTAAAAACAAGCACAATGTTGGCTTTTAAAAAACTACAGTTAACTAAGCGGTGAATATATACATGTCTCCACTGCTGCAGAAATATAAAGTATAACTCTTCTGATAGTCTGCAGTCAGTTCAGAACACTTGAAGCCCTCAAGCCTTTTAAATAATGCATTAAACAGTGGCTTTCAGGTCAGTGCTGGGAGGCGGTGATGGTAAATACAGCATCAATATGGATAAGACTCATACAGCCTTGTCACTAGAGTCTTGGCCACTTTACCCTCTCTCTCCCACTTCAGCCACATAATCATCTCAGTCATTCAGCACCTCTCACAAACCAAAGCACATTTTCACATATGCACAAGCGCACACACAAAAACAAAGTAACACACGATTGCATAGAAATGACACTTTTGCTTTATCAATTATTATTACCTTTTTCACTCACATAATTTGGTTTCCTTTATGTGGACAGTAATAATTAAAATGATGTGCCGTAAAAAGGGGGGATGGAACAGGAAATGGACCTAAGTACATTTTGGAACAGTAAAGACTTTTCTGTCCTTCACTATGCATCAGAAGTGTCAAATTACAACTGAGACACACTGAGTTTCTAACCATTCTCCATGTAGTCGCAAAGGGTAGAAAAGCTTTTTGGAAAATAGTGTCCGTCAACTTTTAACTTTTAAAAATATATAAATTGGTTTAAGTACCTGCACATGTCATCTGGCTAATTTAATTATCAAAAGTAGCCAGACTCAAGGACAAGCTTGAAATTCAGAACAAGGCAAAAAGAGACAGAGAGGAGAAAGAGAGAGAAGGGATGCATACTAACATATGACACAATGAGAAATGTGTTCTTTTTAGTCCTTGACAACCTTTCTTAAAACACAATTAAACATAGAATAAATGAATGGAAGGCATTTTGCTTCTGTACCATATCCATTACTTTAGCTGCAAAGTCTAGCTGCATGACAAAGTACCAACACGTGAACGGTAATCTGCACTAAATCAGCTGCTAAAAGATGAATGGATGGATGACTTTTACCAGGTCAGAACAAAAACTGCTCCTTTCATCTGTTCATCAAAACAAATAGTTTGTGCCCGGGATGCTATTTATCCGGGCTTATAAGCACAGGCATCCCTCGGAAGCTGAGTTCAGGTTTTCCAAGTCTGTTGTGTCTCTGTTATGATAGAATGCATAGTTATGGTCAAAGGTTTACATACACTCATGTCCCTGAATGTCATTGTAATTTTGGGTCTTCAATGATTTCTTTTTCCAGGGTGGAATGAATGTTCAGCACACAGCTTAAGTTTAGGATTATTTTCTAATCCGTGAAGAGTAAAAAAATATACATCCAGGCTCAAATATACACATACGTTGACCAAATGCCTTCTGGAGAAAAGTTTTAAAGTCGCACGAGACATAAATGGAGCTATTTGGCCACAATGACAAGAGGTATGTTTGGAGTACTAAAGGCGAAAATAAGGCTCTCAAACTTAAGAAAACTGGACCAGCTGTTAGGCATGGTGGTGGTAACATCATGATCACAGATCAACATTTTCTTTTCATTTGATGGTCTAACATTAAGCTTCTTGAATTGCTTTTATAAAGTCCTGACTTTAACCCTATTGAAAATGTCTGGACTCTGCTTAAAAGCTGGGTCCATATCAGGAAGCTCATTGATTTTAATGAAGTCAAATTCAAACTTATGCACCCAATTCTCCTTTGTTTTGTTTTGTTTTGTTTTGTTTTTTTAAGTCACAAAGAGTTATGCTGTGCAATAATTCCACCTCGGAAAAAGAACAGCTCAAAGAAACCAATAAAAGCCAAAATTACCCATAATGTAAACTTGTTACTTTTGACCACAAACGTTGTAAAATATAAAGTCTTCTGACCACAACTCTGTCTGCTGTATGTAGAAAAGATTCCCCTAACTTAACTTAGAAACTCACTCTGGCTAATGTATAAATAAAGGACACAAAGAAATCTTGCTTGGATAAGGTGATTAAAAAGTTTTGACACAGAAAGTAAAAATATTTCCCAGCTTGACTTTTATTTGAAGAACCCAACCAGAGTCTGTTCTCAGATCTACTGCACTTCTTTGTAGTATCAAATAAATCTCTGTGACTTGTCACCTTTGCTAGACGCTACATGAATATCTGATCAACTCCTCTTGGTTAAAGGACATTGTGGGCTGATCTAGAGAAGCTGTTGAAAAGGAAAAAGCTTGCATGGAATAAACAACACAATATGTCTGTATCTGGTGATCTTTTCTTTTTTAAACATCCAAGGGGGTAAGGTCATGCTGTGAGTCAGTCTCGTTCAACCAAGTCTTTATACACCACTCAATATACTGTCAAGAAAGTTAGTGAGTGGGCTAAAATGGTATGAAATTGAGGATGTTTTATGGACACTTAGGAGCTGTTTTCACTTTCATTTTTACAAGGAAAAACTTCTCAGCGGCAAAAAAAAAAAAAAAAAAAAAAAAAGAACCAGCGAGTATACATAGTCAATGGCATTTTGTGACTTCAAGCAACTAATGGAGAAGAAAATGCTGCCAACATGAGGTGAGCAGACCCTAATATCAAACTACCAAGGAGTCCAGGATGCTGGTGACTGTCATATCACAAGGTAGCAATGCACAATAAGCGATTCATTCCTTGTGTAGACACAACTTAAAGGGACTTCCACATGTTAATATCTTATATAAAAATGTCGTCAATGTTTTCTTTGCTTGTTATTGCTTGAAAATACTAAATTTCATTCACTTTCTATGGTCTCGGGTCAGCATGTTGCTACAAATCACTTCCTGTGTTGACCTGCGTGCCTAGGCAAACCTGTAATGTATTTACCAACCTCTCATATGTCAATCACTGGTATCCTGTGCTCTCATTGGTAGTCACTTCAATTGCTGGCCTTGAAGTTGAAAAACAAAAAACTCCAGACCTGCCCAATTTGCAGTTTTCACCTGTTGCTGCTTGAAGTCGCTGCTTATCATTGGCTTCTGGTTCTGGTTGCCACGTTGTTTCAAGTCACTTCCGGTGTGAATGCAACTTCTGTTCACTTTGATATGTGTGGCAAATAATAAAAGTTATAATAGAAAAGAGTAACCCAATCTCTGTAATTGCAATTGTGTATTTCCTCTCCATGAGAAAAACTAAACGAGAGGATAAATGGGTTTATTTTTAGAATTTCACAGGGAAGAGGCACTATATAACCAGAACCAGAGCTACTATATAACCAAAGCGCTATCCAGTCTCTCATTTTATGCCTCAGGACATGCAAATAAATAACTAAACAAACAAAAAAAGCCATGAGGTACATGCCAGGGCCTTTTTCTCCTATAGCCACTTGTCTATTCTGTGTGATTTTAAGATGACAGAAAAAAATGGATATCATTCTATACGGTAGATGAAAGAGGATACTTTGCTGAACGAGGCAATAATGGCAGACAGAACAGGCTTTTGTATTGTGTGTGTTGCAATAGAAAATGTAAGACCGATGACTTGCTGGACTCAGCATTACAGGAAAACGATGCATCCAAACGATCTCGAGCAGCTTCTATTTCATTTGTAGTTGGTGTTTATAGATGTGTCATGATGACGGATGTCCATCACAACCATAAAGATGACCATGAACTTTGAGCAAATCTCCGTGTACTATGATCATCAAACAGAGAAACATGGAGGGAGCTGATTATGACATTACTAGCAGAGAAAATGTCACTCAAGGAATTCAGATTCAGTAACCTCTGTGAAATGCCATTAACCTCATGGGTAATACAAGCTTTTAAGAGACAGATCACCACTCAGCTAGTTGTCAGGATTCAGGGACCACAGACCAGCTGTAATTTGACAACAGGGCAAATAGAAGGTTAGATAACTGAAACAACCCTTTTATCTTTGTAGGCCCACTTGAGAGAGCAAAAACATCCAAAATTACATTTATCTTGCTCTACCTTTTATGCATTTGTGCCTTTTTATTGTAGACTACAAATGTCAGACTTAATTCTGTCCTCACCAGAGTATCTACAGAGTTCTGTCCTCTCAACACTTCATTAGGTGTACGTGTTCAACTGCTCATTAACACTTAGATGTAATCAACCAATACAACGGCAAGAACTCAGTGTATTTTGGCTTGTTGAAATTAAAACTGAGCATCAGAATGGGGAAGAAAGGTGATTTTGAATGTGGCTTGGTTGTTAGTCCCAAGATGGGCTGGCCTGAGTAATTCAGAGAAATGCTAATCTACTGGGATTTTCTCACACAGACATTTCAAGGGTTTACAGGGAGTGAATATAAATGTTGCATTTAGATGATAGAGGCAGAATTAAAGCAGATCTGAAAGCAAAGAAGGCTCTATCAAAGCCATAAACCATTGTTTTCAAAGTAAGCCACCAACAGAGTGCGGTGAGTTTAAGAGAGGCAAAGACAAATGGTTCACAAAAAGTGTGTGTGCATGTATTTGCATGTATTTGTGAGACAGCAGAATGAATCCAGGTTCTCTAGATAAAATTAAGCTCTGGAATCCATAAAAAACTTTGACTTGTCTACTAAAAAACATTGATTTCTCTCCTCTGCGCTCATTCAGGTCATTGGAGCTTTGGCCAGTAGTTTACGTCAAGTGGCCCAACTGTTTCCCTCCTGTCAATAAACCACCGGGACGCCAAATCAGAATCAACAAAGCACTGATCCAGAAATAGCTCCCTCCTACGATGCTGACAGGAAGAAACTTTGCAGAACAACACGCAACCCACCCCCAAAGTAGGGGAGGGAGAGAGATCATCTGGCCTCTTTGTTATGTAAATTGACTGAATCAATATGACAAATGTACTGTGAAAGGGAAGAAATACAATGCTTTTTCATCCCCACCAGCATTCATCACAAGCCTTGGTCTTATCACCACTCCCAGCCACGTGGAAACACCTGATTAATGACTGTCACGTGCCACCTCCGTGAATCATCAGGGCACGGGTGAATGAATAGAGCATGAATTAGATGGTGACACATAAGGATAAGGATAAGGATAAAGCTTTAGGATATACACTTACAAAAGAGTAGTCTGTGCTAATTAATCTACTCTTTTAGTGATGTAATTTCTATTTTGAATACACCGAGATGGCTGATTATTAGCAAAAACATTGAAAATTTAATAAAAATCACGAGCTCTGTGTTGGACTAAAATATCACTGCAACATAGGCAACATAGTCTTGACTTCAAAGGACTCTATAGCTGCGCTAATCGCTTTGAAGGAAACGCTAACATCATTATTCTAACATGGACGTAATGACTACACTAGCTATTTTATGGATATAGTCCTGTATACCAGCATTTCATAACGAAACGGAGCCAAGGCTGACAATGCTTTGACAAAATAGTATGGTTTATGGACAGATTTAAATTTTATCTTTTTTTTTTTTTTTTTTTTCTTTTTACCATATTTCAGGGAAGTCTACTCTAAAGCTGTTCAAGCATTACTCTTAAATGCAAACTTGATGGTGGCTCCAGAGTAAATGTTAGGAAGAAAACAAAGTTAAACTTTAGGAACTACTGCACTTCAATACTAAATATCATCATGTCATTCAAAAGCGGACCCTGAAGATGAAATTCTGCAAAGATACAGTACTGTGAAAAAGTCTTGGGTCACCCCTCATTTCTTCATATTTTGCTCTCGAGGACTGTGAAAGAGAAGCGCTGATCTGACTTCCAAGGAGCCAGATTTCTTAATGTTTAAAGTAGTCTTGAGTAATAGTTCTTTCAGAGTTTTTCTTTGTATGTTGGCTGTTTCTTCACTCAGTTTTAGTCCGGTCCTTGTACCTCATCTGTCATGTCTTAAAGATGTCTAAGTTTAGTGGACTCTACAGTGTGACCTGAAAGAGGAAGTTTTCACAGATCACTGATTTATTTACACAAAGGAATAACTTACACAGGGACGATCACAACAAGAAGTATTTCCAGGAATCAAAGCAGGAGATTGGGCGTGAATTCATGCCTAGAGAGGAGAGGGAGATTAGTCCAGGTGAGTCTGTCAGAGGGAATTTCACAGTGCTGCTTCAGAAGTGAGTGGTAAGTGTGAGTGAGGAACAGCTTACTTTAGAGTGTCGAGGGAGAAGCTCCGGAGAGAGGCACTGGTTTTCTTGAGGTAGGTGCTGGAACATAGGAAATTTAGTGGTAGGATGGGCAGCAGGTGGATGATACCACACAGAAAATTCGGTGGAGACTATATGCAGGAGCTGCCTCTTGACTACAGGCAGATGAGGCACGTGATGGCTGAAGAGTGCTAGCCCAAGGCAAGAGTGGGAACCATGTCTTGAGGAAAGAAAGTCAGAAAGTCATGTCCTAAAGAAATAGGAAAAATCCAGCAAAAACCTGACACAGGACCAGAGAACAGCATCTGGCTGTTCAGTTGATTCATCTACTGTTCACTGAACCCTCATCAGAAATGCTTTCAATAAAAGAGTGGCTGTCAAGAAGCCATTCTTAAGGAAGGGAAACGAAAATAAAATTACCCAAGAACTGAACTGAGGACCCAATACTTATGCACTTTCATAAATAACTACTTAAAGAACTGAAAACTCTGAACTGCATTTTGCAATGTAGAAAAAGTAAAGAGACCATTAGTCAAGCTATTAGCTTTAGTTTTCACAAAGAAAAGCACCTTTGTTGATGTGGCTTTAAAAGCCACGTGGCTATCCAGTGTGTAGAGCACTCTTGATCCTTAATTTCTGGTTGAGTACATTTAAATCTGTACATCTGTACACGTCGGTTCATTCTGTGATGTAATACTTTCCTCTAATGAGACCGGAAACCATCTGATTATCACATGGCTTCTGACAGAGTCTGAAGGGCCGGCCTTGGAACATGAGGGCAAACAGATATTTTTCTCTGAACTTTTCAGCTTACCGTTCCCGAGTAAATCTTAGACTTATTTATGCAGTATTTACATGTATGAGTTGCACAAAATGGCAAAATACTTTTATCTCTGCAATGTTGCTTTCCTTTACTCTTCCCTCGTCTTTAGTTTAGTCTGTTTGATTTGGATAAATATATATTTAGAAATGTTATGAAAACAGAAATAAAGCTTTTTGGAACGTAAACAAGATTGCAGCAGAGTGCAGCATCATTTTGCAAAACAAATTATTTATTCTATCTTTTTTAAATTTACAAATATGTGACCCAGTAATTTATTGCATGTGAAAATATTCACATATGAGGAAAAAGAATCCATAAACCTATGGTATGGCCCTTTAATGTAAACAGTTAATCGCCCCTGACAGCAATTCAATATAGGCTCTGAGGAAGGATGCAAATCTGCACTGCAACAGCACTTCTCAAAACCTGAGGCTGTCGAACTTGTGTGCAAAATAGGCCACAGAGATGTGCTTCTTACAATGATAATGATGGTATTAATGGTTGAAAAAGAAAAGGCTCTAGTGGTCCAACTTAAAGTTAGTGGTCCAACCAGATTATATCAGGATTGCATCACACGTCTGTCATGCAAAGACCAAGATATACTGGGCAGTACGTGACTGTCACATGATTCTGTTGACTTTAGAATAAAGGAAGAGGTTTAGAATTATGTTTGTATGTTTGGCATACTATAGCTTGGTAGTGAATGAAGATAGTACTGTCCAGCTTTCATGCTTCTTGAAGAAAAAGTTAAATATATACAAATGCATATTACTGTTTCAGTGTATGATTTTTAATGTACATTGTAAAGTCAGCATAACTGAGTTTTAAAAGCAGCACATGGAAAAAGTAAAAACTCAAACTTGTTACTTAAAGTTCAGTGAGCTGATTTCAGTCATTGTGCAAATGTATCGTTTATAAGGTTGGGGAAACCTGCAGTCGTCACTTGAATGAGTGACGAAATGTTTCTCCCACTGAAAACGCAACATCCAGATGAACAGAATCAACCTTTTGGGATACAACAGACATCCAGATGAACAGAACCAGGAGGTATTAAAGTTAAGAAGTAAAAAATAATTTTATTATTTGTATATCCCTTTCATCAGCAGTGTTGCTCATATGTCACCTGCCACTGTTGCAGGGTCAGTACCAAAGTACTCATGGGAATTAAACTTGGTTTAAATGATTATTTTAGCTAACATATAAAATAACAACTAGATTAAAAAGGAGAACTAACTGAAACTGGATTGTGGACTCTTGGAAATCCCATAAGCGAATATTTTATTCCCAATAGGAAATTTAAAAAAATCATTTCAAATGTTCAAATTGACGAACTGATAATATTTTAAGAAAAAATAAAGTAATTTTGACTTTGATGTCAGTATCATGTTTCAAAAAAGTTGGGATCAGGGCAGCAAAATGCTGGAAAAGTAAATGGTGCTAAAAAGAAACAGCTGGAGGAACTAAAACCTAAAGACTTAAGAAAACACCTAATAAATCACTATAAAAAAATACTGCATTACAATTAACATATCGTCTCAGTTACAGCAGTTTTACCATATTAACGGAGTCGGGTGTAGTAATAGCACTATCGGGGGAACTAGCGGTAGTAGCAGCACCATAATAGAATTACATCTGATCCCTTTCATTTTTTATTATGGGGAGGAAAAAGATAAAATAAAAGCTTATGTTGTCTAACAGACGGGTCGGGATTCCACAGCTTAGACTTAACGGGCTGCAGAGGTCATTCGCTCCTTAATCCACCAAATTACAAATACATATTTTTTATGGATTTGTTTTTATGGCTGGAACTCAGGCTGCCATCGCCCATAGCAGTTTTACTACAGTGTGATGGATGTGTAGCTGAGTCTGCTCTATGTGTAACAACCACAGCATTTTGTGGTCTATTCGAATTCTTGTCCTGATGAGAAAACGTGCGGAGAATCACAATATTGTCATTAGTATGGTTATGGAAACTACAACAAAAAGTCGATTCATGAGGGATTTTCTTTAATCTGGATGGCTTTAACGATGGTAGGATTATTTACTGTTACGCAGGAGGCTTTAGGTGTCACATGTCTGCACGGAGTTTAGTATAGGGATAGGACTCTATATCAGAGGGAAACCTCTGACATCCATGTACCCTCCAGCTGACCAGATTACATTTTGCTTCAGCGATGAATAACTGATACAGAATGAGGGGGGATTTGAGTTCATCTGTGCACACTTTGTAAGAAAATGCATACATGCGACTTTCCTGCAAACCTAAGCACCCATGTTTAGATAATGCATTTGTACAAAATGCTGACAATTTCAAAAAATAGCATTATTTTGTTTGTTGATGAATGGAAAAGTCCTTTTATTTGGAAGAATGCTTTAGACACAACACAACTGCCATGACAGACAAATGCTTCACCAGGAAAGAGGCTGAATGATGATCATGTGGCAAGATTGATGAGCATACACGCAGCCCTAAATATTTTCACTTTGCAAATGAGCAAAAACTGAAATGACCTTTCATCAGTACACTGTATTAAAATTGGATGCCCTCACATGTGCCAGATTTTAAGACCAGATTCAGTTCATTCATGCTTGAACACAATGCAGACGTAATTTCCTCAGATCAGATATAATCCAACAGCATTGCGCTGTAGTGATTAATCGTTATGAGTAGTTCTCTGAAAATAAAATCATCCAAAAAAGGCCTACTGCCTACTGGCTGCTGTGTTCATATGTAAACTGGTGATATAACACATAATGTCACGGTGAGTGGTGTAGTTACGCGGTCATATGTAATATAATCACATGACACGCTGCCTGGGTAAACACCAAATGGATAAACCTTTATTTATTTATTTATGTTGGTTGGTATTCTTATGAAAGAATGACCAAGTACTGTACTATGTTTTCAAAGTACTAACGCACTTTATGGTATTTATTTACAGTACCTCGACTCTTGATTGTTTGTTCATAGGCAAGCAAATAGAGATTTTGAGTACTATACTACAGTACCACAATAGGTATTTCTATAAACTAAGAACTTTTGCCAGCTTTCTTTGCTTCCATCTTATGAAGTGTGAGATCTGCTGCTATTCTGAGTCTATGGCTTACATTTATTCAAGTACAACTGTGGGCTGCTTAGACTTTGTTTCAGTATAGCCACATCTACTACTCTCTAGCAGACTTTGAGCTGAGGGTCTTTTTTTACATATTACTTCCACATGCCTTTGAAAATGCATAAAAATGCATGCCACTTAAAGAAACATCCAATGCACAATAACAATAACAATATAAGCAACAGTCTTTTCTCTCTTATTCTTCAGCCTCACAAAACTTTATTTCCATCAGTTTGGATTAATAGTTGGCCTAAAGGCAAGAAAAAATGTTCAGCATTGCTGTGAGTACAGAGAAAGGGTGATCAATCACCTCGGCCTGGATCAGTAGCTGGAGCTTTTAGTGCTGACGCTTATGTTTGGCCATGTTAAGCCACAGAAGAGTGCACTTAAATGTAAGGAGAAAAAAGACAGATGAAGTGCAGTGATTTTTCTCTTGTCAATGCTGCCCTGTTCAAGTGACAGCACACTACAACAGTTTTGCATCACTGCTTCTGAAAAACACTCAATGTTTTATGAGGGATATTCAGTTCGGTTTAATTTGCTGGGTGTGATGCAAACAAATCCAGTAATTATGTAACAGTTACTAGATTTGTTTGATCAGTCAGTGACTGATGCCACATCCTTAAATGATTGTGTGTTAGTGTAGATCACAAATTCAACAATAACTCGCACTCAATTATGTGTCACTGACACATAATTGAGTGCAAGCAGGTGTGACAAAATAACAAAGGGGTTGATTTTCTGCTTAGTGCAGTTTTTACTGCTGTTGTCATATAAACTCTTCTCAAAGGACCAGTTTAGTTTCAAAGTAACCATTTTGGAAAGATGTGAGTAAGGCAGGGCCTTTAAAGCAGTTATACAGTATCTGAATCTTTAGGCTCCCTGAGACCTTTCAGACTGTTTGCATTTTGAGCAATGAAGTATCCAATTATCCAAAGAAAGCTTTTCATACAGTCTGCAAATTCAGGCTGTGGATTGCTGGCAACCAGAGGAAGTGCAGGCATGATTTTGAAGCTGATTGGAACTAAATTTGCAAACAGTCAATACAGCAGTTACACTAGCAGCAGTATCTTAAATTTTGGTGACCATCAGTGACCACAAGGCCCTCCTTCTTAAACGGCTAATGGATGATGTGCAATGGCATCTTTTTAGAAAATATCCGTCTGGCACGTTCAGTGTGCTGTGAACTGAGCCTTTCCCTATGTGTGTGTGTGTGTGTGTCTGTATGTGAATGTGTATTCAGTAGCACATTCGCTGACTTCACTTAATATTAAACTCAGACTGAACCCAAACTTATTACACCCCTACTGCGAAGTTGTTTTGGACAGCTGCCATTAACTGTGACTATCCTTTACAGTACGGCCCCTTTATTACCGCAGTGACAGCAAAGCAAGAAAAAGTGAAGATTCCTTTGGAGTATATAGCAAGTGCTGAGCCGCCAAGTATTAGTTCTGTTTACTGTAGTGACAAACTCACATCTGGACTCTTACTCATTTCAGTTATATCTTGGCAGCCTGAATCAGCTGTGTGCTGTTGCTGATACACTCCATGCCTCCTCCAACAAATGACTTAGTAGTTCCACCTGCTTTGAAGAAGCAGATTTTTAGTGGACACTGGATTAAAAAACAAGAGTCAAAGAAACTGCTTTGCAGACAGACATCATGTTTTATACTTAATTAATTTCACAAATGAACCCAATTTTCATGCTTTCAAACTCAAGCTCACCTTGGTCTGCTGTGTTACTAAAAGTCATGCTATGGGTCTTTTCATTGCAAGGAGAAGGGCCAAATCACTGCATGCAAGTATGTGTGTTTGTGTGTGTGTGACTGTCTTCACACATGATCTTATTTTCTTTTCTAATTAGCTAAGCCTGCTCAATAACTGTATAATATAAAACAGTCCAGAAATGCAGTATGTTAGATTTCCAAAGTTGATTACCACTTTTGCAATTCAATAAGAACAACCGTTCATCTTTTGAAATTGTCAGTAATTCAATGTGTGTGTGTGGTACTCCACTCACTCACTCACTCACTCACTCTAATGCGAACATCAGAAATTAATCACTCTCTAGAGTTAAATGGGACTTTATTACACCTCAAAATTACAGATGACATCAAGATTCCTGACAGGTGAAACTCTCCTTTCTGTCTGTGTCAAGAATTTTAACTGTACAATTTGTCTAAAATAAAGAAATGATGTTGTAGTAGATGAAATTTGATGGCACAACTCAATAGTTTTTAAACTGTAAGAAATAAATGTCTAAAGGTTCTGATTGCCCAAACTGTCATGTAATTATGAGTTTTCTTGTCAGCTTTACTTTTGTGTATGCAATTTTCTGTTTAGTCATTGTTGCTTACTGAGTTTTACATAGTTAGCTGTCGTCCATGTCTTGTATTCAGCTGTACTTCCTCACCTGTGACTGTCTTAATTGTGTGGATCTGTGTCTCATTTGTAATCACCATTAGCTGTGAGTATATTTCTGTCATTCCTGTGTTCAGTGTTCATCCTTGCGTGCTTGTCTGCTGTTCATGGATTCTTGTGGTTTTACTTTTCTGTTTCATTTCATGGACTTCATAAATCGGAACCCCCTGGTTTTAAAGGTTTGTTTCTTTGTTTACGTGTGTCTGCCTAGGAGCCTGCATTTGCTTATACATTTTGCAGGTTATTGCTGGAGCAGAAGAGCATGTCTGGTGAAGGGATATTGAATGTTGTCCTTGAAGCAATTGTAAGATAATGATCTGATTGAGGGCTCTTAAGAGAAGACTCAAAAGGTGACTACAGAGAGATGACTAAAGAATATGAAGGGCATTTGGCATTATAAATTAAACCAAAAGACAGTGTTTGGATAAAGATCTATGGTTAGTTCTCATTAAAATGTGAGACATTGGTTACTACAAAGGATGCAAGATCACAGAAAGGAAGTCACTTCTCTGATACACATTACTCAAAAATTAGGGCAACACTTAAAGCAAACAAAAGTGACAACAGGTGCACGGACAGACCATAAGAAGATACAGCTCCCTAAAGGCAACAGTTTGGCAGGTGGTGGCCACAGACAATTGCTCTCTCTTTATCCTACTATGTGATTCTGCCTTTGCTTTTTGTCAGCATCCTCATCACCGCTGGTAGCACGAGACGGTACCTGCAGTGCATTTAGGTTGCACGGTTAGCCCAGCTTAGGATGGCACGTTCATAGGTCTGTTGGGTCTTGCAATCAACAATCTTGAGAGTGTGGAGGAAACGCCAGCCAATGTGCACAAGGAGTAACAGAACCTCACAAAAGTAGGATACTAATGCGCATGTTAGTGACCAAACCATCATTGCCAGGCTTCACGAGTGCTGTGCTCACAGCTCACAGGTTGAATGGTATTCTCCAGAGAACACCAGAACCAGTATGGTTCTGGTAGCCAACAGTAATGTGCACAAACACTATCGATGCACGTCACCCTAGTGGTGCCACAGACTGGGAGGAGATCCATCAGGACGCCATTCGTTCACCATCTCATCAGAAGCATGCCCCTGTTTCAGAGGTGCTTATGGTCACATGGGGGGCATACACACTACTGAGCATCATTATAAGACGAAATTTAATCCATGTATGATTGAAATTTTTAGTTTCGCTTTGTGATTTTCAGTCCTCAAAGTTTTGGATGATTTTGTTTTTACTGATTGCTGTTATGGCTTTTTTTTTCTTGACAAATCACACAGTATATCTGTAAAGATATCCATCTGCAATAATTGGCTCATCAAGATTCGATGCATGATTGAAGTGTTCTTTTAATTTTTTGGAGAAATTTTCCATGCAATTAGTCAGCAGACTAATATGTGTAGTTTGCGAAGCACAGTTAGACTATAAAAGCCTATGTGCTCAGTAGCTTTCAAAGTATTTGTCTTTTCATTTGAACATGTTGATGGTTCAATTTGTGCTGGTATTAGACATTCTAATGTTGCTGTAGGTGTTGCATAATAAAAAATGGGTGGAAAAGTCCTTTTTTTCTACCTCCACTGTAATTTTCCCACTTTTTTCTGTAAATTCCATAATGAGAAATAAATAAACAAACAAATAAATGAATGAATAACTCAGTCCCACTGACTGTAAAACTTCTCAACTTCTTAACTTTGCATAAGCTTGCATATTTCCTCAGTTTTCCTCTGTGTTACGAAGACAAGAATGTTTCCTCCATGTGTAACTGATGGAGAGATGTGTTGCGTGAAGGCAAACACCATCTGCTTACAGTTCATCAATAGGCCTTTGAGTGCTACATTCTAGGAAACATCAGCAATGTAGAAAGCTTTGATAAAAATAAATCCGAGGTAATTTTACCACAGGGCTTCCCCCTGCGTTCTTATTTATCTCTTCTGTCTTTGTTAAGGAATCAGTTTGTGGGTAAGAGAACATTCAAAAGGCTTTATCTGTCATTCATCGTTCAATCGCTAATGCTGCGTATTAAGGGATCCATCCAGGGAGAAATGGGATATGTGTGTTTGTTTCTGCTTGTGTGTGTGTGTGTGTGTGTGTGTGTGTGTGTGTGTGTGTGTGTGTGTGTGTGTGTGTGCGTGTGTGTGTGTGCATGGGTGACTTACAAGAAACCTCTAACCTCTACCTTAAGGTCAGCACAAATGTCCAGCAGTCAGATTTGAGGTTAAATGCATGTGAAGCAAAGGTTCTTGTGAAAGGCTGAAGTGACTCACAGCACATCTGGGTACCAGAGAGAAGTAAAACAGAGCGGTTTACACAATACTGTACAAAGGTCTTGAGCCACCCATTTATATTTTGCTTAGAAAATAAGTGCAGTGATTTATTGAAATGTGCAAACATACATGGAAGTACAGTACTTGTTAAATCTAAGGAGCTTGAAAGTCAAAATTGGGTAGAAGCCCCTTTATTCTTCACAGCTGCACAGCCTTAACTCTCTTAGGCAAGACTTCTTGTTTCTTTACAAGATGATCCTACACGGTTTCAGTAATGTTGATGTTCGAGCTCTGGGGAGGCCGATCCATGACTGACAGTGTTCCATTGTGTGCTTTTCTGTCAAGCAGGGAGCCTGAACAAGTGGTAGAGCTAAAAGCCAAGCTTAGGAAAGCCTTCCCTGAATAAAAGCTGATTTTGGGAACAAGGTAAGATTACAAGTGCTTATAGTCTCACTGGTCTCAGAATAAAATAAACTGAGAGGGGAAATAAACAGAGGTTAACATTGTGATTTTACCACTGATTACTGCTGTCACATTAAGTTACAGAAGGGCAATGTTGTTGTCTTGTAGTAGAGGGTGTCTAGTATAACATTAATTATATGTCTGCAATTTCAGCATTTTACACAAACTCACACCAAGACTTTTTTGTCCCATTTGAAACACAGGCAGACCCCACACAGGGCTGTTTGGCTTTTCTTTTGCTACATCCTTTATTGTTGATTTCAAATCACTGCATTGTCTTTGAAAAACATTCGTAATATAATGACTCAATTCCCACTTTAGTGAACAACAGCCACCGACTTTTATTTTCTCTATATTGGATTATATAAGAGGAAACAAAATGTTTTTCCCTAAATTTAGACAAGTGCTCTTTTCTTTTAAACTTCCTCTGAACCTTTTTGAGTCAGTTTCATATCTCCATATTTTATTTATTTGCCTGCAGACGTGGAGCATCATCACAGCACAGTGGTGCAGTGGTTAGCACTGTGCTTCACAGCAGGTTTGGGGTTTGAAACTTGCCTGCTTTCCCTTTTGGAGGTTGCATGTTCTCCCTCTGTGACTTTGATTTCCTCCCACAGTCCACAGCACATTAACTGGTGTTTCTGACACTGACTCTGCATGTGATGTAGCAGAAAAGAGCAAAGAACAAAATGAGACAGGGGCAGAACAGTAACCTTTTTACTGTAAGGCAACAGTGCCCTTTTTTTGTAATTGTGCAAAATGTTCATGTTTTATCTCCTTTTCCTTATACTGACGTTTGCATCAGCAATGGAACATAAAAAAAGGATGGAAGTGTTAATGATCGGGCTTTAAACTTACAGCAAGCCTTTGAAATATTAGCTTTTGTTGAACTCAGCACTTGAAGATCTCATGCTTGCCACAGTGCTAGCAAATAGGGCTTGCAAACCTTGTTTAACATTACATGTAAAAAGTTGGGATAATTTTTCTTTTAGCTAAAAGCAAGGGCGTAGATTTGGTTTTGGCACTGGTGGGGATGGATGATTCAACCACCAAACCCTGCCCTGTTTCTTTTTTTTTCCCTTTTTGTCTTTGCTTCTTGATATAAAAAAAAAAAAAAAAAAGGAGAAATATACTTACATATGCTATTCTACATGCTTTTAAACCATTTAAAATTACAATTCATAGTTTTATATGAGAATTATATAATGTTAAATTACTATTAAACAAATGACTGACTAAGTATTTTAGGCTTTAGTTTACTTCAGTCATATTCCATATAAATCAGGTATCATACAAAAATCATGTCAAGAGTCATGACAATAAAAGAATATGACTTTAAGGACTTAACAACATTACTTCAGTTACACCAACATCTCTGATACATTAGCACTAAGGGAACACTTAATGACCTGCTGGTTTTTGTCCATAAAACTACTCATCTAAGATTACCACAAAGTAACAGATCTCTCAGCAACATTATGCAACAGTTTAGGCACTACTGCCCCGATCAACTCAGTGAGCTGGGATTTTTTACTCTAAACATGAACTATTGTTACAGCAACAGACATGGACTACTGGTGCCCCACACAACAACTCAATGTCCACTATATGAAGGAGCCAAACACATGCCTTCTCCTCTCGTTAACTGAGATAAACAGCTGCCATATTGGTTTTACATCTATACTGTCCAGTCTCTCCTGGGGGACATACAGCAGCATTGTTTAATCTCATTTAAGTCATTGTTGACCTTAGCCATGTTTTTAGTCTTCTGAGAGCAATGAAGCTTCTTTCATCCTCAGTACATGTGTTTTATCCTCAGATTACAATTATTATTCTGTGCTTGATGTGCCTCATGTTTGGCCCTGGCTCTTCCCCTCTGACTGCACTAGGGCATATTGCCACCTGATAAAATAATTTGATTCGTGCCATATAAAAAGTGAGACATGTCAATTCAGATTCTTTGTCAAATGTACACTAATGAATCAATTTACATCAGCAGCCTAACAATTGTCATGATAATAAATACTAGTTAATCTATAGCACCAAATTATCAGTCAGTCACCTGTGACCTCGCCTCTTCACCTCTGTCCGAGCTACAACATGGCAGAGCTGCCTCTGTCACCTGATGAATAACAGTGAGACATTCCAAATACATGCAGTCACATATGTGCCTCATCATCCAATTTCACCTGTGATCTTGTGTCACCATTACTCTCTGAGCTTTGTGTTGGTTCTTCTGTCATCTGACAAATAGGACATACATGACAATAAGAATAAAATGTGGAGCTGCTTCAGTGTTTCTGTCACTTTGTGCAGATCTTGACTCATCAGTAATGTTTGTAGGGTGAATGCATTTTTAAAACAACTTGTGAAACTGCACTACAAGGTGGAATATTTGCAAAATCATGACTACCTCATGATATTTTGTCTCAAAAATGAACCCTATGAATATGTCAGTGCCATTAGGATGAAAATATTGTGTAACCAACATTTTAATGTTAGACATTTAATTTCAACAGCCTCTGTAAACTAATATCCTGGCTTACTCGAGGCTGCTGTTTTCTCTGACAGTTTCAATCAAAATTAGAAATGCTGCTCTGAGACTGAAATAACTAAGGCTACATCCACACGTACATGGCTATTTTTGAAAACGGAGATTTTCCGTTTTAAAAAATAATCCCGTCCACAGGTAAACGCAGAAATGAAGGAAAACGCTGCTAGGAACATGCCAAAGCAACAGGTGGCGATATATTCCTAACCGTGTAGAAATGTTGGCCAATCAGAAGTCTAGAAGCCTTGGTGGGAAATAGTAAACAAAGATGGGGCATAGAAGCAGAACCGAGTCGTATGTGTGGAGGGACAGTAACTGTGTGTATATGTAAGCATTTAAACACTGCAGAGAGTACAATTAACAGTAACAGTATTGTAGGAATTCATTTCACCTAAACAATAATGTGGCGCACAGTGTGACGTTAAAAAATGCACACACCTTTGACGCTGCGTTTTCTGCGTTTTCTCTCGTTTTTCTCATCCACACCTAAATGCAAAAACGGAGTTTTCAAAAATATCCACCCTGGCCAGAGGTTTTAAAACACTCCGTTTTCAGTGACCGAAAACGCCGTTTACGTGTGGACGAAAGTTGCAAACGCATAGATAAATCTGCGTTTTCAAAAATACCCCGGTACGTGTGGACGTAGCCTAATAGTGCTGCAATTTGTGCAGTTAGTTTCCAAAACACGTTATGCTAAAACTAAACAGAGCTCCCTGAACGGCACAGCCAATCACATTGGCCATATTTGTCACACGAGGTAGGACTCCAGTAGAGAACGTAATTTAACTCTTTCTGCACCGCTGGGTGAATGAGATGTTGACAGATTGTTTTTTTCTTTCTGTCGGGTTTGTTTTTCTTTACTCGGAGAGATCAAATTATTGGTGGGGACAATTCAATAATCGCTGGATATCGGTGGGGACATGTCCCTTTCGTCCATGCCAAATCTACGCCCTTTGTTAAAAGGCTCAGGCAAAAATCCAAAAAATGAATAAAGTAAACTGCATCATTCATCGCCCAGTACTTTGGTGAAATTTTATTTTTAAATTTATTTATTAGGTTGGAATGGGACTGCAGTGCTGTTGAGGGTATATTGTTAAGTTTTTACTGTGCTGACTGTCACTTTATAAATTTCGCATGCACATCTCAACATTTGCATTCACTTTCTTGCTTGATGGTAGAAAACTGAAAAATGCAGTGTGTGTGTACATGTTTAGACATCTTTGTGAGGACAGAAAATCGGCATGCCACTATGCTTGTGTTGACCATCATCACTTATGGGGACAAAATGCCCGTCCCCATGAGTCTGAAGGCTTAAAATGTGGTTTTAGTGTCAGAGTTACTATTAGGTTATGGTTAGGTTTAGGCTGAGGGTTAGGATTAGACATTCATTTTTTATGGTTAGGGCCCAGGGTAAGCCACTAGGGTAAGCATCATGTCAATTAGGTGCTCTCACTAAGATGTGAAAATTAGTGTGTGTGTGTGTGTGTGTGTGTTTGTGTGGATTCTTTGTTCATCTATGAGGCCAAAACAAAAGCAATAGTAATTTCTATTACAGCTTGGTAATAATGGGTGGAAACAAGAATGTGATGATATGGAAAGTTATTACCACTTAGTTAACAAAGTAATCCAAGTAATTACTTGCATCAAAAGTGGTTAAAACTGAGTAACATGAAACATATGCAACTAGTTAACAACAGGCTAGCAAGTGAAACAAATACCATGGCTAATGTTTTGGCTTATTACCTGGAGTCATACGTGGTAGTCTTTGTGTAATAACCTTGAATCAGGGCTGGAAAAATGCATAATAGAATAAAATAAAATAGCTGTTTCTATCTAGGTCCATGTAAATAAGCTAGTAAAAAATTTTTAAGAAGAGTGATAATTACCTAGAAATGTATGATTGTTTCTGTGTAATAACCTAGAATCAGACTTTGGGGTCAAACCTGGACACCGGGGCAGCAGAGTGGTGAGTCCAGTTCCTCAGTTTTGCTGGAGAATATGGCACCAAATTGGTCCTGTAATATTATGCCGGTCATGTAGTTTTGCTGCACAACTACTTTAAATTCATGGTTATAAATAATAATAAGAAAAAAACAAAAGCAATTACAATTAAAATAAAGCGACCATCTGGTGTGTGTGTGTAATCTGTAGCTAAATAGCAGATGCAAACAGAGACAAAACAGCAGCAGGGCAGCTCTTGCATTCCAATTGTGTCCACTGTTTTGGCTTCCAGGAAGCTTTCATCCAGCAGTCCAGAACACTGTGCATCTAATCAGTGCTTGCACAAATACTGAGTAAACACAAACATACACACAGACATACACGGGCTGACTGAGCGAAATGAGCCCCGCTCAGAACACAGGAGAAATATCAGATGTGAAAGAAAGGGTAGACCACAGGACAGCGATGACCGTTCTGCGGTGACTTTGAACCGCTCTTGACCGGCGCTGTCCCCTCTTTTTTGTTTGTTTATTCTGACTTCTGTGAAGGCATGCTCAGCACAAAACACATATTTGACCTTTGCATGGGGGCATGCGCAAACATAGCAATCAGAATGTCAACATAAGAAGACACAGCATGGCCATACTTAAACAAACATGTACTGAGATGCTGACTAGCTCCACAGTTTGTACTTGGCAGGTATGTAAGTTGAGACTAGCGACATCATACAGACTCAAAGCTGACATTTCTTAACTTCTTTCCCATAAATAGTGGGTCACTTTGTTTTGTTTTTTTAGTTATGTGTACTTCAGGAATAGGAGGGTCATTTTGCAGTGAATTGTGGAAAATGATGGGGTCATTGTCATTTTTTTAAAATTTCAAGCAGCGTACTCCAAACTGCTCCAAACTCCAAACCATCATCATTGTAGCTGTTGTGAGCGTCTACTCCGACAGATGTGATGCCGACAGCATTCAAAGTAATCTAAAAAGCATCTCTAAATGACCCCAAGCATCAGCATTATGCAGCTCCTTTGCATTACATTCTGTATGAAAACAGAACAGCACTGGTTGAGCTTAATATCAGTCGGGGACTCAGTCAGGCTGTTCGCTACAGCACTCTGTGCTTCATGCTGTTGTGCCCTTGGTAGAGTTTAATAATGTAGTTTAACTGACATGGCTGTGGACTCGGTTGCTATTGGTTAAACCAAAGACTTTGATATTTAATTCCCCTGTAAATAAATTCAATCAAGTCACGGTCATACCAAGGTTAAGGCACATGTTCTCCCCGTGTAATGCTGAAACTACGAGCATCTGTCATTTATATGGATGTCACTCGCCCTGTTGTGTTTCCTTCTCTTCCCCCTTCTCCTCCTCAGGGGTGGGATTAAGCAGCTTGTGTCATTCATGAATCCTTCTGAGCAACTCCTCAAATCCCATGCCGCTTTCAAAACACAACAATGCTGAGACCAGTGTTTGCAGATAGGAGATTCAGAGCATGACTTGTGAGTAAGTGATGAGGGGCACGCCATACCATCAGTGTTGGGAAGGTTACTTTTAAAATGTATTCCATTACAGATTACAGAATACATGCCCCAAAATGTATTCTGTAACGTATTCCGTTACGTTACTCAATGAGAGTAACGTATTCTGAATACTTTGGATTACTTAATATATTATCATGCTGTTTACAACTACATGAATGTACTATTGCTGTGATTTATTACTGTTACTGAAGGTCCGCGGCTCCGAACCGTAGTAAAGGGACCTCTGGCTAATACGGTGGGTTCCGTGTTGGGCTCGTAGCCGAAAACTAGCTTTACTTTGTTGTCTGGGTCAACTTTGCTAGCGAGAGACAGAGAGAGGCGTTGAAAGGCTGCTCCAACGGAACTTATTGTTTTTGGAGGAAAACATGAACACGGTGTACAGTCGAGTCTTAATAGCTTACTTACAACTGGGCTCGTCAGGCACTCTTCTTGGCTGCAGCGGTTATTATTATATTTACATGCTTCCAGCTCCCGTTTCTGCTCCATGACAGCTCGTACTTTTCCTTTTTCTCCCTCCCTCGCTCACAGAGCTATACCTGTAGCATTCTGCCTATTAGCTTAGCACAACAACAACAGGCGCTCTCTCACCCAGGAAACACGCAGAGAGAGCGTCACCCTGTAACCATGGCAACCGTAACGCTGCCGCCTGGAACAACAGAAAGTAGCTGTCAAACAAAACCCAAACAGGCCTGACCCGCCACAATATGAAACAGGAAAGTACCGCCGTTGTAACAGCAGTCTGGCGAGGAAGGAGCGGCTAGCAGGTCCAGCGGGCATGTGGTGAGGAGGTTAGCCGGATAACTCGGAGCCAGTCAGTTAAATTAAACAACAGACCTTTATTTCTTATCAGCAACGTAAGACCATACGAGCCAGGTCTCCACGGCTCTACTCTGTCCGTACATACATGTCCGGGGTTCGGTAGTCGCCGGTGCCAGGTCGTTACAACATTAAGGTACTTCCTCGTAGAATTGAACATGTACAGCATGAAAATGGCCGCTGCTAACAACAACAACCACTAGGAGACTCCCGCAACTACTACAATAATAGGGCAACCCCCCCTAGTGGTGCTATAACCCAAAAGGGTTGTTACATCACCCCCCCGGCAATTAGCAGGCTGTCCTCAGCCGGACCCAGGTAACCCTCCTCCCGCTACCCCCTTTCACTATACATAGCTACTTTAGGTAGTAAGCAGGCTGTGGAGGAATTGTTATACAGCATCGGTACAGTCAATACAATCAATAAACAAAATTAGTGATTGAAGCAAACAATACAGAACATGCAGTGTTACTGGCTAGTCATCCTCTGGAGATGGTCCTAGACAAGGGAAAAACAGTCAAAAATACAACACATCCCGTTGCTTAAATCAGTATAACAGAAAACCAAACCAAAAGCCTCCCACGGGCTGTGGTGACGAGGGTACAGTGGAACAGAACAGGTAATCATCCCTTACGAACAGAATAATTACATCACATACATCTTGCATGAAACCAACCCTCAGTCAACCTCAAGTTTGTCCGTATGATAACGGTTAGTCCACCTGGTACCCGTCCAACCAGCGGTCATTACGGGGCACCGGCGGGGTTCGTTGGGGAGATGGCCGCTCTCCCGGCTCTCCCGTAGCTCCATGATCCAGACACTTCAGCAGGCTCTTCTGCAGCTCCAGTGAAGCCTGTAAGCAAACTCGTGGCTTCTCGACCTCAGCTTCCAAGGTTACCACTTCAAGGTTGAGGTAAAGAGGTGTAGAGTGAGGGATGATGTACTTTGTCAGGCCAGGCGCCTCAGCATCCGGGTCGCAGCCATCCTCCTCACTCCACGTGTCTGCATGGGACGCCATTTTAAAGGTGTGGAAACAACTCGCTCCCACAAAAGTTATGGCGAAGTGAAAAGAGCGTTCACACACAGTACCTAAGCGTATATATCAGTCAGACCGAGAGCGTCCATGCACACTCTGATGCTTCAATGCTTTACACAAAACAACACGTCCCTCTGAATGAACACTGAGTCAAAGTCACTGTAGCGTTAGCTTTAGCTTTAGCACCGCCGATGTTGTAACGGTCCAATAGCACTGAGTTAGCGGTCCGACGGACCGTACAGTTACTCACGGAGTACTCTCCCTCGGCAGGCGAGCGTGTCAAGCGATGGGTCGGTGGTCTTCCACGCCTGCAAATATCGTAGAAATCGCGGGGAGTCAGCTCCTTCACGGGGTCCTATCGGCCCGGCCAATACAGCCAAACGAAGAGAAAAAAAAAAACACGCCACCTCAGCCGAAGTGTCGATCGTTGAAAAAACACGGGAAAAATATCCGAGCCCACCGTCTGTCGGTCCGGATGACGATGAAGATCCAGAGAACAATGTTCGGGCGCCACTTTGTAACAGCAGTCTGGCGAGGAAGGAGCGGCTAGCAGGTCCAGCGGGCATGTGGTGAGGAGGTTAGCCGGATAACTCGGAGCCAGTCAGTTAAATTAAACAACAGACCTTTATTTCTTATCAGCAACGTAAGACCATACGAGCCAGGTCTCCACGGCTCTACTCTGTCCGTACATACATGTCCGGGGTTCGGTAGTCGCCGGTGCCAGGTCGTTACAACATTAAGGTACTTCCTCGTAGAATTGAACATGTACAGCATGAAAATGGCCGCTGCTAACAACAACAACCACTAGGAGACTCCCGCAACTACTACAATAATAGGGCAACCCCCCCTAGTGGTGCTATAACCCAAAAGGGTTGTTACACCGTGTAATCCATTTATTTCAACAAAGTAACTGTATTCTAAATACCACCTTTTTAAACAGTAACTGTAACGGAATACAGTTACTCATATTTTGTATTTTAAATACGTAACGGCGGTACATGTATTCCGTTACTCCCCAACACTGCATACCATCAACTAGTCAGTCCCTGGTTTGATGCCTGACTTGTTTGCATCCTTCATGTTAATCTTCCTGCTTTGTGCTGCAGCTAACCTATAAGGCAAATAAATAAATAAGAATAATTTTATGGAATTTGGTCCTCATATTCAGTCTGATGTAAATAGGAAGTTTATAAGTTTATACCACCTGTTCTTGGATAGTGCCCCAGGTATTGTTCTGTTTACACATTTGTCCACAGTGACAGCACGAGCTATTTAAACATGCATGCTGACAATGACTGACTTCAGCAGCAGTGGTGGTCTGGGAGATTACATGAGAAGCGCCTTTAGGGAGCTGTCGTGATTTAGAACTAAACAAATCAGCTCAATTAAACTTGTGTGTGGGACTGTTGTAGACGGTGGCCAAACAAGCTGAACTCAATTCTGCTCAATATTAATTTTATCTTTTGTAAGTTTATTGATGTGATCTCCAGAGGAGACCCAGTTTTTCATGCAACCCCTTGGTAAAAACTCACTGCACATCCCCTGTTACCGTGACCCTGAACTGGATAAGTGGAAGTAAGTCGACGAATGGATAGGTTATTGCTCTAAAACAGAGAAAAATAATTCATTAAATACCAGGATCACTGCAGATGAGCTTTTGTTTGTTCTCCTGGATATACTACAGTTTTAATAAAATTTTATTTAGCCTGCATTAAACACTTTACAGACACATGCTGCATCTGTTTATTCCTGCTCTGTCCAGTCTGCTGCTGTAATAATGTGGAACTAATAAATCCCATCTTACATTAGCATGTATTTAGTATCTCTTCCCCTATGAATAGATACTGAGAAATCTACCTTTGTATTATGATTAGATAACCAGTAGTTTTATTTGTTGGCAATGACACAAAATGTGTTGACAGAAATGTATTCCCTGATGCTCTCAGAGCCTCTCCATCACTGCTTCATCCCTTCTGGATATTTCTCCATTTTCCACATTATGTAACACTTGTTAAAACCTGCGAATGGGCAAAAGCTCAATCGCTGTGAAAACACAACGACACGCACTCAGGTTTAAATGACAATATGTTGTTTATTTTCTATATTTTCAAGGTTTATTATTTACAAACAAAATAAACAAAAAAAATCAAAAAGATTTTTTGACAAACACTGTTTGTCTGCATATTCTTGTAAGAAAGTTTACATTTATCTTTCTTTCATCCGTATTAAGTAACCGACTGACAGTTCTTTTTACTCTAAGCCTTGGATTACATGAATGAGCTGAACAGTGATCATGTGAGTGGGGTTTAAGAGGACCGAGCAGCTCACCGTCGCTCCCGCCCCTCATTCCACTACGCATATCATCAGTAAACATATGAAACCTGTGGTCGTCAAAACCAAATCAAAGATTTGGTTCGTCCTCTCTGGGCATTGTCAGTTCTTTTTGCATCTCGTTTTTTTCTTCTCCAAACCAACAAAACAAGAAACAAAAATATACAAATATATGTGCTGGTTTGTTGAGAGTCTCTATACTGCTAATATGTAAGCTCATTAGTTTGTGTTATACATCACCATTAATGCCCATTCCAGTATGTTAGTTGCGATTGGTATAGTGAAAAAAAGCACATAGTTGGGAAGCTCTCCCTCCAAAGGCAAGTATCAAAAACAGCACAAACCAACAGTGCTGCTGTCCATCTCGACTGTGAACTAGTTCCTATACACTATGGCGTATTCACGATTAAGCGCTCTTTGTTGTAAATAGAACATCTCCACCCAAATACCCGGAGATATTGCTCCCTCACTGCGACATCTAACCTAGCTGAAAGAATCTACATGTTGTTATTAGTAAGTCAGAAAGTGCAATTCAAAACAAAGACAATGACTTAAAATGTTTTGCTTTGGCCAGTTTCCTTCCACGCGTCGATATTCAACCCAAACGTCAGTGGTTAGCTACAAAGAAAGGTATAAAGGTGCTCAAATTTGTACAATGTCTCACTGGTGTCACTGCAAGTCTAAAGATTGCACTTCTTCTTTATTTATTTTTTTTAAACTGTACATAAATCTCACTGAATATCTATATAGCTTGACTTAGAATGTTAGAAACACCTGCCTCTAAAAGTTCGTACCGGAAGTAAAGATACCAATTGGATAAACGGAGACATTTGGCCATCTTCATTGCTTACTCCTTTCTCGTCTAAAAACACTGAGACATAGAACACATAGAGTATAGTAAGGATGATTGCGTAGTAGTGTGCAGAAGTGCCCCGGACCACACCCCACCCCGTCCCACCCACCCACCCCAATATGCACCAAGCTCACACTCATAACAAAGGATGGAACATGGCTATAGTTTAGGCACAAATACTTTAGAATGTCCATGTGAAAAGTCAATGCTTCTGTTCACACACAGATAACATCTAGGCAGACAGACAATGAACAAAAACATAATCTAACATTACATTTAACGTCAACATTTTTGAGATAGTATCTTTTTAAGTATTTGTGACAGTGCATGCTTTCGTGATGGGGTCGACTGTATTGGTACACTATCGGCACAACCTGTAGTGAAGAGCCATCTTTTAAAATGGTTACTGTGAGGGCTTAGTCACTTTAACCTGATGGGACACGGGTGCCATGGTGACTCTGACTCTGACTAGAAATTCTGCACGGCCGAGACGTTTGATCAAGAAGACCGCATAAGCACGGCCGTCTTCTATAAGCAGGAAAACGACTGGTCGTCCTGAGATTTCGTGTAGATTTAAATATTCAAAATATTCCCTTTGACAGATATTAAAATATTGCTCGCTCGACCTTGCGTCCATGCCTCAAAGTCCTGGTCAGTTTAGAGTAGCTAAGCCCACATAATGGATTTACATGAGACAGAAACCTTAATGCAAACCAGCATTTCGTTTTTTCTGTCACTAACAGCGGTTTATAAACAGCTTTCAGTGTAAATGTCCTCCTGCACAACTGAGTGACTGAATACTTGATGTCTTGAAACTAAAACATATGTACTAGAAATGCTGTGCTTCAACTACAGTAATTGTGATATGACAGCAGTACAGTACAAATGTACACCAGGAGCTGGTTAGCTCAAAATCTAAATTGTGGTTTATATATAAAAGAAAAGGAAATATAATGGGTAAAAAAGGAAAGAGAAAGTCTAATTTTCACACCTAAGCCATACATGTTCATACCAGTTGTGTGGTAAATGATCCCTGGCAGTACTTTGGAGTAACGTTATTGAAAAGAAGCATTTGCTTTTAATAGGATGACACTGAAATGAAGTTGTGTATTGTAGGTAAATACTGTATACTGTATGTCCACTCGATGTTAAATCAGAAACTACGCTAGGACTAAGGGTAGTATACAGAGAGACAGAAAGAGAGAAGATAAGATTTATAAATGTCCTTCAATCAAGTAGTGCTAGCTATTGCATTAAGGTTTGTTTATCTCTCATAAATGATATCCAGGTTCCTGATAGAAGTAAGACATTGTTATGATAGAGAATGCACCACACAGTATCTGTAAATACTAGATCTACAAAACTATTTACAGGACACATATAGTTAATTTTTATGTCACAGTCTATTGCATAATGGTGATAATCTTTAGTTTATAAATACTATAAATATACACAGAAGTTTTAAGCAACATTAAGTAACATCTCAGCCATCAGAAATCAGAAATAGAAAACAATAACATCCATCCATATCTGTGCACACACTTCATTTTCCTCCAAAATAAACAAAGAAAGCAGCATTTCTAATATCTATTCCCTTTGGACCCATAACACTGCCATGGTTTGTGTGTGTGTTCGCCTCTGTGGGGATGTAGTGGTTCATCAGACTGTATTTTTCATCGCAGACAGCAACAGGATAGTTACAGTATTGTTATCTTGTTCTTAGATGAGTTTCCAGGAAAATGGTTTGAGACCGATTGTGTGCTTGTTAAGATTATTGGTCGGCATTATTTGCATTTATTCTTCCACAGTGGTGCTGAAGCTGCTTAATAGGAGAAGATAAGTTTGCTCTTCTTTTAGTAGAAAATGAAAAAGTCATTTAAAAAAAAAAAAAAAAATCAAGCGCAAAAACAAAAAAAATTCAATGAAAAAATAAAAAAACTTAATTTATATATATATATATATAGATATATATACATATCTAAATATATATCTATATATAGATATAGATATATAATTCTTTACATTTCTCAGAAAGGAAGACTCATGTTTATACTACAGATTTAAATTGCCATTGCCAATGTTGTTGGTGTTTTTTTTGACATGGTCCCATGCACACAAACACACACATCCCCGTGCACACACGTGCACACACGTGCACACACGCTTTCATATCTATATATACATATATATATGTATATATAGATATGATCAAAGAAAGGACGTGTATCTGTATAATATACATTCTTAAGTTTAGGGAGACAAAATTGTCTAAAATATAATACATGGGTTATATATACAGCATTTCTATGAGGTTACTTTAGAAGAAAATTGGAGAGAAAGAAAACAATGCCGAAGTTCCTCATTTTGACCTCTTTTGTTCTAGCTCCATTAAAAATGATTTGAAACATATTTCTGTTTAAAAAAAGAGAGGGAGGGTAAAATGGGATCATAAATTTGATGCAAAACGCATTTTGTCTTGCTCAGTTTCTGTACTGCTGAGCACTGAATCTCTTCTAGATCCGGGAGAATCCCTGTGCTGGGTTGAGGATGAGGACGCTGCTGCCACTGCTGCTGCAGCTGCCGCTGCTGCAGCTGAGCGCACGGGAGGCAAGGCTCCTGACGACATCTGGCGGAATAAATTGACCCGCTGGGGCACAGTGGTGCGGATGCCACTCTGTAGATTCATTCCCTGGATCACCGCTGCTGTGGGTGGCACGATGGAGGCCAGGGACTCTCCTGAGGTGGGATGCACTCTGGGCCCCAGAGATGTGTCATGTGGTAGTGATGGTTGGGAGGCTGATAAGTGTCGGACGTCTCGACTCAAGCTGCCTGATTGTAGAGCCTGCGTGCTCTTGTGGATGTCCCCCCGCTGAGGTGAAGGGACCTGCTGCTGCTGAGGTGACGACTGCTGCTGCTGTTGTTGTTGCTGCGCTGCAGAGGATGTGGCTGCAGTTGGCGCAGCAGGCTGCTGAGCAAGCTGTTGCGTAGACAGAGATGGCTGGGGAATGGGTTGCTGGATAAGGGACAGCTGGGAGGCTGTGGGGGAGCCATACTGGAAGCTCCGGTTAGCCAAAGGGGTCTGCACAGGCGGGCTACACATGGCAGCTGTGAAGGAGCAGGGAGACATGATTGTGCCTTGCTGCTGTAGTGGGGTCTGTGACAAATTTAGGGTGCCACTTTGAGTTTGGTAAAGCCCCTGTGCTGCAGCAGCAGCAACGGCAGCGGCTGGCATCATGCGGGCAGCGGAGGCATTAGCAATAGCTGAAGCGCTGTAGGTCAGGGGTACAGAGGACTGCTGCAGCTGAGTGGTGCCAAAAGCAGTGGAGAAGGGTGGCTGGGCTGGTGAGTTAATAATGGAATTTCCTGACATTGGTGTTGAGTTCATCCCGGTTACCGACTGCTTGCGGTCCACCATCATTACCATCTCCCTGTCCTGACGGATAATCTGCTTCAGCAGCTCGTTCTCCTGTGTGTTGAAAACCCCGGCGTTCAGATCCTTCTGGAACTTCTGCAGCAGCAACGAGTTCTTCTTCCCTGTTGGGGCGCAGTCAGGAGACGTGAATACACACAGCCACGGTAAACTTTGGATAAACTATACTGCACCACAGGAATAAACAGGATACGGGTCAGTAAAGACGCAGCTTGTGGGTTTTAATCACACTTTAGCTTCTTCCTTTGATCAAGGCCAATTCTTTAACAGAGGCATTTCACTGTATTCATTCCACATTCATTCATAAATGGGCTACTTTTAACCACACAAACTGCATCTTTACACATTCACTAAAGGCTGTTACAGTGAATAAACCTTTGAAAGACATTAAATGGAAATGACTGTGGGAAATATACAGTTTGAAGGGGTGAAGGACACGTAAGGAGACAAAGATTACTGAAAGTGTGACTTGATAGCACAGACTGTGAAGTGGACAGTGAAACACAGAAGAATACTGATGAGTTGTACCCACACATGACATGACTGATTTTAGAAGAAAAGGGTCTAAGGCTTAATTTAAAGCCACGGTCTAGCTACATGGTCACATTGACATCAAAGCCATAACACATCACAAGGGCATTCTGCGTAACATCTATAGTGTGAAAACAAAGTCAAATAAGAAGAGAATATATATGTTATTTTATACGTTATGTATCATATACATAATGTATAAAATCTAACTAAATATTAATCATCTAACCACACAATGAATGGGATTCTCTTCAAGTTATATTTTATATTGACTAGTGCAAAGCAGTTTGTCTGCATATTTAAATAACACAGTATTCCTTTAATACTGTAAACAAACTGCTTTTAAAAAGTACTCCAGTCATATGCACTATAAAGGGCCTTTTGAGCCCACAGGAAAGTCTTTCCTAGCATGTCACAGGTCTTGAACCGTAATAATAAAAGGCTTGACAGATGGCTTTTTAAACACCAGCCACTTTTGTGGCTTTGGGAGTTTGAGTAAAAAAAAGAAACTGTTGTAAATGGGCATATAAAGACATCTTCAAACGAGCCTGTCTTAGAAGGAATTGCCAAATCTAAAGACCTAATAAACATATTTACTTTGAGTGATAGTGTCCAAACGTCTTCATAGGAAGTGTTTCCTGTCATTACTACTGACCGTGTATTGACAATCAGCAACGCATTGCCGGTAAAGAAGACAAAGTGGACTTTTAGTGTGCTCAGGGCTTTAGCCACAGTCAATCAATCATTCAGCCCCGTCCTTGACTGGCAGAAGATTTTTCCACTGAGTTCACCATTTGGCAGCATATGCTGGATGGCTTTCACCTCTCAAGGCTGCTGGTAAGTCATGCATTCAACTATAAGACAGGACTTTTGCTTCTGTAGCAGCTGAAAATAGATTGCTGTAATATTTTAATGCATTTTTCTCAGGATAAAGCCCTCAGTTTGATGTTTTTCTCCTCGACTGCAACAATCTCTACAGGGTCGGGTAGCTAAAACAAGCACCACACACTAATTATAAGACTATCGTTAACTTACACGTCTGTTTTCATTGCATTTTTAAAGGTGACAGGATTAAACTCTGTAGATTGGAAGGACAACACATGTTCATTGTTTGGTGTGCTTGTTGCTCTGACAGAAACATCTGAACACACCACCAAGTTAGAGACAGGGGCAATAACTGGGTTTCAGGGAAACAGGGATTCTTCTGTATACCTCTGAAAAGAAAAGTATCTCATTATCAGTGTTTTGTGCACAGTTAAATAGAGTTAAAGTCAGGCAAACTTAGTTTACTGTACAGTATGTTTACTGCATATTGATACTATACAAGCTAAAAGCATTTACTTTCATTTAATTATATCTGTCCTGCAGACAGTTTCAAAAAATGCCAATGTAGCATTTTGAGCTACACATATGCAGCAACATTTAGGTTATTTTGTTAGAAACAAATGATTTCCGTTCATTACGTGGGGAGCTGTTATTTCCCATGGTGCATCATGGCTACAGCATGTGAAATTCCCATACATTCATATATTTGCTTTACAGTTGATCCTATTGAATAATACAATTTGTAGGTATGCAGAATGATGAAAAAATTAACAATAAACATTTGTTGTGAGCTAACTTGGTTCAGCTGCCCAAACCAGGCTGAATCTACATTGCATCAATAGTTCGTTCAGCTTATATATTATTTACACTCTTTATTTGTACCTAAATAACTTTATTTACTTCATGTTGCACATTTACAGAATTACTGTCTCGCTTTGATCACAGAATTAAACTTACCCCAAAAAACAAATACATTGAGAGGATTAAGAGGCAGACATATTTTATAAGCTCGGCAAAACCTGACATATTGTGTATATTTTCCACTAATACTTTCCGGGCTAATGAATACAACTTGGTAGGAATCCATTTCTCCCTTTCTGTTTCAGCAAGGCACTTTGGGCATATTACTACTAGGACAGTAGCCCATTTATAAACTTGAATAGAAAGGCTGTGGAAATAATATGCTTTAAAAAAATAAAAAGTAAAAGTAAAAACCACTCAGCTTTGACAAAATTAAAATAAATAATAGTAAAAATAACAGATATGTCCCAAATTCCCATTATTTACATTCAATACACTCAACATAAAACAGCTTGATAGCCAACAAACATCAACCAATAAAAAACAAAACACAGAACACAATATAATGTTTACAGACATCATATATAATAAACAATGAAGACTGTATTAAAAAAAATGCATATCTTTGAAAGATAACTCCAGATGCATTCATGTTTTTACAGATAGATATCTGTATGTGAAAAAATTACTGTGTTGAGTCAATCTACAGGGAACTCATTCACTTGATGTACTTCCTGTAATGCCATTACACTGAAACCTAGAGGGCACACATGAGATAGTCCTCAATGAACAGCTAAACCGTTAGCTTCAGCTAACAGTTACAAAAATGACTTACATATGCTAGAAAAGCCTATATTTTAGTTTTGGAAATATGGAGTTTATTATATGTCACAATTGAAATAAGAAAAAATACAGCTTTTGCTGTACTAGTTCACTTTTTTGTTTCTTTACTAATTATAATTTGTTTTATTATATCTATAAGAAACCAAATTTTGCCCATAAAATGTTAAATAATAAAATGTGCATACTACAAAGTATATATTCTAGCAGACTTTGGTGGTCAGCAGGAGCTCAAATATCAAATGACAAAAGCTAAGAAAGGGTCTACAGCTAACATTCTATGAATTTTATGTTAGCGGGATTTGGCCTTTTACAGCGACTGAAAACTAGTATAAAATGTATTGTATACCCGGTCTTTTAGTCTGACGTCATTAGCCGTTTCCAGGTCCAAACTCCGCTTCAGGTCCCAAAGTCAAAGGAACACCGTGGCATCACTGAGAGTTAAAAACTGTCTAAATTCTTTCATCTGAAATAAAATGATCAGTGTGGCTGCTCTACCAGGTGTAACAATTAAGTTTAACATCCAGACATCCATGAAAATAGAATTTATGACATTTAATGGAGTTAGAAGTTAGCGGGAAGTTAGCTCGCTAGTTTCCACGTAAACATAATATACTATGTTTTAACTGAGGGATTTCTGAAAAAATTAAAATGTACAGCTCTGCTATCACTTCCGAAATAAATGAAGACCAGAAACTAAATATTATTGATGTTTGTGGGGTTACTGAAGTTGGGCTAGCTGGTATATAATGATGTGCTATGTGATGGCTAGCTACACAGCTGTGGTTAGCATAATATAAACATATTAGCACAATGAAGCTGGAGAATGGACACTAACTTTTTCCACTCGACGAAAGCTAACGTGAGGGTTCCCGATGGTTAGGGACGAATGCAACTGCATGGCAGGATGCTGTAAACGGACCAAACTTCAGTCAGGAGAACAACTGAGATAATCGACCCACAATACAAGGTTAGTCATTAATTTACTGCTGCATGGGCAGGTTTTAAAAAGTGAGCTTTAAAATGAACAGTGGTAATAAAAACCAAAAGAGGCCGGCAGTGATCACTGCCTTTTTTAGGGGCTTGTTCAGATTAAAGAGAACAAGATACAAAGCATCAAAACATGTTAAAAATACAACAGCCTTAATAAACGCAGAGTAGTCTGGACCCGGAAACAGGGTTCACACATCATCACTTAAAGACCGGATAGACATTTCAAGTGTTTACAAAAGTTGATGACATTATTTTGTAGGCGGAGCCCAAGTGGTGGCAAGAAGTGGCAGCTGTTGTTAGCTTTGTCACTAGTTAAGCTAATTTTTTACGCTAGGGTATAAATCTTTCTCCAGTTATTTTAATCATTTGCCAAGCCAGAGGCAGGGGAATGCAGAATTCCTGCAGAAAATGTGGACCAACAAATCCAATACCAACATACAGACAGAAACTGCAGTTGCTAGATTTGTATTCATTATTTTTCGTTACAAGTGCAAGGCTTATTGTAAATTTTGGTTGTTGTTGCTAGCTACCACCCGGATGTATTTAAAAATGTCATGCATAACTTTAAGGTTATACACAAATGGATTGCATTACTATGTTATATTACATATTACGTACTTATATTTACAGGCCTGAATCTTGGTCAAAGAAGACTGTAAAGTGGCTTAATGCATTTACAACAAGACCATTGTGGACTATTTCGCAGCTGCCCTCTGTGAAAAAGAAACGTCTCTGATTTTAGAAAGTAACATGTTCCATTTTAAAGTTTAAGCCAAAAGATAACACTGACTTTCTTATGATCAGTGTCAGTTTTGAAAATTATTAAAAACCCACATACTTCAAGCCAGACAATCAGAAACAAAGCTTTTCTGTCAATGATATATGAATAAATAATGAAATGGGATCTCGGCATGTAACAAAGATTGCATTAGTAAAGGTGTTACTAATCGGCAGACATGATTTCATTTGTGAATACACTTTGAACGAAGCATTCAAAGATTTATTAAAAATGTCTGAGCTGAGTTAATAATCCAGTTGATTAAAATCTGTTGCAAATCAAAGATGACATGTAACGCTGAATATGATATCTTTTGTTTCCTTGATTGTCTTATTTACTGACATTGACATGATGTGTTTCATCAAAAGGTTTTCAGCTTTAATGTGGGTGAATTGAGTTATGTGTCACTGATGCTGGAGTTAAACAGTCAATGTGACTTTGAGTAAAATTTCTTGGAGGATGAATTTGAGACTGGATCCATTTAGCAAGCTTTAATAGGTCAGTTTGCTCCTGTTCGAATACTGGAATTGGAATAAAGTGTTTACCTGTTGCCTACTCGTCGGCCAGGACACTCTTGAAAACGAGATGAGCTCGTCTCAAGACGGACTCCTGGTCAAATAATTTTTAGATAGATAAAAGATAATGTCAAATGTACAACACGTTATTGGTTTCAAAGCATGGTTACTTCTTTTTCTTTCCTTTTTAGAGCAAGACAGGCATGTAACCAAATGCAGTTCAGATATAGAAACGATACAACCAGCACAGATCATGACAAAGTGTCTTCCCTCGTATGAGACAAAACCCCCTTCATGGCTAGTCTGAAAGGATGGATCGAATCTATATCACTCTGAGAGGTGTCAGTCAGAGTGGTTAACTTTGAGTTTCCAACATTTAGTTATTGGTAGTTATTATAAAAAGGGCAAATGTAAATTAGGCCTTATTGAGGTCAAAGGGCACTCAGTATGTCGTGAAAGCCTCAGCGATGCAAAATTAACACATTTTTATCAAAGAAGACTGTAAGACTTTTGAAAAAATATGGTAGTCAAAATAACACAACTTTGTCTCCTGCAAATTATGCTCATATACAACTTAATCACAATTGGTTATTAGTGCTTTATTGCAGGGAGCAGGGTAATGTAAAGTCTTTCTGTTGAGGGCTGACTGGATAGAAATACAGTATAAAGCCAAGCGTGTTTTCGCATGCGGTTAACTTGAGATATACAAACTTGCTACCTGTGTGGGCTAGGGATGTCACCAGAATGGATACCAAAATTCTGAAAATGTTTATTAAGCAGTGACTTGTACTGAGTCATGTACTTGTACTTGTATATATAAGTGTGCTAAATCGCTCCTTATGTGGTGAAGAAGGGTACGCATGAGCACAGGAAAAACTACATCTCAAAGATGTTGAGTACTGTAGTGCAGCTACTGTGATAGCTCTGCCCCAACAGCAGTAAAAGTTGGACGTGGACATATAAACCCTGCTCCAAAAAAGTTGGGGAACTGGTTAAAATGTAAATAAGAACAGAATCCAAGAATTTGCAAGTCTCGTAAACCCATATTTTGAAAATAGAAAACAGTTTGAACTGCAAAAACATATAATTTAAGAAAATTATTACTGCACACAGTTTTTATTTGCATTTTACAGGAGCAAATACTTAAAATTTAGCGAACCATCTAAAAGACCAGATCCAGAAATCAAGTTGAGTGAGGGTTCGGTTCTTATTTACTTCCAGAGCATTTTGGTTGTTGTCCTGAAATTATACATCAGCCCCTTGTCTGTCACAGCTGGCACTGCCGATGTAAAATCCATAAACATAACATTACCTAAAATGCTCAAGATAACACACAACCCCCTAACTAACATCATACGTCAAAGGCTACTCAGCAACCATCCTAACATTTCAGTCTCTGTTCTGTTCTCCACTGTTGCTTTTATTTACAGAGCTAACATTCTTGTCATATTAATTTTTTTTTCATAAAGCAGCTTGTGTTTAAGTACACTGGGTAATTTCTCTTTTTATTAATCAAACTGAATACCTAGAATCATGTAATTCTATTGGTATTGGTACCAGCTACTAAATTTCTGGTACTGTGACATCCCTAGTATGGGGGTGCAGTGCTTTCAAGTTCACAGTCACATCTACGTCTTGCTTGTGATCTCTAAGTTTAACTAACTAAAAATGGAAAAAACCGAAATGCTTAACTCAAAACTTCAAAACGATAGTCGATCTTCTTTTTGACACACGTGTGTTGTGTGTTTTGTCAGAAATTTTAGAATAATCCAGTCATCAGTCAACATTACCCCCTCTGCCCACCCACCAGCTTATAGTTGAATATGAACATAATTCTGAGGAGCACGTGCCATGACGATGAGATACATCACTTGTTGGAGTTTGATTGATTTCAACACTACGGGATTCCAATTTTGAGTCAACATTTGGGTTACAAAGCAATTTGCAATTATTAATGTGCCTGTCTCAGGCTAAACTAAACCACAGATAGAAAGACATGACAAGGAAAAAACAGCAATATCTGACAGAAATGTAGTTACTGCAAAACTAACATGAGACAACACAGGAAAACTGTGAAGTTGCAAATTCAAGAATTTTTATTTAGTTACTTTTTTCCCTGTTTTTAGGTGAAACTGTTTCCACGTTAAACAAATCACTAACAACATTACGGCCTCTTTTAGTAATCGATCCACAGACATAAAAAAAATGGACAAGACAAGAAGGTGGCTTTATTAGTAGAGCCAGTAGAGATACAGAGTGAGAGGATTTGGCTTTTTTTTTTTTTTGCATATGTGCTACAATAAAAGCAAGGAAGCAGTGTTGCTTCAAAAAGGCAAAACATTTAACAGTCTTCATATGGGGAACATCACCCAGGTTTTTTTTTTTTGACAAATAGGCTGCACCTGATTAATTAACTTAATAAACCACCTTCTTTTCAGAGCAGTCATTTAGGCACACCATAGTATTCAAATACAGGTGTTTCCAGTGACATTAATTAGGGTTCTGTGGTATTTATGTGCAAGCCTTAATTATAGTGATGAGAAACTGTGTTTACCTACTGTGTAACGTCGAAAATGGCTGCGTTGAAAAAAGGTGTATGGTGCCCTGATTAAATCTGTGGGCAAACCTAGCACATGCTGGAAAAGCTCTAAATGCATTATGTTTTTAAAGAAAATAGAATTCTACTCTTCAGAGATATTACTGTCGAGATATCATGTCATTTCTAGCTTGATAATCCCAGAGCATTATATAAGGAGTGGGAACATTCCTGCTAGGCTTTAGAGACTTTACAGTGCAGTAAAATTCAAATTCTTCTACCTAGATAGACATTGGATAACAAGATCACTACATTAATTCAGATATTCTTAGAGTAACTAATGAGATTACCCAGCCCAGCGGTTGGATCAGACTACATAGATACCACATCGTATAAAAAGTATAGTAGAATAATCTGCAGTATAATTCGTTAAATATCTTTCCTGCTCCACTGTGACACAAGTGGAAAGTAATGTAACAGTGTGCCTAACTTATACATGAAGCATGCTGAGTTATTACTTTCAAGTCATTCATAATGGAATCTTATAGAAAATGTTAGAGCAGACGTAAGAACTTAACGAAGTTGGAGAATGTGCGACATTAGGATCAGTGCAACCAATTACTGCCCTGTTTGCGTTACATACATGTGCCCCTTTTTTTTAACAAGACTCTGTGTCTGAATTGTGATCACGTATTGAACTATCATCTGTCATGATTGAATTTCTCTTGAAACATTTCTCTACTAGACAGTAAAAATAATGTGATGACTGAATTAAGCTACACAAGGTCCTCGACTGGACCCGGTGAATGTGGGGGCTCTCTTGTTACCTGACCCAGCTCTTTGTTTCTTTTTATGGGGATTTTGAGAACTCTAACATGGGGTGGGGTGCTGCTCATACCCAGGAGTGCAGATGAGTGGAAAGAGGGCCAGACACACATGCATGTGAGGTTAGCTTCGATCCACTCGCTGACATCCAGTGGGGGGGTCAACACCAAACCAACGAGGGGGCGACCTGACTCCCTCCCGGACAGCGACATGCACTGCCTTCCAGTTAATCCAACCACAAAACGCTACTTTGTTTCTTTAGAAGGATTAATGCTGGTAACATCAAAATTTTCTTTAATATGTAATTTTTTTTTTTAAGGTAAAGAAAGAGACGAGTAAAAAGACGAGAAAAAAAGAAATCAATAGAGAGCATACAGGTCATGCAGCACAAGATGGCAGACACAATGCTTTTATGAGGAAAGAAGGCAAACAAATACTGATAAAGACAAGACAACAAGGCACTATGACAGGCAAGAGATCCAAACAATCAGAGAGAAATGAGGCTCGTAGGTCTTACCAATGCGGTCCAATCGGTCAATGGCGACCGTTTCAAAAGCGCGTCGCATCATTGGGTACTCTTCTAGCACCTCATTGAAATGGTCAACAGAGAGGGAGAAGAGTCGACAATAGGTGTCTGCACGCACACTCGCCGTTCGTCTGCCCTTGGTGAGCAGACAGATCTCTATAGGGCAGGTAAAGGAAAACAAAGAGGACACATGATGAAACTGTAACAGGAGTGAAATGTACAGGAGGGAATCATCCTAGTAATTACAGTACATACAGTATTCTCATATAAATGAGCCTTGAGTACAAAGGGTACAGGAGAAGAAGCTAATGTGAATGCAAATAGAATGTGAAGCCCATCAGCAGTGCTGTCACTTGCATTACACTAAGATAATTCATCATGCTGCGGAGATATAATAGTGCAATAATATGATACAGTACCAAGCTTTATTAAGAAAAAACAGGGCGGGCTCAATGCACCGCGTTAAGAGGACGAGACCGAAATATTTCTTACTGACACGACAAGATGTGAATAGAACAGAAGAATTCATCAGCATCGGATCATAATTAACTTTGCAGTCTTCTTCACACTAGATAACACAGCATGCTTGTCTTTATGTGTGAAATTAAACACAAGAGTACCATATACACTAAAATTACTCAGATCATCATTATTAATAGTAATTACATTTTATTATTAGCAATAATATACTGTAGCTATAGCATTTTTCTTGTTTTGTGTCATTGTCGTCAGTGTGGAAAGAGTACTTATACACCCATATTTTATTTACAGTTAACACGGACAACAAATGCACTACATTTTTAGTCTTTTGTGAAAAAATATGAGCTCATTTCATGAGAAACAGATCCAGACACACTGCTGTCTTTCCTGGGCCAAAACTGAGGCGAAGTGTAAAACTGTTCTGTGATCAGATGAAGTGAAATTTGAAATACTTTTTTTGAAAAGATGGATGCCACATCCTCTGAACTTAAGAGGAGAGGGAGCTTGGTATTAGCACTCAGTTCAAAAAGCCTATATCTTTGTTGATACAGAGGTCCATTAGTGCCTATGAAATTGGCTATATGGATGTCTGAGAAGGCACTGTGAATGCTCAAAGGTGCAGCTGAGGTCAGAGTGTACAAGTTGGGCATGAATGTCGTGCTGGGGCTTCTATTTATTTCTTTTTCCCAGGTAGCTTGATTGTACTGCATACATCTTTAATGTTTTGAAATACAAGAACTGGGTGCACAATTTTTAATTTATTTCAGATTTTCTCTAATTATTAGTGGGTCAAAAGTACACAGTACAGGGTATTTGGTTAAATTTCCATTTGGAAGTAGGAAGTCAACCCGATGCTTTTGGTACCCACCAAGAAGCTTACAGTGCTTAACAGTGTATATGACTGTAAAATCTGACATATACAGTGTCTGAGCTCATCCAGAAGTTGAATGTGAACAATCCTTCCCTTAATTTTCTTTCTCTGAATCTTTAACACCGCTGAACCCACACCCACATTTGTCCAGTCCACTGCACGACTTCCATCTTCATTAAATCGTTAAATGTTAACTTGTTATGGTGTGATCTTTCTGGGCTCTGCCAGGAGCTGTCATGAAAATAGAGCACAGAGAGTGCAAGATGTGTGAGCAACACTCTCAAGCTGTGCGTGCGAATAAGGTGTTAGTGCTGTTTTAATGGGAAAAGATTCACTTTCACTGGTACATCCACTAATGCAAGCAGACGCACAGAGAGAGAAAAACCTGTGTCATGTTCAAGGGGATAAACAAACACAAGTAGAGTGAAGTACAAAGAGTGGTTGGTTTATCTTTAAGAAAACGCTCTGGTATACCAGTAAACTGGAGACATCTAGAGACTAATGTGCTAGCTTGACACGTAGCAGCCAGTGACTCAGTTAAAAACAAAGGTGAGTTAATCAGCTGAGTGGGCGAACTGAAAATAACTTATACTCTCCAAAGTTTGACCTGCTTTGGCACTGATTGAGAACGATATCATAGAGTCTTCACTAAATTCAAAAGCTTGTAAAAATGTTGGGACATCTCAGGCCTTCCAAGGTATCGAGGCCTATCTCCCCCCCACTTCCCCTGCCCTCAGACATCGGTGCGTTGGTGGTTCTTTGTGTCCGGGGATGGGCGTCCAGGTACCCACCGGCTCACTCCTTGGTGGCTGCTTGTCGGGGCCTGGAGCCTGGGGCTCGCTCAGGCCACTTCGGGGGTGGGGTCCCCTCGGCCTCTCGGCGTGGGGTTCAGTCACTCTTGCACAGCTGGCTGCCGGCGGAGCAGCCAGCTGTTATATTACTGTTATATTCCCATAGATCATCATGATGTTGTTTATTATATTGCTCTTTTTTCCGCTTGTTTTCTCTTTTTTCTTTCTCAACAGATGATCCAGGTGATTGATTTATGTATTTTTTGTCTGCTTATTTTGTTGGTTTTTGTTTTTTGCCTTTTATCCCCGTCCCTCTTCTCAGCTGTTTTTCTTTCCCTCTTTCTTTTTCCCCTTTCCTTTCCCCAGTCAAATCTGTCCCGTATTTAGCAAGTGAAAATAAAATAAACAATAAAAGGTGAATCAAATAGACCATTACGGCAAGGCTGGGATGGTCCATTTGGTAAAGTAAATCCGTTGGGCATCTTTCTTCGCCTTTAGACAATAATTCTGATGGCAAAAGAGCCAAACGGGACAGGCAAAAAAAAAATGTTGGTTCTGAGCTTTTTTTTCTTCTCTTTTTTTTAATTGAACTGAGTCTAGTTACCTGTAGCTTCTCCTCCAGTATAAAGGTAACGCTCTTTTTTTGGCCTAGCATCCTATGTCTAACATATGTCTAAGTACAGTTAGGAACATCTGTAAGAGGACTTAGGAGTTTCTGGTTATATGTGCATATGCATATGCACAGTGCTGCTTTTCTGGGTTTCTGTGACTTATCTATGCTAAGATGCAGGCCAGAAACACAGTTACTCAGATAAGACACTGCTTAGCTGTCTGCATTTTCTATTTCTACGCTGCAGCAGGTGGGTGGAGTCAGCTGGAGACACCTGGACCCAGAGTGTGCTATGTGAAACCATAACCTGCTTCAGACCTCTTCTTCATTTTCTGCCTCTCAGCTTTTCCATCACAATGTAAATCAGTTATGACTGGCTTTCATCTGCCATCTCTCTTTCTCTTTTCTCACGGCTTCATACTAAACTTCCACACTAGTATGTTGACAGTATTGTGTACGCTGCTATAGTTTTTTAAATGTTGTTTGACATTAGGCACACATGAGCCTGTCTTTTCTGAACAAACTTGGTCTCCATTAACATCCTCAGCCCCCCACAGCACAATTGTTTAATAGTTTTTGTTTAATACCATTTTCTGGAGCCTCAGTGTGCACACGTGGCATTCCTAGGTATGTATTTGTGTGTGTGTGTGTAAGTTAGAGCCCTGTTAACACTTCCAGTGATGCGGTTTGACACGTGTCTGTTGCCTTGTCACAAAGCATCACTGTTGAACCCTGGGGCATTGCGGATAATTTGTCATCACTTTTTGTGTCACACACTCGAGGCAACGAGCTCTTCTTCCCTCGTCTCTACTTACGGCTGGTGCTGTGGAAATGTCTCATATGACATTAAAGACATTAAAGCCGAATCTGGATTTAAATCCCCTGTCGGTCATTGTCCCTGCACTGTGGTCTCTTTAGTACCTCGGCCTCACAGAGCTGTGTGACGCCAATGTGTACGCTCATTCACCACGCTCACCTGTGATTACTATGATATCTCTTTAGCATGCAGGTGAGTCACTGACCATTGTCAGAGGTGCTTTGTGACCTACTGTTCTCATAGATGTCCTACTCATTACTATGGTAATAGTTTCCTGTGTCTGGGCTCAGTTTTGTAACTCGCTCTCTCCATCTCTGAAGCTGTCTCCCCTCGCTGATTTTTCATTCTGGCCACGATCTGGCCTGGTTGTAAGGGGAGTGTAAATCATCTGAGAAAAGGGGGTAGAGTGAGATGCCGGGCATAGCCAGCTGCTCCCAACGCAAGGCTAATGCCAAACAAATACAAAATAAAAATACCAACAGGGCAGAAGGCAGCAGCTCTGGTGGGGCTGTTCACCCCTTTTTATTGGGTGAACAATTTACAGTGCATCCCTAATTTCATTTATCACATGACTCATTAAATGTTAGTGTATGTTCTTCATTTATATTTTCATTTTTATAATTAGGCTTATATTAGATGCTGATCGCTCACTGTGAACCCTCCATCTTTTTGAAATACTAAACTTGGGGGTGGGCAATCTGATGATCGTACGAGGTCAGTCTTCATAAGAACTGCTTCATCTTAATACTGACTGAACAGTTTGCTATTTGCTACTTATTTCTATTGTACTTTAGGCTAAAGCTCAAATGGTTACTCACACAACTATGTAGCCTTATCATTAATTAAAAATGCTAATCATAATCTGTTTCCAGCTTTCTAATTTGTTTTCTTAATTTTCAATTAATGTTTTTTCTTTTTTGAAAATTAATATTTTCTTAGGTGTTTGTGCTGACTGTAGCACAACGCTAGGCTCTAGGGTGTAGAAAAAAAATACATCCTATTAACATCCTTTTATTAGAGCCTAGTTGGCCAAAGGCGTTATCCTGATATTTCACCTTAGTTTCATAAACATGATCTGCTTGTTCTGTGTCACTGAGCAAAATGTCTCTGAGCTACAGCCTCAGAGGATACAAAGCCTGAATACGACACACATGCACTTCCAGCAAATCACTACATTACTTAATGCAGAGTTTAAAGCCACCCATATGTGAAACTACATATCTGAAGCAGGTATCTTTGCTAACTGATGAAAGAGTGTATGTCAGTACTCCTGTGTTTTGAAACAAGCAAGGGAAGAAAAAAAAAAGTCGATGCATTTCTTTCTTTTCTTTTTTCTTTGATTCGCTTCGTTCCATGGCTCGCCTCTGAGACGTGAACTGCATGGAACAGACACACCAAAGTGAAGGTATTCTTAGACTCGTCAGCCTCCTTCCATAGTGGGGATGAACTCAGGAGATAAAATATGCAAGAACCTCTAAAATAGGAAACTTTGCTTTGCTTTCACAGAGATACGACAATGTCTGCCTGCGGATTTTGTCGGAGTAAACAAAGTGCAATGAAATTACATCTGACATTTAAAAAATTAATGATATCTGGAACGCTTTGGATGGGGAGTGGGAACCGTGCTGAGAGAAAGAGAGAGGAAGAAGCAGAGCACAGCAGAGGACAGAACTGGGAAACTGCTCCTTGTTTTACACCGTGCCAAATGAATGCAGCGGGAACATATAGATAGGGTGAGAGGAGTTCATGCTCATGTATGTGCGCCTAAGTGTGTGTGTGTGTGTGTGTGTGTGTGTGTGTGTGTGTGTGTGTGTGTGTGTGTGTGTGTGTGTGTGTGTGTGTGTGTGTGTGTGTGAGGATGGGGGAGGGACCTCTGTGTGTCCTAAGGGATGCCTGATCCACCTCTTGGCCCACTCCAGCAACCAGATGAGAGGTTACGTAAAAGCGAAAGCTGACTAACATCCAACAGTGGTTAATGAGAATCTACATTTACAATAACTTAACTTCAAAAAGCATTAATGGCCTCAGGCTAGTCTCATATATATGGTATAACTCTAAGAACACAGTGTGCATTGATGTAAGAAGCACAGTGGAATATGTAGCTAACATTTGGATTTTAATGTGAAAACAAATCAAAACAAGCAAATACTCCAGGAAAAAAAAGCAACTGAAGTTCAATTTCCAGTGTTTATAGTTACATTTCTTACCTCCAAAATAGGATCCATCAGTCAGCTTCATCTCCTTGTTGAACTTGGTGATGACACTTGCAACGCCATGTTGAATAAAGTACATCTTTTTCCCCACTGTGCCTTCCCTGATTATGTAATCGTTGGGCTGGAAAACTTCAAACTTCAACTTGCTCAGCATTCCCGTCACAAAGTTGGGGTCCGCATTGGCAAACAGAGGCATGGTGGCCACAAGCTTGCGGCAGTTGAAGTTGACAATTTCCTGGTGGAGGGGGGAAAAAAAGAAAAAGGAAAAGTGTTGATTTAACAGATGAGATCATGCCATCAATAATTCAGTTATTTCCACCCAAAAGTGAAAAATGAGCTTCAGTTCGGCAGCCTGACACAGAACACCACCTCAAATCTTTCATCTCTGCCGCCTTCACAGTATCTGCAAACATAAATGAATTGGAATGCATATTGCTGCTTTATCCCTAATGCTCCTAAAGCACTTTCCATTTCTCCTGCGAAGAAACTTTTTGGCACGCAATTCATATCCTGATGAGTTTGCCCTCTGGTGCCGGCTGCAGGCCATCTCTCTGGCCCATCCTGTCCCCTCAGACCCAGCAGCAGATTAGGAGCTTGTTGTCTGTTTACCCACACATCTCTGTTGCTGTGCAGATGGAAAGCTGGGGCACTTGGCATCTGCAGCGATGTGTTGTTGACCCCACATGAGGGATAACTCCCCTCCACTGACAACAGGACATTAACAGAAAGATAACCAATCTCTGAAATGCTTGCTCGCTCCACGAGGGCAAAAAATATGTTAGCTAAGCTTCAGAAGCCGGTGTCAGGTAAAGCCACGACTCCGACCTCAATCAAGCACCAGAACTAATGAATACGATAGTAAGCACTTTTCATGCACAGTCAGGATTCCTCCTGGGAAAACAATGTTTGGCTATGCCTATTTAAAGATTTGTCATATGGCAGAGATTAAAAGGCAGTGAGACAGAGGCGAGGAAGGGAGCAGGGGGGAGAGACAGAGGAGCAAAACAGTCTGGCTCTTAGGCTGTGTGGACTCTGGTTTAGCATATTTTAGCCGATTAGCTTCAAACTTCATCTAGTTCAACTGTACTGAATCCCTATACATGCTTCGGATGTTCTTGTTTTACGACAGTCTGAAAGTCACCTTAGAAAACGTTGATCACAACGTGGTTTTTTTTTCTTCTTTTAATATTATTTTTTGTCAAGGTTACTTTGTCCTTGTTTTCCTTCGTGTTCATCTTTGCTCGTCTACATTGTACATCAGGTTGTCAGCTACCAGAGATAATCAATGTAATACTGTTTTTAGGAGCTCACAATCAATTATTGGATGTTGCAGTGTCCTTGAATGCAACACGTCTTTTTCTTTAAAGCGAAGTCTGCCCGTGGCAACAAACTGCTCAATATGTTGATGGATTGCCTGTCTTAGGATGATCTTTACAGTTCACCAAATGAATAAGTTAAAACCAGCAGGGAAATTTGGAAAAGCTCCGCAGATGTAGAAATATTCTGACATAAATGTAAAAATGTATATAGTGGTGGAATCATCTTACATATACATCTTTTGGTTTTGTAACCCAAGTGAAGTCCGTACAAAATCTGGAGATCGTTTAAGCCTACAGCAGCAGTAGCAGCATAATTGTTTTGCAGACTTGTGATAACTGGCTTGCCACAATCAGTTATAAGTATGCTTTAACTGATTCGGCATTCTTACCTAGCCTGAGTGGTGCGAAGTGGAGATAATTCGGTTCCCAAATTGACCTCTAAGTCAGGACCCCACAGATTGTCCATACTCAGTGGCAATCAGAACCACTTAGGTTTCAGTCTGTCTGAAAGTGTCCTGGCTTTACTGATGATGGTCGGGTTTACAGCCACATTAATTGATTTTCGTTAAATGAGCTGTGGAAAAGCTCTACATTGTTGCTCTTTATCTCCCCAAATTTAACCTTTTTTACCCAATCTCCTACCGAGCTGTTCACTCTGGGTAAAATATACTATACCCTATTTTAAACATAAGAAGGCAGTGGTCATACCACAATGACAAACATGACAATAGTTGGTATGACTAGACCTTTCTATTTTTAGACTGTAAATGTATTCAAAATATGCTGAGAAAAAAGAAACAAACAAAAAAAACCAAACTTAGCAAGAGCTATAATCTGCTGGTCAGAAGATCCTGAGTGAAAGGGACATTCAGGTACTTTCGGCTAAAAAACAGCTCACAGAAAGAGATTAATCAAACTAAGTCATTCCGATTATTTCACCAGTTTTTACGTCATCCAAGCATGCCAATGTAGTGGCCTTCAGCAGTTCATCAGAGCACTCAGTGGAATGGAAATCTATGGGAGAAGTTTGCTCCCTCCCACAAAATACTTAATCATCTGGTTTATTACAGCTGAACAGGAAAACATAATTGTACTGTTGCTCTGACAAATGCACACAGATGAGGTGCACAAACGCTTAAACTGTGCGGTGCCCAGCAGACCTAGTCGTAATTGTGATAAAGATGTAGGTAAGCTTAATTATTGTTTTTCTTATAGCGTGGTATTTGTTTAAGTGTCTGTTAAAGTAATAAAGGGCATATTACTCTACCAGCAGTAAAGTGACCTACTTTGGTGATGGGAGATCAAATAAAGAGCATACTTTTAGAAACAGAGAGGAAACAGGCTGCACACCTGACATGGGGGAAACCACGGCCCCTCAGTTGTTGAATAGACTGATTAGAACAGAAGTGCAGTCACCTGACACTAAGTCAAAGCTGCCACATTACAGATGACGAATCAGACGGACACTGTCTTGTAATGTAATAAAGCTTAGTCAAGTTTTGGTGTCTAATTAGGTTTTCATATTAAAAAATTTCCAGTAATTATCAAATTTATTAGACTGACACTCAGATTGAGGCATATGCCATGGGTGCCTTAAATGAACAGTACTAGTAATCACACATATCATTTTGTTAGCTTCTGTAACGGTTCATCAACCAGCAGATGCAGCTATTTATTTGAAATTGTAATATATAATGTTTCACAAAAAAAAATAGTAAAGCCCTTTATTATTTTTGAGATGCCAAATTACAGTCATTTACGTACATTCCTGAACAGGAAAATGAGTTTTGGTGATTCAATGTTATAACTGATTAATTACAGAAAGAAGTTTAAATATGTACAAAAAACAATTCCCAGATTTAATTACATATACATTTTCCACGTAGTTTGTTATATAGTACAACATTAAATGTTAAATTTTGTCAAACGAAGCTAAAAATAATTTTATTCAATCTGGTTAAATTAAATTGACTCGACTGGTACTCATTCAGTTATACCAATTAATAATTCATTAATTAAAGAAATAAACCTTGTTCAAAATAATTGCTTCATGTTTTTTGATGATGAAGAATCTGTATTCAATCTGGGCATAAAAATGTGAATTTTGGCAGATTTGGCAGATATATGTGTATTATTTCTTGATTGTATAACAGGTGGTCTAACTATTTTTTTAATACTGTACATAAAATTACAACAAAATGTAAGACTTACTGAAATTGCTCTGCTGTGAGCATGTTTGCTATTATCGATCTCTCTCAGTTTAAGCTGGATTTAACCTTTGCTTAGTACACATATTGAACTAAGCCCGTGTTTTACTGTCCCTTTAAATCCCTGCACCTTTCTCTGCAGCAACTCTGCACACCGTAGCATTCATCTCTTGAGCATATAACTTTGCAAGGTGACTTAATGGGGCTTTATGAGAGCTGGTCAGGATTCCTACACTACATTTATCCTACATTCAGTTCTTACTCCACTGCTCCCTAATATCCCTTTGCATAATTACACATGTAATGTGCTTATGGGGGAGGTCGTCCAAGGACCAAAACTGGTGCTTGACGTCACAGTAACCTTTATTCTGTCTCATTACCTCTGTGGCAGTTGTTTAACAGCTCTGTAAATCACACGCTCTTGGAGTTTATCACAAGTGAAAGAGAGGCACAGGAGGTGCTTCTGTAGGAAATGTTTTCCTATTTTGACTTTCAGCCAGTCTAGTTTCACCTGGGGAGACTCCGTTTTGCTCTTTTTCTTCTTGACCTTGTAAGATGAGATGACAGGTGTTTCAGTTTAATGTGCTGCACCCAAATAAAGATTCACTGCTTATGTACAGAAAAAAAAGAAAAACAGATCTAACTTATGTTCCAAAACTAAGACATCGTGACACCTACCTTTCAGTGTCTATTTTTTAATTAAGGTTCCAAAAATAAAATCAGGGCGTTCGAAAGGAAAAATCTGCAGATTTCTAAATGTTACTCAAGAACAGAGCTTCTAAAATGTTGTGTCACCTCTTTGAGTGGGTCGTTGAGTTCACTCAGGATGTTTTCCTCATCAAAGATTTTCCCTTGGTAGCGGTGCTCATAGTAGTCATGGATTTTCTGTCTCATGTCTGCTGGAAGCTTGTGGAAGGACATGTATTGCTCCACTTGCTTATACTAGAAGAGACAAAGAAAAACAGTCATCACTTAACAGCTTACCATGTAAAAAAAAAAATCTGATATCTTAAAGCAGTCCCAGTAAAGTCTCGAGTTTTATATTTATTTGGAAATTGCACCTTTAATAAACAGCAAAGCAACAAAAATGTGGTCTACACAGAGTGCATATTTGTGTCTCTGTATTGAGGACAAGGCGTGCTCTCACACAGTCACAGTGCCATGTCCTGGTTCTGCGTGTGGGGAGGGAGAGGCAGAACAAGAGAGGCAGGTGGTGAAGAAAGTAGGAACGAGTACAGGCCCGGGGCTATGTCAGACCAAGGTAGCAGCAGATTATCTCACCGATGCAGGAAGGCCAGTGCTAATAGGCAACCGAGCTATGCTGTAATGCGAACAAGCGAGGCATACCTAGTATCCAGGAGCATAAGAGGATATTGGGTGATTTTCAAAGAAGAATTCTCCTTTTCACCGCATTATATAATATAGGGTCTTTACCTTATAATAAAGAGCATCTTGAGGTGACAGGTGTTGTGATTTACTGCTATAAATGAAACTGAATTGAATTAAATTCAATGAGGATTATAGCTTGAATCTATGACTCCTCTTTCCTTTCCTGTCTTTGATTTTTCTTGTTTACATTAAAATGTCATTTTTGAGCACTTTAAACTGCTCAAGTTTCATCATTACAATCAACTTAATTTTCACCTACTATCACATTAATTTGCAAATAATGTTAAAATAATAATTTTAAAATAATTTGCATTGGTTTTTGGGTTGTTTAATAACTGAGAAGAGAACTGTCTGCACTTTAAATACAGTTCTGACGAATAAGAAAGTCCTTAGATTTAGCTGGACATACAGTGAATAAATCCTTTTGAGATGCTACGAATTATAAAAAGTAGAATTTCTTTTTTAAAAAAGTATAATGGTGTGACATTAAAAAGGAGCGAGGACAGAGTCTTTACACTTGCCATCTCTGTTTTTCTGGCTAACTAAGATATAAGATCCCGTTTCTACATCCCGTTTCCAGTAATTAACTAAAAATTAGCAGGAGCGTAACGTCCAGCTGCATTATCCTGCAGGCAAGTACTGACCCACAGGAACACAGAAAAAACTTTGGCTCATTTATTTTGAGTAGTCGGCGAGCACGGCCAAAGCCCCAAACCTGAAAATGAACCTCAACAAAGAGAATAGAGCAGTACTGTAGGTGAGAGCCAGCAGCAGCTGCGAGGCTGGTAGGACAGTTCAGTTTGAGAGGCTTTGACCAATGTGACGCAGGCAGCCCCATAAAACGATATTTGTTAGCGAGAGGAGCCACTCGAGTCCCAGTGCCTCCCTCATTGATTTCTCACCCGGCTGCAGAAAGGTGATAAGGGACCAGAGCTTTGTTTGCGGGAAATTGATTTATTTTGAGTTCACACAGCCGAAGTCAGAAGGTGTCTGCAGGGGCTCAGCCTGTCCATTTTGACTCGGGTGGTCAGGGTGGGGCACAGAGTAAGGCAATGGGGGCACATTTTAGGCTCGATATGGGGCCTTCAGCTTTAACGTCACATTATCTTTTCATTATGACTAATTTCCATTCTCATATTAATTCAGACGTGTAATTTTATTGGTTAATTACTTTCTAAAGGAGCAATTTAGATAAATGCTGACTACATTCCTCATTATCCCACCTCATCCATTTCTCTCTTTATCCCCCCTCTCTCTCTCGCTCTCTCTCTCTAGAAATAGTCAGGGCCCAGTCAGACTAACACCCACACTGGGATGTGCCACTTGGCAGAACCCACTTCTTTCCTGGCTGATGGCACTCCTGGGGCATTCCTGTGGATCTAATTTAACCCAGGCGCACTGCAATTTGCAAAGTTAAACATCACCCATAAATATATGTTTAGCAGCATAATGTAAAATGATGAAACCTCCTCTGTTGCAGAATGTGTTCTAAGACGTGAAGGACAGTTTAAAGAGGGCAGGCAATTAGTGCAAAGACTTGAAATGCTTCATCCACTTTGTGTGTGTGCTCAACACTTCTTTTATTGAGCAGGAATTGATCTAATACCCGTCTGTGTCACGCAGAGGACAATGCATTCAAATGCAACCCCATTTGTAGTGCTTGCGTGACATAAATGTAATTGCAAGACGCTGTGTTTGACATCTGATGGGTGCACGGTCACAGTATTGCTTTACAGAATCGTTTATGTTGCAGAAACTTGTTTTAAAACTATTTAATTATCTTTGCAATATTTCAGAGGAGGGAGGTAGTTACATTAGCTTTGCATTGAACCTCAGACCAAAATATGAAATGTGGGACATCTTGGACATATCTTAAAGAGCAACTCAGCTGCACTGTGGCAGCACCAGGGCTTCACAGCAGACATGTCTCTATATCATACATACTTTAAACCCTCATTTCCTTCCCTCTCCTCCCACTATTTCTGTTTCCTCTCTTCTCTATAGCTTTTGCTTGGTCTGTTTTTTCTTTTCTCCTAGTCTGGACAAAATTAGTTTTTGAGTTTTTGGAAATTAAGTAGAAGCTATCGACAACAATCACTTTACTTTCTTACTGCTCATCATGTTCTTGTCATAAACATCCTCCGGCCTTAGATAACTTATAACCTCGCATCCCCATCCATCTCTCCATCTCTCCATCCATGTTTCCAACCCCCCAGCTGTGGCAGTGATAGATGTAATGGCTAGAGGCTCAACACCCTGAACCCATCCCTGCTGCTCTGCAGCCTGCTCCACTGATATGCACAGCCATGCAGCAAATCAGCCCCTGCTGAACCTGGCTCCACACTGGAGCTCTGTTACCATGAACATGGCATTCGCGGCCCCGAAGCTGTCAGTTCGATTCCTGGGGTGACGTTAGAGGGACAGAAAGGGATGTAGATTAAAAATAGTGTGTGATGTACATCTGCTTTGGAGCAACTGAGCTGGAGATGTGCCACTAATTCAAACAGTGACTTGGCACGGCTCGCTTGTTTGTTGAGGGCAACCTGCCGTCATGATTTTTTAATTTTTTTTTGCTATGCTGTGAATATAATTCATAATTATATCTGCATATTAATGATCAGTCAGCATTCCATTAATTCTTTTTATTATAGCCCTTTTATTTGCTGTCTTGTTCTTTGAATCTGTTAGTTTCATCTGATCTGATTTATCTGATCTTTGTATCGCTAATGATAAATGTGCATTTTACTAATTTGTGCGGATTTGTGATAACACTTTTGCAAAGACAATAGAAACTGCAGTTTTAATTTCAAGTTTTAGGTGACATGTAAGATTGCAATGTGGTGCCAAAATGCACCGAGGGGGGATGTTCCTCTAGATTGGACTGACCATGAGGACAGCTGGCAAGGTCGGGCCATCACACTTGAATAAACCAACAATGGCTAAATGATTTTATAAGCAAGGTGTAAATTAACGAAGTGGTATTTTAGCACGTCCTGTAATAGCTAAGGTGACTTTACCAACGCTCTGATAAGAATTATGGCTACATCTCTGGAAGGATAAATAATGTGTGCTTTGTACCTCTGTCCAGTTGTGCCTCTGTGTGTGCGTTTGTGTGGATATGTTCTGATAAACTCAATAGGGATGCAAGCTGCTGGAGGGCTCGCTTAGTGGATGGATATGATCAACATTCATTGAATTCAGGGACTCAAAAAGTGTGCTGTTAAAACACATGAAATTTTTTATAGATCATTAAAAGATGAATAATTACATGGGGAAAAAATCAAAGTAATTGGTAATAATAATTTTAACTTCCTGACCCATTATAACCCATTTTCATAATATAATTTTAAAAAATGATGAAAACTTAAAGGGAAAACATCAGTTTTATTTCTTATATTCTAAATGAATCTGTTTAATTGCTTTTTATTTAAACAATATCTAAATAATTTTTCTGAAATCATAGACAAATACTGAAAAATTGTCTTAAATAACAAACAACTTGTATATGAAGATTTATTGTCTTTAGTTATTTAATTATTGCCACTTCTGATATCACTTGACACAGAAAAGTAGCAAATGCTTAAAATAAAAAATATATACTGAAATGCAGGAATTAGACTCCATTACTGGGTGAAAAATGGCTTGAAGAATAAACCCTGCATTAAACACTGTTAAAGACTTAATTTCTGAGTAATTGTTTCAGCTCTCACACACACACAGCATGTCATAGTAAATAAGAATGTACTAAGACAAGATAATTAGCGCTTTCTGTTAATCGCATTTCAGCTGACTCACTGTCTTTATATCACATTTGAAAAAAACTATTTCCTTTGGGAAGAAAAGGAGGGTCTTACAAAATCAGTGTGACCTGATGTAACTGTTCTTACATCATCCTGTAAATTAAAGATTAAGTTATTTTAATCCTAAACTTGTTTGTGGATGAAGACATACCATAGAGGACTAATCCCCACGCCCAACAGTGTGGTATGTACAATGCGTTCTGCAGCATAAGCACAGGCAAAGTTTGGGAGTTAAACTCTGCTTCTTGCGTGCAAACACAAAGCGCATCAGTCATGGCTGGGTGTTCTGGGAATTGCCCAGGCCCCACAGCGGGATCACAGATGGTGGCTCAGTTGAAATGCTGGATAATCATCCTCCATGTGAAAAAAAAAAAAGATGTAATGATGTAATAGGAACTGAAGGAAAAGGGAAAAATAAAATGTGTCCACTGGCAGCATACAGACAGTGAGGTGGCTGCTTATGTCATAGACCTCATCACCCTGTTGACCTTAAGAGAGCTGCTTGGGGGTAGGTAGGAAATCCTCTTTCCTAGTCATCGCTGCAGATATATTTATATTTATATTGTGAGAACTCAACCTATTGGTCCACAGTGTAATTGAGGCCTAATTTATTTAAATCCAGCTCCAATGAGCAGGACTTTACAGAGTCACAAAAAAAGAAAAAAAATCACATTAATCTCAGTAGTACTTAGCTTAACTTACCTTAAAACAACAAACCATTAAAGATGTGTACGCATACATCATACCATGTGTCATACCCAGTGTTCTTTTAAATCTCAGGAATTTAATATTGTGTGTGCCACTGCAGGACTCTTACCTTCTCTTGGTACTGCCTCCGTGAGGAATCCAGTGATTGGATTAGAGCTGTAGCATGGCCAACAAACATAGCGTAGCACGTGGCTCCTACAATCATACTCAGCATGGTGACCCAAAGGTCAGACATGCTGACGGGTGCCCGGGCACCATAACCGATGCACAGCATGTGGCTCATGGCTTTGAAGAGGGCATAGGAGTACTGCTTACCCCAAGAAACGTTCTGAAAGAACCAGAGGGGAAGAAAAAGGGAAGGAGAGACAGAGGAGGTTTGGGGGGAGTTACTGCCAAGCAAGACAAGGAAGAAAGGCTCCGCGGCAGATAAAAATGGAACAACAGACTTTCCTTTGATGGATCACTAACACTCGGCCAACATAATCTTCATGCTTCTGAACCTTATGGGTTTACTGAATGAATGAACTTTCTACCTTTTTACCTTCTCTCTCTGTTTGCATCTGTTTTATTAATTTTACAGATTATCAAAGGGTGAGAAGCGGTTCAGGTTTGCAAAGGTTCAAAAAACCAGCTTCTAAACTATGTATCCAGTATCCAGACTATATGGACAAAAGTACTGGGTCACTTACGCATTACACCCAAAGGAGCTGCACTGCCATAGAAATGCTTCTCATGAAGCTACTGGTGCACTTTTGTGCTGATGTTAATGCCAGAGGATTAACCCTGCTGTGGTTTCTAAACGCTTCCACTTTGCAAAAATGCCACGTGCAGTTGGCTGTGGAATATCTACGAGGGAAGAAAATTCACAAACTGACTTGTTGCGATGGTGGCATCCTGTTTGCAGTACCTCACCCAAATTCAGTGACCTCTTTAAATGACTCATTCCTTCACAAATGTGACGGCAGACCGCACTGAATCAACTTGATTTTATACCCCCGTGGCAATAGGAGTAAAAACACCTGAAGTCAAAGATTAAGAGATTCGGCCCAGTATTTTTGTCCATATAGTGCAACTTGGGTTCATGGGTCCACTGTTATCCGATAATGTGTCCAGAAGGGTTTTTGAGGAGCCACATAATTCAGACTAAGTAGGTTGAAAAGAACTTGCTTGGTGGATGAAGACTGGTGATAAAAGTTTAAATGCATGGAAGCAGAACTTTAAATGGTCATCATTAGTTTTAGAAAATATGCTTTAATATCATGCAGGTAACCAGTCTATATGAAGAGCAAAAGATGGACATCAGCTATTGATTGACTGATTAATTGAGTGCTTTCTTTCTTTCTTTCTTTCTTTCTTTCTTTCTTTCTTTCTTTCTTTCTTTCTTTCTTTCTTTCTTTCTTTCTTTCTTTCTTTCTTTCTTTCTTTCTTTCTTTCTTTCTTTCTTTCTTTCTTTCTTTAAAACTTGTAAATAAAGAGCCAACCTAACTGGCAGTCTTAGGATAGTCACTGACTTTTTCTTTTAAAAGTCCTTTTTTTAGTATGAAATCTTATCAGGAGTCGCTTTCAACAGAGATTTATGCAGAACCTCTTAAATTTTAGTAATCCACATTATCGGGTAGTAGCACAATGCAAGGACATGGCTTGAAAGGCCTTTCATTTGCATTTCAGATTCCCCTCATTTCTGTTTTTCCTGCTTTTTTTTAGTCTCAGCATGTCTAATGTGAAAGTATGCCTTTTCCCTCTGGAGATGTGCAAAATCTCTAGTGGGCAACTAAGCGAGCCCATTGCAGTTACTGTATGTCTGTGAAACTCAGTAATCCACTATCTAGAGACAAATGTGACAGACTCCCTGGTACAAAGCTTGTTGCCACAGACATTTTGCTGACACCTCGAAAAGCTTCACCTCCTGCAAAGATGAAGTGCTGAGGAAGCACTCCATGCAGAATACCTATCACACACAGCAGAACAGCTAGTGATAGAAATAGGAAACTTTTTTCCCCATTTGCCTCAGATCCATGTGTCACATGCCATTATGCCCATTTTGTCCCCTTTGCGATGCCATTCCCTGATCTGCTTGAGTCCACTCAGTTATTCAAGTGGGAATTAGTGAATCCCACTTGAATTTGATGACAGATGCACATTTATAGCAAATCATTAGCCCTGGATGACTCATCAGTTCTTATGTCAACACAGATTAGTTGTTTCTTCCAGAACTGTGTGTTCAATTTTTATAACATGATACTGAACAGGATAATCAATAAATAATGTGTGTGTGTGTGTGTGTGTGTGTGTGTGCGTGTGTGTGTGTGTGTGTGTGTGTTAAACCATTGAAATATTGCCTTTAGGTTCAAATATTCTATCCATCCACTTAACTCCTTATCCCACTTAGGGATGTAGGAAGCTGGTGCCCATCCCAGCTGCGAAAGCTGTGGCAGGTCAGCAGTCCATGACAGGGATCGTGGCTTTCATTGTACTGGAAATATCTGCAGCTAGCATTTCAGCACAAGCACCTGTCCACTGTAGCACACAACACATACACACAATAATGTATTTCCACACAGAGAGCAAAGTCACCCAACCATATACCTGGAACTAATGCAGTTTGGGTCCTAGATGTTCTTTCACACGTTTATATTTCACATGGTGGGTGAGTGTTTATTCAGCAACGACAGGCTGTGTTTGTGTTGACATATTTGTATGCATGGAAAAACAGAGGCCTGGTTTTGCCAGATGATATCACAAAGTCCGAAATGACTCACTGCACCTTTTGCTGTTTTTCTCTGCATGAATCTGTCGCACAAGTAAACTGCTCCAACAAAGAAATCTCTGCAGTGCTTTGGGGCCTGGGGACTAACCTCACAGTTTCTGTCTGTTCAACAGTGGTCTATCACTTGTAACGCACAATTAATTAGGAGTCAAACAATCTTGAATGACCTGTAGACAATTTGTAAAATGAATAAAGATGTTTCTTCACATGAGGCAAACTGACGAGCTGAGCTCACATTTATTATATCACGAGGTATAATATCTGCGAATATTTCCTTCTCCCTTGTCCAAAGACATATAATAATGAGCAAATAACTCAGGCAGTCAAACGTGGCATTAAATTTATTCCACAGCTGCTTTGTGGAATATACTGATAACATTGGTAAGTTGGCTCTGACAGTGCAATGTCAGTGAATCTTTAATAAAAAAAATAGCCATGTGTTTAAGCATGGCTCACATGACCAACTTTAGTGATTCCTTAAGCCAAATTTTCGCTCTTTCTTAATCTGATATAGACTGAATTGTTCAGAAGTAGCTCAGTTCTGAGTTGACATTTCACTGTAACATTAAAGCAGTGGGGATAATAGCTGCGTGTTTGGGGCACTGCAGGTTATGGAGCTTGTTATGAAGGATTATTGCGAGTCCTCCAAATGTGGAACTGATCATCACTATCGTTTCCAGCTGCCCATTGTTGCGATTTGACATCTGGGAGACACAGAAGCAAAATATCCAAAGGCGGCTTTACCAGGCAGAGACAGAGAGAAAATTGGAGCAAATGGAGCAAAGCCCACAAGTTAGTTCAGACAGTCAGGCTTTAGCCGAACTGCGTCATACACACTCCTCGTTCTCCTCATGTCATACACCAAACACAACCTGCCAATTTGCTGGTCTATCTAAGCTGCAAAATTTCCCATCTCTCCCTCTGACGCGTCAGTGCTGCTGCAGCCCTGCATCGCTGTCTGCTGTCTCAACCCCTCCATTACCCCAGCATCCCAGCAACCACCTTGTATACGTTGTATACGTTTCTATACGTGACATATTTACGGGAAGTGATGAGCTCCCAGACGCCAAACTCTATTATGTTCTGCTGCTGTGATAAATAATATCAAACATGAGCTGTCTCACTGAAGTGATACTGTGGTAGTGATGTCTGCAAAGTGGACTTTACAGGAGCTTTTTATCGAACATAACAAAACCAACAGCATCACCGCTTTTCACTTCGCTGTTCTTCACTCACTGCTGTTCCTCAGTGTGATTGCTTAAATTTGCATTTTGACTGCCATCACGGCATGTGACTCACAGTTCTGGGGCAGTGCGCTATGATTACAACAGGCACTCATGCTCAGCACCCATTTTTTTTTGTCTGATTAGGTTGGTCACAAAAGGACAGATACATGCACACTTTTATCTAACGCATAAAGAGTGATGAGAACTAGAAATCTCCAGGGCTGGTTCTGTACAGCCTTCCTTTGGGAGGAGTGAGTCATTTCACTCCCAGTGCAGAAAAAGCAGTTTCTAGTTGCTTTCCTATAGTTCACAATGTACAGCCCCCTTGATATAGATTTTGCCAACATAACAAATGTATTCCCTTCCTCTAACATTATTCTAAATATAATTAAGCTCTGTTTTTAGCAGGAAAACACATCAGACTCTGCATATTCATCTTTCAGCAGCCCCGTAAGAACAGCAGCGCAGGTTCAGACTTCATTACCACGCACATTAAAGCGATCCCAGTTCCGCACTATTGTTTAAGCACCAGCAACTTCAAAGTATCTATAATTTAACTGTGCTCGTTGTTTTGACAGCGCGCTCGTGCATTTTAACCACTTGCTTGCATTTTAATTAATTAGTCACAGAATCAACAGTCCTCTCTCTCAAGATGAAACCGGCTACGTGACCAGGAAGGCGGCTGATGATTCACCATTATCCTCGTGTTCAGTGCGACCCAGAGGCTTTGGTTGTTGTTGATACTGACAAACTATGAGACTAACAGGATGTAATGCCTTGCTGCAAAGAACACAATTTCGCAAAAAAAAGAGAACAGTCCTAGGACAAATAACAGCAATCAAACAGATTTTTCATCTGGACTCACAAAGATTTGCACTGATACCTAGTTTCACTGCAGCACAAATTATACTCAATAGAGGGTGTAGCAAGATCTGGTTGCCCTGTAAATATGTTTTAGTTTTATTTAACATTTTATTTTTTTGTTTGCGCTTGTGCGTGTCTGCAGAGAAAATAAGTGAATGAGCAAATTTGCCTTAACTGATTGATTTAATCACTGATTAACTCCCTAAACCCAACAAACAGTCCTTGAATGGCAAAAAAAAAAGCAATGCGCAATATTCATTTTTCAATTGCATAATCAAACTGCAAGCTGTTCTCCCTGGGAGCGCACAGAAGGCATGGCGGCCTTTAAACACAGATGACAGAGTAAAGGGATGTGCAGGCCTGCATCGACACCAAAAAAGCGCGCCCAGTGATGTATCTCACTGTGTGTGTTGTCATTGTCTCGTGAGCTTTTATGTTCATCACCTGTAGCAGTACTAATGGACTTCATCTCGCTACAGAAGTTTTCTCCTTAGCAGTTTTTTATGCACTGGCACCAGTAATGTGGCCCGAAGCATATCTTCAGATTCATCTGTGTGTAACTCTGTTTGCTCCTTTCTTGTAAATGCACAATCACTTCAAAGGTTTGAGGGAATTTCCTCAAATTTTGGCATCTTGGCAAACTTTAACTTCAGCTTAACCAATCAGATATGTGGTAGTCAAGGGTCAAGGTCACTGTGGCAAGAAAAAACATGTTTTTACCATGAAGCCACAATTCAAATGCTAATCATGACCATATTCTATATAACAGTCAAATAGTATGAAATTATGAAGTGATAAGGTGAGAGGGCAGCAGCTGAAAGAAGAGGCAGCAGATTATTATATCTAATAGGTCAAAGATCAATTCTGGACAATCATGGATCTAAAGTGCAACTTTACTGACTGGCAGTGGTACACGTGCCATTTCTTTCCTGCTTTCTTTTTTAACATTTTTGTGGCAGAAGTCTTCTCAGAGGTTACAGACAAAAAAGCGTTTGGATATTTGAAACTTGGCAATATTTGGCATTCTTGCTTAAAATGGGAACTATTAACCAATTATCAAGACAGATCCAATTTATAAATGTTTGCTTTTGTGATTTTCCACCCAAACTTTACAATGAATGAGGTACTGTGATTTTTCTTTGTCTTCTCACAAGGCTCTCCTCACAACAGAACTTTATTTTTTAAGATCCCACAACAGCCTCTGAAAGCTCTGCAGCTGTGGTCCAAATACCCTCACACAAGCTTGATTAAACCATCCTACTGTATCAGTTGACAAATAGCACACAATTCGTTCAGCTAACAAAAAATGATTACCAACGAGAGCCAAAAAATAATCCAAATACAAGCTGTTCGCATAGGGACTGAAGCAGTCTTGCATTTTCCTTCCATAAGCCCCATGTGTATGTTGAGGGGAAGTGTGATGTGAAAGAAGGGAAGAGGGTGACACGTCTGATTAATTCATAAATTCAGGACTGAGCCCGCCTTTTGAAAGTGACTCATTCAGGGAGATTGGGAAGAAATGGAAGGAAATGAAGTGGGTGGTCCATGGATAAAAGGAGCCAGGAAGGGGTTGTGCATGGTTAGCCAGGCATTTCTGTCCTTTTTTCCCTTTTTCCCCCTTGTGTCTACCTACAGTATATCCACCTGTCTTTTGGCCTCTAGCTCTCTCTGAGACAGGAGCCCTCAGCAGGGCTACTGCTGTCTGTCTCTTGATATGAGCTTGGCCAGGAACAGTAGGCACGCACATACACTCACAACTGCTCCAACACATGCATCTTTAAGCTGTACAACAGCCTATCCAATACCACAGCCCACCATCTTCCAACATGAGCCAACATAGTGACAGCAGCATTATCTTGTTTGGTGATTAAGTAAATGCAGCCTCTAAAGAGTAAGAAGCTACTCTCAGACCATTAGTCAGGAAGATAACAGGCCTAGACTGTGCACTGCACCACTCAGCAGTATCTGCAGCCCTTGTTGCCCTCACTCTTCTACTCACAGCTGGAGACTGAAAGTACGGAGCCAACAACAGAAAAAAATATGATGCAATATATGGCTTTAAAGATCTCCTTTTTTGGACAGAGACAAAGACAAACCTCCCGATGACAACGTTTAACTGTATTGTTTATTTATACCTGCAGCAAACACAGCAAACTGAGGAAAAGATACCTTATCCTGATTTTCAACTTGTGAATGCTAATGCATTGCGATGGTGTGAGAAGAGGAATCCCATATGCGAGCTGACCTTATCACTTTGGATTTGCCAGACAGCAGTCAGTGCACAGGCCTGCACTTCTGCACAGATCCACAGGGAAGAGATTCCACAAATTGCCCATTCTGCCACATCACCATCAGTAACACTATGCTAGCTGCTCATGTGCAGATATCTACAGCACCACTGGCTTAAATAGATTTTACCTCTAAAATGCCTCATGGTTATTCTTTGTGAGTTATTTTTAGGATTGCCCCCTCATAAAACGAAGAAGAAAAGAATTTTAAAAAATTATGAATTTTGAACTTAAATCCAAATATACTTCCACAGTTTCACGTTCTTTGTGTCTTTCTGTCATTGGAGTGTGCATAGCCTTCCCTTCTAAGATTTCAGCATTCTTAGCCTTGTCGTTTAGAATTTTGACAAAGAGTATCAATTATCATGTGTAGGACGCCTGCTTTTGGTTAAATGTAAAAGCAAACATAATACTGGCACTCACTGATGAACTCATATGCTCCTTAATGTTTTTTTAAAGGGCAAGATGAATTTGGTTCAGCTGTAAGCGGCTCAGCGGGATAAAAATTGCCCTCATTACTTACAGACAAATACATATTTGATGACCCAAACTAGATTTGCAAATTTGTATGAATATTTGTAAATAATATACAGCACTGTGCAGAAGTCAGACGACCCCTTTATTTCTTTATAATTTGTTTCCAGGGAGCCAGACTATTTTCCAATCTTTAAAAGTGCTCTTCGACAATAGGTCTCCACACTTTGGAGACCTATTGTCTCCAAAACCAATGTCCAAAGTTCTTCTTTGGCTGCTTTTTCCCTGAGTATTTGTGCATGGCCATTTTAAAGCGATTTTTCTATTTTTCTTCTGTTTGTTAAGCCATCTGAGACTGACTGCAAGAGGAGGTCAAGAGAGAGGTACAACAGTGGTGTTGGAGATCTGATGGAAGCGATAGAATTAATGCAGAAAAGTACCATCAGATTTTGAGCTTGTTTGCAATATCATGCATAAAGCATCTGATTGACAGTGGCTTTATTTATAGAAAGACAATGATCCCAAACACAGTGTTGATACAATATAAAAGCACATCAGGATGGGAAAACACACAATGGATTGGTCTCCCTAGAGCTCAGACTGGCACATTACTGAAGCAGTGTGGGATCATCATAACAGAGAACAGAACAAAAATGTAGTTAATATCCAAAGAAGAGCTTCAAGAAGCCTGGATATCTATTCCTGAAGAAATATCAAGAAAGCTGCCTGAGAGAGTGTCAATTCACCAGCAAGTAGCTAACCCATCAGAGAAAGTGTAAAACAAACATACAAAGCCATCTTTGCAATGTTTTAGCTACATACAAGTGAATACAGCTTGGAGAAAGGGTTTCGTGTCATAAGAGCTCACCCACAGGCTTCTAGCACTGATTTATGCCTTATTTGTTTTAGAGGCAATTTTTGCAGGCTGCAGCTATAGCCACACGGGGGGCACCAAATTAGGCTTGTACACCATCTCCCTTTGATATTGATTTGCATAGAAGAAGGAGGATGTACCAGCTTTATTCTCAGTAAGATCAGCAACACGCAGCGTGCATGCAAGGAGATGTTTATCATTACGTTTTACAGCGACAAGTAATTATGAACCCAGAGTGTTGCTGTTTAAAAGGAAGTTTAAGAATCTGGGTTACTGAGGAGCTGTTTGCCCGTAGTTACCATTAACAAGGATGAATTGTGACAGTTCTGTGGGAAATTACATCAGTGCAAATTCCTTCGGTGCGAACAGAGATGGATAATGTCTGTTTGGATGAATAACACATGCTAGCTGGTATCAAATGCACTTGGGCAACTCGTTGCCTCGAAGTAAAGATGAGAGCTGTGACGTTTATAAAAGCTGACATTTGCACCTCTGGTATGATGCCTCTAAACAGTTCGTGCGCTCGTGCAGCACAGAAATATTTGTCACAGAAAGAGGGAGAGGAGACGGCAAAAGAGCTCCGCGGGGGAATATTTACAATCAGCATTACCCAGGAGGTCCGCACGCGCTCACATCAGTCCGAGACGGGCAAGCACAGTCCGCTTGACCTCAACTCAAGAGGAGACGAGGGAAGATGAAAGATACAGAAAAAGTCCAAACGAGGGGACAGTCCCCAAAGAAATCAAACATAAGCTGTGTTGACACTGTCCAGTTGTCCAGCTGTCTACTGTACACAGGGGACACACTGGCTTACATTTTTCATACACTGATATACATAACTAGAAAGATTACATCAGCGTGTATTTTCAAATGTAAAACGGACCCCTGTGAATTTTCACCTAGGGCCGCAAGACACTCTACAATCGCCACGCACTCTACTGTTACATTTACAGTCACAATCAGTAATACAAAAAACAGTAATACACAAAGTAATGTGTAACATTATGCTACATTTTTACAGTCGTGAAAAGGAAAGCTTTCATTGCTGCGAAAATCTCGGTGCACCTCATTATTCTGTAGCTTGTAGAAGCACTTTTTGCAGCAATAACTTGAAGTGATTGTTTCCGTATGGCTTTGTTAGTCTCTCACATCGCTGCGGAGGATATTTGGCCCATGCTCCTTAATGACGCTGTTTCAGTTCATTGAGGTTTGCATGTATTTGTTTATGCAACATAAACAAATACAGCAACCATGGTTGCTGTATTCCTGGTTTAAACTGGTTGCAGTATGACGGCAATAACCAGACTGTGAGAAATACAGATCAGATCGTTGCAAAGAAGAAATGAAATACATGTGTCTTTTTTTATTCGTTTGTTTTTTAACAATGACAACTAATATGTTTAACATGTGTTAGTGAACACAAAGTATTTTCCACATACAGAGACAAGTATTACTGGGGATATTTAAAAACAAAAAACAAAAAACAGCAACTCAGTGACTGGAGGATACCCAGGTCCTGTCACCCTTCCACCACCGTGCCTGGCAGTTGGTATGAGGTGTTTGAGCTGATGTGCTGTGTTTGGCTTTACAACAAATATGGCGCTGTGCATTATCAAACATCTTTCACCTTGTCTTGATAAGATGAAGCTTTGCAAACCTAAGCCATACTGCCGTGTTCTTTTTAGAGACAAGAAGCTTCCTCCTGGCAACTTTTACCATGCTACCTGAGGCCTGTGGAGTTTGAGATGTAACTTTTCAGATTGTTTCTCTGAGGGAGGCGTGTTATCACACAGCTGAATGCTCCAGGCCAACAACAAACCTTTATAAAGGTGGTCACACTTGCTGAAGGTCAATTAAACAAGTGCACTTCCTGCCATTTACTTAGCAGCAAAGATGTGCTGAGGTTTTCACAGGACTGTGAAAACTTTATTTTTCACATGACTGTTTATAAAGTCTTGGGTGGTAATTTAAAGAAATACCAAAGAGGCCAAATCACTGTAAAAAAAAAAGACTAATGTTTCGCTTTGCTGCCCATTTTTTGCTTTATTTCTATAATCTCTCTCTGTTACAATCTAATGTAATTTTAGGACTAACTAGAGCTGTGCTACAAAAATATGCAAAAATATATTTGTGTTTTTGTCGTCATTTTGTTTACATACGTAATAAAACAGAGTGCTATCTATTTTTGTGGGTCATGCACAGTTGTGGTATTAGCATGATGTAGCAAGTGTATTTTAACGGGGAAAAACAAGGTGGACAATTTCAGTGCTACAAGAAAAGGCCTTTTCAACAAACCCCTGCACTTTTAAATTGTTAGCTGGCTGCATCTGATCACATCTGTTCATTTATGTTTTTGATTAAAAAATAAGATTTAGAAAACTGCTGTATGGGAATGAGATCGTTTCCATAGGCTTGACATGTGGCAGGTGTTAAACAGCGAGTCTGCTGTACAGCTTTCATACAGTAAAAATCCCAAAATAACAAACAAAAGAGAAGAGTGTGTAATACTTACAACCATACCGTTTAGGGACACCCAGCAGTCAGGGGGGAAGTCTTGGAGCAGAGGCACCAGATACTGCAGACAGCCATCCCAGTGACACAGAAGCAGCATCATACCTATCAAATTAAATATTCTTACCACTGCACTAGCCAGGTCATAGGTCATATGGAAAATCTGCCAAAGAGAAAGACAGAAGAAAGGAGAGATAGAGACCTCATCAGCATCTGCTTGGTTGTGCGAAAGCATTTACTCAAATTCTGACAGTCGTAAGCCAAGCACGGCGTTATGAAGAAATATAAACTTCAGTAAGCAACACAGACACAGCGGCCCAGATTTAGATCTGTAAGAGTCTCAAACACTGGATGCACTGGTATTTCAGGGACACAAAAAGATTAAAAAAAGATTAAAAACATTTAAAACGCTCACAAAAGTACAAAGTCACCTTTGAAGCTGAGGGCACAGTGTGCCTGTCTGTCCACAGATGTTGAGCTGCTCATAACTGAACACGGCTGCTTTCCAAAAAAAATAACCTGACCAGTAGAGGAGACACATAGAGCTAGAGTAGGTAGCACAGAGCAAGTGAAGTGAATGATGAGGGGAAGTGCAAACTTCTGGAATAATTAGCCCGTGAGTGTGTTTCAATGCTGTGAGCTGGAAAAGGTGTCGGTGCCGGTGTGGCTGTTTAATCAGAGCCCGAAAGTTTCAGAATAGAAAGTCATCAGCGGGGTGAGTAAGCATGTCTGCGGCGCAAAACGGTTTCATTTACGTCGGATCTGGCCGAAGAGAATTGACTCACGCCTGGTTGGCTGTGGCTTTAATTCAGAGTTTCTCATTAGCATCAGAAACCCATTACTTATTTCCAGGTTAGTTATTCCATAATCTTCCTCACACTGAAGCTCAATCTCTCCCGCCAGCCCCCTGGTTCGTTTTGCATAATAAACCTGCCCCATTCGCCAGTTTGTTGAATTGAGACATTTCAGGTAATTACCATCTATTTTAAGTTCATGTCTTTCCATTCCCCATACATTATCTGTTCTACCTATTATACATATAAAGGCAATTTAGTCGCTTCGCTTTTGTTTTTTAAATGAGAACTGATGAACTTTTTGTTTTGGGGGTTTCCTTTTATTGGCAAGTGTTTACATTTGTATGTAATACAAGAAATCAAGGATTTTCAGGTAAGTAAACATATATGTACAACACACGCCAGTATCTTTATCTCTATATCTAAAACCTTGGTCATTTATGGTCTTTTTCTGTCCTTGTGTGCACCTAAACACTAACAAAAACACTACTACTACTGCATATAATTTAGTTCCAAATAAGCCCAAATAAGATCTGCAAGAGCATGGACTTCAGGCTGTGCTGATATGCACCAGTTTTGCCATTTGTATGCAAAATCATCTGTTAAACCGCCCCACCACCACCAAACCCCAGGTGTTTTCGAGGCTCTTTTAATCTTCATCTCTCCACCCCAGTCTATTGTGACTGCCCTGTAACCTTTCTGCATAAAGGACAGTGTCCGCACACAGAACAGAGGAGAGAACAAGAGGCTGAGCTGGTGCTCAGATCCCTCTATGGTTCAACTCATCCATGGGGAGATATAGTGCACTGCCATGAAAGGCTAAAATTAGCCACTAGCTTACAGGACGGCTGTCTCAGTGCACCCAGTGTCTCTCCTGCTGCCTATATCTGTACTCTTATTTTAGCAGAATTCGCTCTCCCTCTGTTATGTGCGCATGCATATTTACATACAGCCTGATGACATAATAAGGAAAGCGACAGAGCATAAGGTAGCCGTGAAGTGATAAAGGTATCTATTTCTGGAGGTGCATGCTCCTGAAGGATTGCAACAAGACTAGAAAACAGGAAGTAGTGGGCCCTGTTTGAATTACAAATGACTCATACCAGGCAGAAATAGGAAAAGGCTGATCACTCTGTCTCCACTTTCTTTTTTCAGTTAATACATAAGCAAAATAGGGAAAAATAAGGATGAAGTTTTTTGGGTACATTTCTATGACGCGCGAGGGTTACAGGGAGGTCTCACAAATTCCCAGGGACCGTCTCACTTTGCTGGGAAGCCTCTTTGACCTTTGGGTCACGCTGAGTCAGAGAGGCCAGAGAGGAAATGATGTAGATGCTCATTAACACAATGTGGAGTTTATTTGGGTTTGTATTGCAGCGGCATCACTTTGAAAAGCCTGCACGCAGCAGGAGGTAGCCACAAGGCAGGAGTGGGGTTTTTTGTTTTGTTTTGTTTTTTCAAATAGGGTTTTAAAGAAGAGGCTGCAGGTGTAGATTGCTGGTCAGGTCACCGGATTACAAAGGATAACCTTCACTGTGATGTGCAGATATGTAAGGATAAATTTGCACTCTGCTAATACAAACACAATGTCTCCATATTGCATTTACAGATTGTTTCTTATAATTAAAAGAAAGCATTTGCACATACTCGATCATCCAACTTCTCTTTCGAGAACTAACTGTGTTGGAAAGCCTCTTTCTTTCTTTTTTTGTGGTAATCTGTTGTTTTATCTCACTGTAAGGCTTCTAAGAAAAAATGAATTGCATCAAATTGGGCAAAGGAAGGAATGCGGAGAGTGTAGGTCTGAACGTACGTCTGTTTGACTCAACCAGACAAAGAAAACACACAACTTGCAAAGCTTTCATGTAGCACACAGCCGGCCCCTTGCTCAGGATATGTGTCACAACTAAGAACCATGCGCTTCAATTTGCTAATATGCACCTACTTGATCACCCATCAGCAACGTTCTGTTTCGTGCAGTCAGCAGTGTGTCTGAGCATCCCGCTGATGGAGAGGAGTGATTAATATATGCCCGTGTTCTGTTCAACGTTTACTGTAAGGGAAATCAATCCAGATCTAAAAATAAAAGCAACAGAGTTCTGACAACAGCTGGTCAAATAAAAAAAAAGTGACTACTGCTGAGGACTTTACTGTATGGCACGAGTTATAAAATGTACTATGCTAGCAAGCAAGAAACAAATCGTTTATTATTGTGGCAAGAAGCAAATTGATCCTTTTACTAAACTCTTTAAAAATGCTTCAACTTTTGTCAGACCAGCATTTAAAAAGTCTAAATTTCTTCTTAATTTTGATAAATCAGCCAGTGCAGAGTGGTTACAGATTGTTACAGACAGTGTCTGCCATTTAAGAGATAAGTCTGTTTTCACAAAGACGCGAAGCCTATAGTGTAGGTTTGTTTTCAGTACTGGCCATTTATTTCTATTTTGTTTGTGTCTTGCCCTGCTAGAGGTTTTTTCCTGTTAAAAGAGAGTTTTTGTTTCCCACTTCCACCAAGTGGCTGCTCATAAGGTGTCCTCTGATTGTTCACGTTTTCCCTCCATTATTGTAGGGTCTTTACCTTACAATATAAAGTTCTGATTTGGCACTATATAAATAAAATTGAACTGAATGTAAAATGTTTGAAAAATGTTGCTCCAATAGCAACATTAATATAAGTTTATTCTGTGGTTTAAGATCCAAAACTGACAGTTTTTGCAGTTCGGTGGCAGTGAATCGCTCTGAGATAAACATTTGAAACCAAATTTAGACTCAAATCTGTCATATGACAGATCCGAGTTCATTTTGAGCAACTATAACGTTTTCATAAACCTCGTGAACACAGGAAAGGTAGAGCTGACACAGAGCCAAAAGCATATCCAATGCTCTTGTTTAGCTTTGGCAAAATATAGGCTTGGAATTAAGTGTATCAAGCTTAAATTTGACTGGGGATTAGGGCATAGGTCAGCATAATCCTGTAATACATTGGAGAAAAACAGCTAAGATTTGATATGATAGTGATAGAAAGTCACACGCTAGCTCTGTCAAGCCAATAGGTCGCTCATGCACTTGGTCTTTCCGCATCCTTTTGATGGGTTGTTAGAACAGAGCAGAGAACATTTTGAAACTTTGCAGGTATATTTTTATGTAAAGCAGCATGCTGATACATAATACTGCAGGGATTAAAATTCAAATCAATGTTGCCCACAAGGTATGGCACGAAGAGTTTTTGCTTATTCGACTACGAGCTGTCTGGTGGATGTATGCACTGTAGGCAGACATTTTGAATCCTATGCACAGAGAAGAGAGCATGCAAGAGAATTACTCATCACCAAGCATCAAGCTGTGGGCCTGAAACACGCAATTACAAACTGTTCTTTATGCATCTTCAAATTGGACATGAGTGACCTCTGTTTGAGGTTAGTGAGGATTAGCATGGGACTAATTTGAGGAGATTAAATCCACCACTGGCTATTAGATTGAAGGATAACAAAACTGCTTCCAGGAAAATCTGGAATTCTCCTGCTTAGCATCATCTTGTAAATCTCCTGCTGGCTCTCTTTTGGTTTTGCTTAATCACAAAATTACAGTTGAACTTGGATTCTAAAAAATCATACCGTGACGTAATGAGAATTCACTGGGAATTTGCAAGTTTCCTGTTTTCTTTTACTGCCTTTCCTCCTCTGAAGGCTACAAAGCTTTTGCCCACTGTACTTCGTCTACTTAAAAAAAGGCAACAACATGTAAGGCTAAATGAGCAACATTCTATATTTTCTATCTTGCAAAAAAACATTTCAATGCTGGTCTGTCTCTTTCTGAAAGAAAAGCAGCCTGCTGGAAGTAATCATAAATCCCATCACTGTAATGTGCAATGTGTAATCACATTGGTGTAAGTATAGTTCGGCAATAAATAAATATAAATAGAGCTGGCATTATTTCAGAGCTTCAGGCAACATACTGTATGTGCTGGGACGCTAATCAGTCAGCAGATCTGCTTATCATACAGACTGGGATACTGTGTAAGAGGAGAGGAAAAGCCTTTCTAGCAATGTTATGCTTGTAACTTGGTTCTTGCCAAATCATGCGTGCAAGTACATAGGCTGCATAAAAAGCTCTGAATCTCAATGCAGAGGAACATTTAGGTAATGAGGCCCAGCAGTAATTAGGAGACAGAGACTTAATTAAGAGCCACATAGTGATCAATAGGATCTTAACACAGGCAGAAAACAAGCGATGATCTATTAATATAGTAAAGAACCCCCTAAACCATAGGTGTCAAACTTTGGCCCTATCGCGAAGCCATACCAAATTACTATTAGAGCTGGCCTACTGGTATTATACAGCTAATATATATATATTGTTTAGTATTAAGCTTTGCTTGTTCCATATTCAGTTTTTCAGCAAAACTTATTTGAGTCCATAAGAAAAGATTCATTCTTATACCTGGAGGAAGATTTTTTTTTTTTCAATAAATATTAATGTTAGCCCGCGACTTTGTTCCAGTTTTGAATTTTGGCCCACTGTGTATTTGAGTTTGACACCCCTGCCCTAAACCATCATTGCTCCTTCATCGCAGGCTCTCATGCATGCATTTAAAACTAAATAAATAGCAGCATTATCAGTAAAATTTATATAAACCGTTGAAGGTAAAAAGTAGCATTAAATAGAAATTCACCTAATAACCTGGTAGGTTGTTTAAGTAGTTGTTATTTCCAACTGCTGCATGCGGTTCATCTCTAAGCTATCAGTAAAGACAACAGACAAAAGATTATTCAAAAAAAAAATCACAGCCTCAGTTACTCTTCCAGATATCGATTTAGTTGTTATGAAAACAAAATATTTTCACCATACGGACTCATCCCACACAGGCCCTGACACACTTAGAGAAGCCGAAGTGTTTCACATAAAAACAAGTCTCAAGAATCATATTGAACTGTATGATTTTAGAGCAGAACTGTAGTAATAACTGCACACGCAGACGTTTGCAGCTAAAACAGCGACACTGTGAATCAGAATTGTCTCCAATTTGATACGAAACACACAAAACAAAACAAAAAGAAAAACAGGCCACTGATATTTTGTCCTCTTCTGGAATCACAAATGTTCTCTTTTTATTCCTGTGCACCCACTCTGATATGATTTCTGCAACATATTTCATCTACCAATGCTTGAATGTACCCTCATGACCTCAGCAGATGCAAATTTCAGAGCATCAAATACAACTGCTAACGTGCCTCAAATATCACCAGTGAATGTGTGAAAGCGAAGGGCTCAAACTGGATGTGTGATATAGCAGAAGATCCTGATGCTCTTCCTCACCTCGCAGCTTCACTACCAGCCAATCAGTGGACACATTTAACTAGACAACTCTTCCCCTCGGAACTTGTCGATCACATCTTTCTGTCCAAGGAGATCTTCCTCACGGGAACGCTGCTGATCATCTGCTCTGCTTTCCATCGTTTCTGTGTCCGTCAGCATTATTCTCTTGTTCTTCCACTAAGCACATCACACTTCACCGCAAGCCGAGCTGCTTTGCCCGCTGTCTCACCCGCTCTGCGTCTATTTTGGTTGTGTGAGCGTGATAACCTTAACACTTCTGTTCTGCCTTAATCTGCGCTCTACCATTCACAGATGCATTGGCAGAGGCAGCGTCCTCCGGGGCAGAAGCTCACAAACCCGCAGGGATCAAATTTATGATCTTCTCTGCGTGGACAGCATTGGTGATCCACTCTGTGTGCTAAGCCTTTTTTTTTTTACTGTAATTATATAGACATCAGTCCCAGAGTCTGTAGGCATTCATGTATGCAGTTAATGCATGCGCATTCTTCTAGAAATTTCCTGCAGGGCTTATATTAGCCTGCTCTGCGCAGGACAGTTATGGTGCATTAGGACAACAAGTAAATGTATTTATGGATGAATGTTCTATTGATTTGTACCTGTAACCTGAGCAGTGGTAACAAAATAACATCAGCTCGGGTCTAATAAATCATGTACACAAACACAAGCAGTACTTATAGCTCGGACAGCAGCACCAGTGCATTTATAACTCAGTGCACTCGGCGCAATGAGAAAATTGCTGGGAAGTGAAAGAGGCATGTGTGGACATATTGTCCAAAACATGTTAGTGCCCTCAAGAATAACCGTTTTCCCACATGACCCATTTTTAACGTCATCTGTTCGGTTATGCAAGTCTGTTGACAGTTTCACTGCATCATTATAGGAATCATCATTACGAAGTAAGGCTGAGGGAGGGAAGAAGGAAAACAGAAAAAGAAAAACGAGCTGTGAGCGGACGATGAGCTGACAGAGAAGCGTGCATCTTTCACACAACAATCCCAGGCCAGAAATAAAAGAGTTCTATCGAAGAAGAAAATACTAATGCTGACATAGTATTACTCTGTTTTGACATTGACCAGGATTTTTTCTCATTCAAATTATCCCAAGGAGCAACTCTCCAGAAATATAAGCGCACAATGCAGCAATGAAAGAAGAAGCTCGGTAGAGGAGCATTTAAATCTCATATCCTCTGTATGTATGTGCACAGCATAAAGTGGGGTTTAACACTGTTAAACAAGAAGGGGGGGGGCTTAATTTTATTAAATTGTTTTATTGCTAAAGAAAAAATAAACTTTTTTTAAAGGAGAAACTACAAAATGATTGTGCAGTCAAATATTGTTCCTGAAAGCAGTGAAAATGGAAATATCTGAATTGGCAGATCAGACTTTTAAGAAAAAATCTAATTTAGTCAAGACAATCTGAGCATCTCCAGTAGATCTGCATTAATAAAGGCTAGACTGAAAAAGAAAGAAAGAAAGAGGACTGCAAGTTTTTCCTTTGTGCAAACGTCACAGCAGCGCAGTGAAAGACAGACAGAGAGGGTGCTGTAGTCTGAGTTGTGGTTGTACTAAGAAGGTAGTCAGGGAAGATTAGTGCTCATGTGAGAGCAGGAGGGATTTGACTGGATTGCACAGGGTGACCCGCTGTGCTCATGTAAATATCAGCAAGATGGACGGTATCACAGTGTGCATCGAGGTCACACCCGTCCCGATACGCTTGGGGACGGGGGGTGGAGATTGCCCAGTGATGCGATTTTAGACTGATTTTTATATATTTCTTTTTAATCACCATACTCAAAGTTGCAGCTGAAGCTTGGTTAAAAAAATATGATGGCATTAACAGTGTGTGTCTTTTCGGGATGATTGTTTTAGGAAGAGAAAAACATAAAAGAGGAAATCAGGAAATGGAAGAGTGAATGCATACACCCTTGAGGGCAGTCTGATGTTATAATTACTCATCTGAGTAGCAGTGGAGCAGCATCATACTAACTAGTTCCACATATCTCTTGACTGCATGACTACAGCTGACATGCTACATATAGTCCTGTCCATACTGTAGCCATGCATTTGTTTACCGCCATAGTGGTTCCTCCATATATGTGCTTAGATTCACATAAACAGCTGGATTTCAGCACATGAGCACGTCATCATGACAGATGGATGAAGGGTGCTTCGCTAAGTTGATCGACCACAACATTAGCTCTTGGGAAGTGAAACCCTAATGCCTCAGTAGTTAGTAATCAATTAATTTGCACACAAAGCATCATTACAGGATGTCTGCAATGAGTGTCGGTGCTTGCCTTTAAACAATCAAGGGATCGTTACGCTCCTCGTGCAGAATCAGTCAATAACAAACAGGTTTATAGTGATTGGTCAATTATTCAATAAGTTGGTTGATAAGGACGAATATTCTCAAACCATTTTGTCAATCAACCACTTATTTTTCAAGCTGAACCTTTGATGGTTCAGGTTTTGTTTTGCTTTTTAGTCATGAAGGCTTAGATCACGGAACAGGAATTTTTCTTTTTGTTACTTTTGTTTCTGGAGAAAATTCTCAAAAAAGCATCAAATAAAATGAACATTTTTGCAGTCGAGTGGATCGTAAAAAACCCAAACAACTGCAGCTAATGACACTCTTCCTCTTGCCCATACAACGCTTGCAATATCAGTGTGTGTGTGTATATATATATATATATATATGTAAAGGAATCAGTGCTTTTTGGAAGTGAATTTCAGCTCTGGAGGATGATAAAATGGTGATTAACTAGTCAAGGTCAACAATCCAGCTCCCAACACTGTTTAATAAGTCCAAGAAGGGTGTTAGTGTTTATTAAGACATTAATATTTAAACTGTATTATTGTGTTGCCATCCAAGGGCATTTTCTTATGATGCATTCAAATTATTATTTTTTTTGTACGCTGTGTACAGTGGGAACCGGCTTTTACAACGAGATTTTATAATGCTCTGATTTTTCCTTTTTGTGGTTCAGATTTCTAGAATAAAAAATTGGAAGGTCATGCTTTTGCGAATAAAAAAATTTGTTGTTGCCCAGTAACCGCACTAACTGAGCAGCTTTGGTAACCAACTGGTTGCCAAGAGGTTGCGCATGCAGCTCAACCTGTGAGTGATCATGTTTTCATAGTGTTGCCCGATGGGAGGCAAGCTGACTGCAGTCACTATTAAACAAGTTGGACAACGTTTGCAAAAAACTGGCGTCTAATTTCTGAACGTGGCCAGAGTCAATCTGTGCTGACGAGGAAACCGTGTCTGTGACACATATCTTCACAATAGAAGACTCAACTCAGCTGGTTGCCAACTAGTCATTTTGCAGATAAATTGCAGTTCTATTTAGAAACTAGACGTAATTCAGTTGCTGGTACAACGTCACTTTGAAGTCACCAAGTGACTGCAGATGATCATGGAGCTGGTCCCCATGTTTGAAACAACCACAAGAAGCACAAGTTGATAGCACGCGGTCACACTTGGTCATAGCACCGTCTCCAACCAGTGTTTTTCAGTGTGTAACTATAGCATTACATACCAGGCATCTCATCTTTCACTGTGACCCTGGATATGTCACTAAGATACTTCCTACATGCACAGCTACAACACTACCAACCAGTACTCAAAGTATTCTACTGTATTCCTTACACCGATCACTTGCGCCTCTGTTACAGTATTCCAGTATAAAAACAAACCCATACATTAATTGCAAACCAAGAAACTGGAGCTAACATGGGTGTTTTTCAACAGCCACCGTGATCTTTTTCTGTTCTTAAGTAGCGTTTATGTCCGAACATATGAAAAAAGCAAGTGAAAATGAAACAAAACAACGAGTGACAATAAAAACGTAACTGTGGGACTTTGTTGCCCTTATAGAAACACTGGAAACACTGTAGTATGGCTTACAGCACATGAAGTGCGTTAGGCTGCAGAAACAATCAACCAGCATAGTTCATTTGGAGGATTCTTGATGTGTCATGTGACAACTTTCTGTACTGTGCGCACACTGCAGAGGGAAACTAGTCTCCATGAGGGGATATCCCATGGGAATGGACAGAAGATCAAAGCTGCTTTCGCTGACAGCTTTTTTCTACTCAAAACTCTAGAGAGGGGTAACAGAAATCAGAACTTCTTTTTTGCTAAATACTGAATACGATGTGTTTTCAAAAACAAAATTATGATAAAAATAAGCCACAGTTGTTGGGATAAAAAGCTTGCTCTATTTCACTGCTCTGTTGCTGCTGTAACTATTATAAGAAGAGTATGGTGTTTAAGGTGGTTGGAAGTATTAATTACTATAAATTATAACCAGAAACAGTTGGTAGTTTGAAAATAATGCACACGTGATTCTGTTTCCTGTCGCTTTCAGTCTTGCCGTCTTTACTGTGCAGACATGTCCGTTCATATCTTATATCAAATAAAAGGCTGAACTGAGAGACGGCCTGGCAGCAACAGTAAGAGATGAAAAGAGTCAGACAGAGTATGCAATAAGCAGAAGTAATCCCGACGGAGCAGTATAAAATATTTTGAACATCGTGCACAGCTTACAATGACACCACGATACAAAGTGACCTGTAAAATCAGCCAGCAGTTGTTGGTAAAGGCAGAGGAATCTAACCTTGGTGAAATAAACGTTCAAGAGATGTTGACGTACAGTATGAAATACAGATACATTTATTATGGATATTCCAGATTCAACATGTATGGTCATCCCCATTTTGAGTGTGTCTTATACCCCAGTGAGATAAGCGAGCTTGTGCACTATCAGCACCCAGACAGGCTGTCCTTGAGCCTCTGGAGGAGCAAAATGAAGGACACCAAACAGAAGACGCAAAGGTCATCATGCTCCAAAATGCTCGTCTGGGCCTGAATCTATCAGGCATTCCTTAAATTGCGACAACCAAAAAGGTCATTCAGCTACAAAATAGCCATAACAGAAAGTATATAATATTACAATTCACACAAAAGTAGATTTTATTACAACACTTGGAAAACTAACACCAACACACGCCGCTGTTAAGTATACGGTTGGGCCCATATTGTGCCTTTTAACTAATATTCATCTGTGGTATTGCAGTAATTGCAGCACATTATTAGTTTTACACATTAAAAAATGTTACAGATCTGAAATCCTGAAAGCAAAACATTTGCAGTGTGTCTTTTTTTCCTGTTTCCATCCCTGCAATCCCAACTGCACACAGTGTCCCTCATTGGATCTGGTTCTGCCAGAGTTCTTCCTGTTAAAAGGGAGATTTTCCTTCCCAATGTCGCCAATTACTTGTTCAGAATGCGTTGTCGATAGTTGTGGTTTTTCTCTGTCTTTCTCTTTACCTTACACTATAAAGCACCTTGAGGTGACTGTTTTTTTAATTTGGTGCTCTATAAATAAAACTGAATTAAATTTTCAGTGTGATGGTTCATTATTTTGATTCAGTTTTCTGCCCTATTTCCAACACATCTAACTTCACTAGGCCCCCTCTCCCTCCTGCAGTTCTGTTTATGAGCTGCACAAATTCAATATTTGATACTGCAGGAATAGGGATGGCTATCGAAACCCGGTTCTTGTTCCCACAGTTTCAATTCCTTGGAATTGTTTGCCATTTTTGCAAACGATTCCCTTATCGATTCCAGTCGCCCCGAATGACGTCACCATGTTGCAGAGCGTCATTTACCTGGCAGGAAACATGGCGGCTCAAACGCTCAAAAGTTTGGTTATACTTTACAAAAACGGATGACAACAGGGCAACTTGCAAAGTAGATATTTCATTTAAGGGAGGAAACACTATGAATATGCAAAAGCATTTGCTCACAAAACACTCGATAACCTTAAATGAATGTTTTTAATTTGCCACAGCAGATGCCCCCGATTTTCGGTAAGTGAATGTGTTTAATTGTAGGCAGGGAGATTACTGGATATTCTTGTGTAATTGCTACAGAATAATTGATGTTATACTTTGTTATTGCTACAGAAGAATATTTATTTTATTGTTTTACATTTACAATTTTTTTTTCCTGGGGACCCTGTGACACCCCATCGAAGAGCCGTAGGCTGTGGATCTCTTAAGATCTCACTGTTGGGTTTGTAAGGCCATGTTACTCTTAAATTTCAATCTTGTTCAAAGAGAAGATATAGAACAAAGTTCTAAGCTAAACGACCTTAGTGTTCTCCTTTTTTAAAAAGAATCGATAAGAGAATCGATAAAGAATCGAATCGTTAAACAGAATCGAAAATGGAATCGGAATCGTGAAAATCGTATCAATACCCATCCATATGCAGGAATGACACCTTATGTATTTTTTATTTACAGAACCCATATGTTGAAATCACATATTTGCCATAATCCCTCTGTTTTTATATGTATGCTGTTAAATATGTTATATATGTTATGTATGTTGCAGCATATTGTATTTTAAACCTCTGACTGATTCAATGAATCTTAGCTCTGCCACAGAGCACTATACATTTCTGTCTGCTTTCAAATCATTGAGCCTGACAATTAACTCTGTACTCTAAACCATATGGTCTAGCAATTTACTGGAAACAGTCTACTACAGTTAACAAGACCAACTAACAACAGAAGGAGTAATGAGAGACTTGGCAAAGGGGAAATTGGTTAAATCTGCAGGGAACAAGGAGGAAAACGTTCTTTCGAGCGGTGCAATCTGGGATTTTCCACCCTATGGGCCAAGAGCGAGCTTCCCTCTGTGAGCTGAGCAAGAACACAGTTCAAGGCACATTACATTCAACGTCAGAGCTTTGTCTTAAAACAGAGAGGACAAGAACACAGACAGCATGGAGGGGGAAGAAGCACTGTCCTTCATTTTTGTTTGCTTGACAAAATTGGACTGGAGGAGTCCATTAGGCTATTGTGTGGGACTTGACTTGCTTGTTTGTGTGTGTATTTGTGTGTGAGAAAATGGGAAGAAAGAGACGAAGCTAAGAAGATCCCTGTCTGTGCAAGGGAAGATCATTTAACGTGTTTAATGTATGAAGGGCTCAAGCTCTCATTTAAGCGAGTAGAAGGCCCTCTGCACACAAAATATGAAACGTGTGACAGGCACATTGTCACACATGAAAACACGTGACAGAGCTCTTTTGCAGCCTGCAGCCTGCAGCCTGCAGCCTGCGACTCCCACACACAACACAAAACAAGTCTGCTTCGCCTCCAGAAACCTAGCATGCTCTGCAATACAAGGTGGAGTTCACTTGTGTGTTTATGCCAGTGACCAAAAAAATGTGTGGATCCTTCAATAGCAAAACACCCATCCACATTCTATGGAAGACGGTTTGATTTGGATAGCCCAAATAAGCATGTGAAAACACTGTAGCAAGAATTCATAGAAGACTGAGAAGAGTGTTCTCTGGCTAAATGGTTAGCAACACTGGACAGAAAATATGCACATGGTTTAGAGTCGTATCCAATATTGTTTGTTCAAGCACTTAATTTAGCTAGCTTTATTATAACCAGACTTGGAAATTGTATGGCCCCGAGCTACATCTGGTCCATTTGGTTATCCCTAACCGGCCTGCATGAGGTCAATGGCAATTAAACATAAATAAGTGTAGTTTTCTCATTTCAGCCAGCAAACCCTCTTTGATAACTCCTCCTCACAGAATGGGTTACTATTTGGGTTATTTCAAAGGGAAATGCTCTTTTTTTAATCAATTATAAAAGCAGGTTTGTGCAAGCAGATGCAGCTTCACTGTATTTGAATTAGCACAAACTTTGATGATATATCTCGGTTTGCTAACCGTGAAGGTTGTTAGTCATTTAATGCAGAATGCAGAAGTTTTTAATAAGATATAGACTGAAGTCTGAGATAAAGCAGTGTGCTTAGTTTGTGGATGACAATTGAAATCACTCTTGGGACTAAACATGCAGAGCAGAGTTAAAACTTGGCTAATGCAGAGCAAGAACGTACAGTTAAACCTTTACTAGCAAAGCTGCAACAAGGACTTTTTACCAAGTTTCACACATCCAGGGACGCAGCAGTCAAGACCAGCTGGGTGATTTCCCATAACAACAATAAGCAGTAAGCATTTCACTGATGGGGAGTTTTCCAAAGTATAATGCGCTAACATACCCCGCAAAAAAAGAAGCATTTGAGAACCTGTCCCTCTCCAGGCGTATCATAACAACGTGGCTCTAGGATATCAGTCTCTTTTTAAAAATGTTTTAAAAAATTCTTGATTTTATTTGAAAAGGGACCGTGTACAATATTAACATAAATGTTGCCATGACATTGTACCAGCGTTAGCTTAAAGCTAATTTGCATCTGCAGTCACTTGGCAGGTTATGTGCACAATATCACAAAAAAGTCACCCGAAAAGTAAATTGCATAACACACAAAGTGTTCAGAAGTCTGTGAGTCTTTCAGGAGTTACATCAGTTTGGATTTTATGGATTCTCTTGGGTGAAAGTCAATAAAATAAAGCATTGTGGAAGGTACCAAGCCATTTAAAAATCTTAAACACCAAACACACATTGGAAAACAATTTAAAATCCTTCAGCTTCAATTTTAACTTTTTCTACTTGGCTCTGGATGAGATCTGGGGTTTCCATGACAGCTCAGTGACTCCTCTTTGTACGTGGGATAACCAAAGCGTTTATTAAGGAGCTGGAAGCAATGCATGCCGTGAAAGAGACTGCGAGAGGGAGTTCATGGAGTTAACAGCATGTTTGCTGTGGCTAGTGATAAAATGTTGGCGCACTTGCTCCGCTGATTTCACATTTCAATCACTTAAATGTAGCATCTTCTCTTACCAGTGGCAGTTTATAAAGAGATAAAATTGATATTGAGCAGAACTGAATTAATCTCACTGGTACCTTACTCCACAGTCTAAGTTTCGCAAATGAGTTACCCACCCCTCATAAACACAGCATTTGGATTTACAGGATGTAGCTATTTCATGTTTATGTTGCCTTTCTTCATTTGCATTAATGCTGCAAATGCTTTATGGTCTATGTTTTTAATTCAATTCATAAAAACAATAGCACTGCCATTTTTATGTAATTAGTCATCAATTTAGTCAAAGTCTGCAGAATCCATCAGCAACATGACTTTATTCTGACCATGGAAAATGCATAACAGAAGATTGAGCTAAAAGAGCCACCGTTAAGAAAAGAGAAAGCATTAAAGCATATGTTTCAAGAGGCCGAACCCTAGATCCAAGCAGTCCCTAGACTCTCATGTAACAATATCCTAATGCAGACTTGAAATGTCCAGTCAAAATGTCATGGTGCAGTCACAGTGGGCATCAGTTTTATCAAAGCTGCAATACGCGAATCTTCTGTTTTCAAATGTCTGTTAAGCTAATGCATTCATCAATATCTTCAGGGGCCTGATCAACCAGCCTCACAGCATATCTCCTCCTTCACTTCACACACAAGCTGTTTCTTGGCTGCTGGCTCAGTTTGATAAATGGCGTGCACAGAAAACTATGATGCACCATATAAAGTATGGTGTTAAAGTCTTCCTGTCCTGCAGTGTCCTCGACCTAACCTATAAGCAAGAGCAGAGTGTTTTTGTGCTTTGAAAATCATTACCCCCTGTTCATCTTGGGACATTAAATATAAACAACCAGCTGTGCAGCCTTGGCAATGTTTGCTTCTTGAGTTAGCCCAACAGAAAATCTGGGCTAGCTCACACCTGCGCCACAGTTGGAACATGTTCACGCTTCAACTTCTGCCGCCTCAACTTTCAGTGGTGCTGTTACTTTTAAAGCTTTAATACTGTTAAATTCATCTCTATAAACAAATACTATTGCGCACGTTTTCCTATTTTTTATTTGCAGCAATCCTCTCCATGCTATTGGTTCATCAGCATTATTAGTATTATAAAAATACTGTACACTGTAGCACAGCATCCATACATCAAAATACTTCACAGGTATGATATACACATATAAAAATGAACACATTTGGTAGATATGACACGATCTCACAACAATTCCCAGACTCTCACATCCCATCAAGCACTTGTACATCGTCATCAGCCAGTGCCTTTGCTCTTTCACAGAGGAGAGAACCGCAGCTGTCCCTCACCACTATTGCCTGTGCGTCCTGTAACTAAGAGGGTCTAATGAGGATACGCTCCTTTTAATTTTCCTCCAGTAAACACTGTGATAAAAGGATTGTATATCTTCTTTATAGATTCATGTTGTCTTTATTTAAGATAGTTGCTGACAAACTGGCAGACGATGTATCTTATCAGAAGTACTAAAAAACACATTACTGCATCCAGTTTAATTTCTCGTTCACCTTGCATAATCGTTCATCTGTAACTACAGAAAAAAACAGGTTCAGTACAATAATTGTTGTATATAGCATTTGTATTCTATTTTTATCCTATTGTATATATTATTTTATTTTATGCTATTCTATTGTGTACAGTCGTTTACAGTATCTTATCCTTATTGTATTCCAGTGTTCTCTCATTTTTGCTATATAACTTTGCACTGTCCACTTTCTGCTGTGACAAAACAAATTTCCCACATGTAATAAAGGTTATCTTATCTTATCTTATAAACAAGCGAACAAAGTATTAGAATTGAAAGCTATAACCCCCACCCTACCGCCCCACCCCCAGTGATTTCCTCTATTTGTTTCCTCTCTTTTTCTCTTTATGATCTCTCTTTTAACCTCACAAATGAGTCAGCACTTTATGATTCAGCACACTTTCAGTGTGTGTGCATGCAATTATGCACCTGTGTCCCTGCATGACACCAGGGCAGAGACCTTAAGGCACCGAATACTTGGCATTGCCTATTCTGAAACAGGTGAATCGGGTCCATGGGACTCTGCAAACACAGTCCCACTAATCTGCTTTGGCACCAAACTATTTGTTGCTATCGTGGCAGACTACAGTACACAATGGCTCACAGAACACTACGGCCTTTTTCACCTTACTGTTTCAGTACCTCGTGTCAGTTTCTATTCATCACTAAGAAGGTTATATCTTAATTTTCAGTGCCTGTAGCCCTTAGTTCAATATTCAGCTGTTTATAAAGAATCCTTTATCTAGCAAAGATGCCTGTTTTCTGACTTAATACTTGGCATGGCTGTTTGTTTGTGAGCCTGTGTTTAATTTACTGTGCATTACTTGAAGTGAGCTACAGACAGAGGTCCGATGATCTGCTCTGGCTTTAATTTAGCATACAGATCAAACTGAAACATAAGCCACTGATGTAAACACAAACTGACAAACATCAGTGCGTTCACATATTTTGTCTGACGATGGCAGGGTATAAAAGGGTATGCTGTCAGACTGTCATACAAATAGCATGGGATATTTCAGTGGAGACCAAATATAGCCAGGGAAATGTAGTTAAAGCCTCTTCTTCAGTGAACTGGATACTCGGGTCAGTTGGCTCACATTTTCTCCCATTTCAGATCAATTTACCGACAGTGAATTAAGCACCTTTGCTTAGGACGACATCTCTATCCCTACAGGCAGATTCTAATTAATCAGATCACTTGCATCACTTCCTGCAGTCATCTGTAGCAGATACTACTGTTTTTGTTTTTAAAGTATGCAACTAAAAAGCCTGAACCAGCAGTGTTTGCAGATGAAGTGCATTATTAATAATACCAGGTTAAATGTTTTTAGAAGGCAAATAAAAGGACAATTTGACTTATTCAGAAACACGGATACTCACAGAAACAGGTTGTACTATTAGTCTGTGACTACAGTGACGACAAAGTGAAGGTGCACATGGGAGCTGACGCTTCCTACAAGCAGCTGGTTACTGTCTCAGCACTTGGACGCCATCAGCCAACAGATCAAAGTAACAGAAGAGGAGAGGGAGAGGCTTGAAGGCAGCTCAGGGCAGCAAAGTCAACGCTGGTCATGACATATGTGGATGCTCAGCACACACGAAGAAAAGCTGGTGTCAACAGCAGCAATCCAGATGCATTACTAGCAAGTACTGAAAACATACATACTACTATATAGACGCCACTGTACCGTACATCACGACCCATCCTTTACTTATCCAGGTAAAAAGTATCACTGAGATTAAAATCTCTTTTCCAAGAGAGACCTGGAGAGACCAAAGAGGGCAGCAAAAGGTACGACAAATACAACACATACAAGTTGGGGGGTTTGTGCTAAAACTGAAGCATATTGAACCACAGATGTAATGGTTATTTAATATCTTAGGTCACATAACAGCAACGGGAGTAGTGGCAGTTCTGTTTTCATAATGCGACCAACAACAGTTTTTTATTCTATTTTAAATGTACAATAAACAATAAATATTGTATGACAGATGTTTGGGGTTGTTTTTGTGTTTGTTTTTGTTTATGTCTGGTACCCTCAAAAAGGGTACACTTTCCCTTGGGGGATGGTATGTTGCCACAAGCCCAACCTGAGCCCTCCTGCTTGAGCTGGGATCTGGCGGGAGGCCTGGTGACTGTGATAAGCCAGATGTGGCACTGGGAGCTCTGGGGATTTTCTACAGCAGTTTAAAAATGTTATCCTTTTAGTCTCCTTTTGCATTTTCATTAAATAAAACAAACTAAAACCAGCATTGAATAGGATAGTATATAAATCATTTCCCTGTAATGCACGTCATTAAGATCTGCCTGACATTAGCACATATCCAAAGGTGCCAACATTCTGAGAGAGCAAAAAACAAAAAAAAACACTACTGTGACTTTAAGGTCATTGGGATAATTAGCTCTGTGTCTGTGAGGGCATGAAATAATAAGAGAAACATTAGAGAAGCAGGGTTAGAAATGAATAGGAGCAGGGGGCAAAATGCCCTTGAAAGTTAAAACAAAAAAAAAATCATGTGAAATTAGGTGTAAAATAACCAGATAACTCTTCTCATTATTTTTCTCAGTTGTTAAATTGTTAATAATTACACATAATTCCCTAATGAGGCACTATAGTTGAGAGGTAAGCTAGATGACTTTTTGTTTTCCCAATCCTCTGTTTATGGGAAATAATGAGCTGTAGGATTTCTTAACATCATGAATGGCACAGTGCTGAATCAACCAATCACGTGGCAGCGCCTCAGTGCATTTAGGCACGTGGAGAAAAGAAGAGCAGAAAGTTACATTTTTAGCTCTGCACTTTTTAGCACTTATGTGCAGAGATGGGCAGTAACGCGTTACTGTAATCCGATTGCTTTTTACAAGTAACAAGTAAAGTAAGGGATTAATATTGCAAAAAAAGTAATTCGATTACTGTTACTTTCCAGTAAGCATGCCGCGTTACTGCGTTACTAAACCGTGATTTTATGAGAGTGTCTCATGACAAGGACGTACGAGCGCGCAACGTCCGTGACTGCAACAGACGTGTGTATATCAACAATGGATAATATGGAGTGCAGGAGAGAGTACGACCACGCAGCATTTAAAGCTTGGAAGCACTGATATTACTTTGAGTTTGATTGCGTAGAAAGTGACAAAAGCATTCGCGTCCACTGTACCCTCTGCGTGGGTAGAAAACTTCTTTCTACAGCTAAAAATTAATCTTCAAATCTTAGCAAGCACCGAGCACGCTGCCGCAGGAATGTAACAAAGTAATAAATTAACTAATTAATTTTGAAAATAAGTAATCAGTAAAGTAATGGGATTACTTTCTTAGAAAAGTAATTAGTAATTAGTAACTAATTCCTATTTTCAAGTAACTTGACCAACACTGCTGATGTGAATGTATGAAAGATCAGTAGTTACTTTCACATGTGTAAAAAGTGCACAAGCTTCCCCTTGGTTGGTCCCCACTCAGATTGTTTGAGCCCACAGAATTTGCTGCTCTACGTGACCTTCACACTGTACACTGCAATTTCCCTAAGTACTGCACATTGTAATAATTATGTTTGCACACGCACATGATGAATGATTTAGAAAACACACAGAGAACCAGACAACTGGATACAGTACAAACAGCAACATGCACTCTTGTACAAGTAGACGTCTTTTCAGCTACCAAGTCTTAATATCTGTTGCCATAAAACACTAGTAATGGTATTTTTTTTTACTGCATATATTTTCTTCCATCTTTATTACATTTACAAAATTGGCACAGGCAGAGTCATCGAAGTGGAGTTTATAATGTCTTTCTAATGACTGGCAGTTGCGCGAGTTGTTAAATAAGGCACGTCAGGTCCTGACAGTTCAACTGTTTTACTGCAACCATAATACCCGATATCCACTCCCCACCAAAACTGCCTGTATCAGGATCCTTCTTGCCACAAGCACTTTTAATAAAGGAAAGTGGAGTATTTACTGACAAATTACACAGCTAAATCATTCAGACATACCTGCAGGTGACTCCAAAGACTCATTTTTTATATATTAGATACAGTTTCAGTATCGATCATGCTAAATGGGAAAATTCTGCTCTGAACTAAAAATTAAGATTTTAGGAGGGTAACAACCCTAAAGAATATGAATAGGTTTTCTCTGATAGAGACCGTTGACGAGGACATTAGCAGTGATGGAAAAGTGAAAAAAGACTGAATGGCCAGCCAGCACTGGTGAAATAACAGCCTCCTTTACTCCACAGATGGAGGGAGAAGATGGTGACAGAGTGAAGAGGGCGGGAGGGAGCAAACACCAGATGAAGGAATGACGGATGGACACAGTTTGGAGGATGACTTATTGTAGAAACTGACTGAATAACTAGTTGGGTCCATCCCACGGCTGATGTAATGAACGTTCACAGCTTGAAAATCTTTGAAATGGCAGGAGACTACATTCGTCCCTCCATTAAAGCTCTAATCCTGCATCCCACACCTAACATGTTACGACAGCTTGGAATGTTTCCACCGAGTGCCTTTTCTTCCCCTCTCGCATCTCCAGTGGATGTGTCTGTTTCACCGTTGTTTTATTATTCGTTGTGCTCGTTTAATATGGTTACAACGAAATAAGTAAATTGATGCAAGCTTCATATACTAAACTATCTTCTTAAGTGCGCAGGGGTTGGACATGTCTTAAAGAAAGACAACATGCCAAAGGAGGACATGCCGTGCGAGGGAGAGGGTGAGAAAAGGCATGCAACTGGGGGGAAGGGGGCGAACCAGAGGGAAAGAAGGAGCCACGGAGTTTGATAAGCAGCGAAATGATCGGAGGCAAAGACGAATGACGTGAGAGAGATGAACTGAGAGTAGCGCAGGCCTGTAAGCTGTGCTGTTGCAGCAAGGCATTATGACACATCCCTGTGTACTTTGTACTGCACTGGCTGCCTGCATCCTCACTGCAGATTCTCATTAACCTTGCAGCACTGAATATTTGTGCTTCTGTCCTGGTCCAACGTTGTCTCATCCTCCCAATGTATACAAGTCTGCAAACTATGCTGAACCTCACAATCAGCTTACCACATAGTGTATATACCAAGATAATAACACCAAGCAACCACCATCTATAGTGCGCTCACTTTCAGAGTGTGTTGTGTGACGTATGCGTGCTCATATGTGTGTGTGAGAATCCTGAACCAGAGACCATATTCAGCAAAGCTTTAATAATGCTTTACTGAAGCATGAATAATGGTTTTGTTGTTCAAATGCCACATTACACAGTAAGAATAATAAAAAATGTTTAAAGCACACACTGACAGAAAGCTATAAGCTACCATAAACACTGTAAAAGTCAGCTGCCTCACTGGTACTTAAGCAGAAAGATGATCTTTTTCTGTATTATAAAAGTTCACTGATCCGTAGTATGGGTACCAGGAATCAGGCACAGTTCTGACTGGGGCTTATGTTTACACGGGCACAACAGCAGCTTTTATATAAAAGCCAGATGTGGCCACCGTGATGTCATCGATTGGTTTATAGCAGGGGTGTAAAATATATAGCCCGCGGGCCAGAATTGGACGCGCAAAGACTCTAATCCGGCCCACTGGACAGCTTTGGAAATGTGAAGGGCAGGATCAATTTTGGACTGTATTCATTCATTAGTTTTACAGCTTTCCCTCAGATAAAGGCCTCCCCCATGGATATAGATACTACACCAAAGTAATTAATAACACAAAAGTTCCTGTTTTTTCACTTTCTTATATACAATATTGTATAATAAAGATGGGCTGAAGCTAGCACATGAGACACTAGATTAATTAAGAATGTGCTTACTGAACTGTTAAATGACACATGAACAAGCAGCGTCATATGCTCTCTACAACCTTCCCGTATACCTTCATACAAATTTACTCCACTTTTCAAACCTGGAGGCTGCATCCATCTTTTACATACAGTCCATGCACATAGCACATTACGCCTTGTTGCACTCCTCTTGCTGCTGATATATTTTTAAAACACTCCGTGCATATCAAACAATCTAAAACAGCATGGCTAACAGCACGTGTAACAATAAGGGAGGAACGTGTCCCTGACGCTTTGCTGCAAGGACATTTAAAATAAGAGGGAGTCAAGCTGATGAAAAATGACAGCGTTATGTTCACCTATTTACATTTTAACTACGAAATCGTGCACACAGTAATGACTTTGGCCGTGATATCTAAACTGGATCGACTAGCTGAAATGATAGGGTCACGATGACGTGTAGTTACTTAGTCCTTAGGAGAAGGATGAGAACACTGGATTCAGGTTGGAAAAAGTCTGAGACGTGCAGTGACTCAATAGTGGGCAAGTAATGCATCACTCTCTGTTATATCCTTTGGGTATAACCTTGTGATATTTACACAAAATCCACTACAGTTAAACTATTAAGAAGGTTGCTCACTATGCCTCAGATTCATCTTTTTACACTGGAGACCACTGGAATGGTAAACTGTTAAATGTGTTCCCAAAACGTTGATTTTGTTCATCTGGACGTAGTGATTTCAGTGGCGAAACATTTCATCACTCATCTCCAGTCTTCTCCAGTCTCTGGTCACGCTTTACTGCTGAAAACGCTATGTCCAGATGAACAGAATCAGCTGTTTGGGATTTCATTACCTGGTTGACGTGCAGTATTTCTCTCCTAATAAAAGCATCTGCTCTGATTTCAGATTTCAAATTAATTTCACACATCAGTGAACTGAAACTGATTACACTAGTTACCTACAGATAAGTAGGTAACTCCCAAGCGAGGACCCCACCCAATCGCAGTAAGAGACCGCACAACTTTGTTAATTTATGTGACAAGGACAAATATATACGCACCTCCTCCCACTGATGTATGTATCTGATGAGTCGGGACAGTCTTAGCAGACGCAGAAGACTGAGGATCTTGGTGAAGCGGACAATTCGCAGGGCGCGGGCTGTTTTATATACCTCTGAGTCAAAGCCTTTCTCCACTATCAAAAATATATAATCCACTGGAATGGAGGAAAGGAAGTCCACGACGAACCAGCTCTTCAGGTAATTCATCTTGATGACTTTGGGATCTAGGATGATCTCTGAGCTCTCCTCATTGACGATCCCTGTTCTGAAGTTCATGACCAGGTCCACCAGGAAGATGGTGTCCGAAGCCACGTTGAAGACCAGCCAGGTGGTGGTAGTCTGCTCTGAGAAGAAGGTTATTCCCACAGGAATGATGATTAGATTCCCCATCATCATGATGAGCATTATCAAGTCCCAGTAGAACCTGTGGAAAAACCGAAACAAATGAGTAATGCAAGCGATAAAACATGCTGTAGCCACAAAACTGAAGTCCACAGGGGAAAAGAAATCATGCTTCTTTATTCTGCTGATATTGTTTATAGTTATAATTCTGTTTATCCCAGTGCATTGCATACGGTCAGAGGTGACTGTTCACTCTGTCACTGCATGTCTTATGAAAAGGTAGAACAATGCCAGAAAAGAGGAGCACTGCACAATGTTGATTTATAAAGCTCTGCTTAAAAAAATGCCCGATCACTCTGCTCTCTTCTGACATTTAAATGCGGTATTTACCGTGTCAGGTCACATGACTTTCTAATATTAGCTGGGCCTCTTATTCAATCTGAACTTGCTCAAATACTCTGCTGCCTACAAATAGGATAAGCTTCAAGAGCACGAAGCTACATCCCCTTCTTTTATTAGAACATTTAAAAGGTTACGTATCAGCGATAACTCAATTCACTCTGAGGGAAAGTGTGAAACGAGTTTCATTACAATAGCTATAACACCAGTTTGCTCCAACTTCATGTGGGAAGCAGAGAGGTAAGGGGATTATAAAAGTCAGTAGTAGCCACCTTCTGACATCAGTCACTGCCTATGAAACTCTTCACTGCAGCCTATCCAGTGCTTCAGCCTGCAAAGGTACACAGCCTGAAAGATCTTACATTGCCACTTCTGCTATCAGCAGATAACATGCAACATCTAAACAGCCGACAATATTAGATAATCTTTCAGCTCAGATCTGGAAAGGCTCATACATGCAAGCTTAAGATCTCGCTCCGAGAAGTATATACTTGAGTTCGTACCAAAACTCTCGGGCTCAAAGTTAATTACGATTCAAGGACATCCAGTAATGTACTGCTATCACTTACTATATGTATTCAGGGCCCTTTAGACTGAGACCCTCTCCATCCTTCCTGGCTGTGTTAATGTCCCTGCCCTCTGCATTTCGATGAACAGAGCCAGAAGTAATTCATCAGCACCCTGCTCTTTTCACAAAGTGTTCTCGGCCCTGAGTAAAGGCCAGACAACCATGAATGAAAATAGATGCTTTCAGCAATCCTATCTCACTCTAAAAACTCTCCACTGACGTTATCCCCACTCCGTGCCTGCCTGCCTCTGCTCTGCCTTGCTGACCATCACGTTGTTGTTGAAGGTAGAAATGAACTGGCTGGCCGGATGCCTGTCTGGCAGACTTGCCACCCAGTAATGGATCTGTTTCAATAAATTAAGCCGAGGCCTTGGCTTTATAAATACCCACAGATCACATGTCTGATAACTGTCTTCACTTCAACTAAACATTGAGGTGGCTGATAAGGTCCACAATAGGTATTTTTACCCCAGCAGATATTGAACTGCTGAGCTCGTTGAGTTCATGCTAAACCATGATGCAAACTGAGTCCTCTCAGGTCAGCACAATAACAACAAAGTTACGCAACAAGTACAATGCGCACTAGAACCGAGCTATAGCATTATGAGTAATAAGAGCGAATTTTAAAAAAGCATACAAAAGCTGTGCTTTTATACGCTCTTTAGCACATGTGTCATTGTATCAACCTTTCAATAAGCTGATGCTTATTGACCCGATATGTCATGTTGTGCGTGACTTTTTTTTTCTTGTAATTGTTTATATTTCAGTTTTAAAGAAGAGGCTGCCATGACTAATCCTTTTCAACTTTAATCTAAGGGGATCAAGGATTATATAATATCAATGAACACAAACATATTTATAGTTTAAAAAAATGAGAACAGTGGTAGAGCAAAAATAGTTAAATAATAGATAATACACAAAAACGTGAGTTCAAAATGTACAGTCTGTTAATTTGGAGATTAAAAAAACTAGTCCCTGTGAACTAAGATGTTTTATTTTCCTGCTTTCAGCAAACAGGTTTTAATATCAGAATTTAAGTTGAATCACTTTTTGAATTTGGATGTTTTCCACTCATGTTGACAGAGTTCCCACATCTCTAACATATTTCTATTTCTATTGTGACTTTTGTAGGTGGTATTTATACTGTACATGACCTCTAAGACACCCACATATCTGTTGAATTAAACATTGTGCTTCACTTCTCAAATAAAAGAAGCATTAAGCAAGCTTGAAATATTCGTCATCAGAAGAATCCAAGAAATCTGTCAAATGGAGTGAAACCCCAATGCTGCTACAGTTTACATGTAACTCATCACATACCAAAGTCAAAAACAACAGAGTATGTAACTTCAAAGGTACCATAGTCTAACTGCATTCTGCTTCTGTAATAAAGTACTCATTTTAAGTTAAGTTATCAGACTGAAATAATGAAAATACTAATTTGGAAGTTTAAATGCTAAAAACATTTTTTTATTTATGGTAACACCAATGCAGGTGTGCTCCTTTTGGTTTTACTGACCTAGTCACAGAGGCAGCTCTGATACTCCATTAAGCTTAAGCTTTTGGTCTAATGTGCCACTTCTAAGAAAGCACCGCAGCTAAACCAGTAACGCAGTGCAGTGCATTTAACTGTAACTGCAGCACCAACACTAGCAATGCATTCCAGCTAAAGTACTCTACTTCCACATTCACCCGGTGCTGTCGGAGTACAGCCTCCCCTTCCAGCCCATTTCAGCACTCAAGTCCCGTCCCAGCTATGGATTCACATCCAGATGAAATGTGTACTCTGCTAATGATCTTTTATCCCGAGTTTACAATCAATTTTTAAAAAAACTTGGTCTGAATGTTATAACACGCTGCTGTTGTGACTGTTTAAAATGGGAGACATTTCCCAAACACTGTAGTCTCTGCAGCAACGGAGAAACTGTGGCACTCTGGTCACTCTGCCAAATGTATTCACGCAGCATGAACTAGCAAAAAAGCGTATGCGATTTGAGTGTATTGCTGAAAAAATACTTTGAGACAATATGTTCCACTTATAACAAGAGCTGGAAGCTACAGAACCCCAAAGGGGGAAGCAGTGAGCCTCTAATAATCCAGCTGAGGCAGATTAATCACAAGAAAGTTAAAAAAAAATCTGCTTCGAATCAAGCCAGCACATTTTGTCTTGTAGGTTTCCTTCTTACAACAAGTGATCCATCATGATCAATGCCAGACCCACTCCTGCCAAGCAACACAATGAAGTCCACAGGATCCTACTCAGCACAACCAGTCTACAGTGTAGCAGGTACACCGTGCTACAGCATGGCACATCCTCAGACAGAGAGAAAAACAAAGACTTTGGGTTACAAAAAGGATGTCAAGAGTCATCTACGAATGTCGAGATGAGTAAAACAGAACATGTGGGAAAAGATTTGTTCAAGCTTGATTAAATACTCTAAACTAGCTTTACTCGCCTCTTTCTTCTTTTTAATAAGGCTGTTGTTATAGGAACAAATTAGGGGAAGTAAGGCTACACTGTAAAATTTCTGCCTCTAACCACTCAGCAGGTTTTAGAGTATAGAGGTTTTAGACTATCTGAAAGAAACACAGTTGACTCTACAATTCATTCTGTTAATTAAAAGAACTGCAACATGAGAATTTACTTTGAAAAGGCTTAAAACCTCCACAACGTCTTTGAACAACAGCATATGGAGCATGACAAAGCCACCTTTAGCAAAACCAGAGGTGCACAAGGCCGTGCACGGGCCCTCTCAAAAATCTATTAATAATGAATATTACTAACCTGCCATAAATCTTTAAGCAGCTACTGTGTACGAAGAATATGTTGAATATTGAGTTTCATCACTCGACAACGCAATATAAAGCCCGTGTGAATGCTTGGTGTCATTCATGGTCTGTACTTACGTAATGCTTTTCATTAAAGTTAGTGTTTTGTGTCTTTTGTTTTTGCTCACGTAACATTAAGATGAGAGTATATAACAGTAAAAGATTAATGAACAAGTGACGAAGACTTCTTAGCAAAAAGAAGAAAAAAATGAGAGAGGAAGATTTGCTTCCAAGAAATACTACATGGAGCCACGTGCAACAAAGAGGCAGCTTTGTCTCTTCCACCACAAACTGGGCACAAACTGGGATGAAAACCTCAAGGTAGCACTTCCAAGCCAGGAGGCGGTCTCAGCGGTCTAGAAGGCGGTCGTTTTATTGCACTGTCTGGAGGACAAGAGCGTCTTCTGAAAAACAGCCCTCTGGAAAATGTCATGAGGAAGTAACCTTAGGGGGCCTCTGCCAGCGTGAGTGAGACAAACATTTTCTAATACTGCAGAAAGAAGAAGGCCCAGTCTGCTTGAGCAATCACACATATGTTCTCATTACAGAGCCTTTTTTTTCCTGCTGATTTTCACTGTAATCCCCCACTGTATTTTTTTGAAATTCCTCAAATATAACAAATGCAGCCCATTCACTTTGGGTCCACTAATTAATCTCTTGACTCACTAACAGCTGTGGAACAGGTATCCATTTCACTGAACTGCTCTGGTCATACCCTTTGGCTATCTTTTGGAGGGGGTCAATCTTCTTACATAATTGAGTCTGTTAAGCTCGTTGACTGTTGTGTTGTGCTAATCCTTGCCTACCATCATTGTCCATCTGTGTCTGCAGAGGGGCAAACGCATACCAGTGTCTTTGTGTGGCTGAGGCTATGATAGCCTAGTTATCTTTATTCTTATGCATGGAAAGGGGGGGGGGGGGATCTTGCAAGGGGTGGGGCAGGAAGATTTATAGAGATTAGCGCTACCATGAGTACCATGTGGTAACTCATTAATCACAACAAATGTATGTAGCAAATAAGCCAGCAGGAAACTTATTTCCTGTGGACCTTTTTTTTTTAAATAAGAAATCACCTGCCATAAAAAAAAAAAAATCAGCAGCAAAAGAAAGCCTTGCAGAAAAAGGGAGCGCTGCATTTTTGCAGCCTGCTCTAAGTTCAGGACCATGGACAGCTCTAAGCTCAAGGCACTGGGAGCCGAAAGGGGGGGGGGGGGGGGGGGGGGACAACGTGCCCCGACACGTTACATGTTGCGACAACGGAAAACGGGGATGATTGTCACCACCAAGCTGTGCCAGGTGACACTGGTGCAGAGGCTGGACCAGATGAGATGCTTAATTGGTGAAGAGGTAAACTGTAAACACGCAGCTCGTGAGTGTGTGTGTGTGTGGGGGGGGGGGGGGGGGGGGGGTTGAGCCCGTACCGCCTTTACCTGGATTCATTTGTTTACTGTGTATGGAAATGTAAGCAAATTGGAGGCAGCTGGTCTGAAACTCAAACTCTCTGCTGCACTAAAGCCAGAGAGCTGGTGCAGCTGAGAGGAAAAATAAATAAATTAGACAAACCAAAGACCAAATCCAAATGATCAACCACTATGACATTTAGTGGGTGCCGAGGAAGGAAGTGTGGCACGATCCTTCTGCGGTTCCTTTGAAACAAACACATTCCATCACATTTCCTCATTCAAGTCAGTTTTAAAAAATGCATGTAAAAACTCTCTGATAAGACTCGAAGATCAGATTTTTTTTGTTACTAATTAATTCAAAACACGGCCATCTTCTCCTTAATCGTCTCCCTGCACGATTTTCCGCATTCTGTGCATTTTTTCCCTTTATGCACGCAGGCCCATCGGCTCACATCCGCCTACAAAGAAATGTTTACAACCGCCGATGGTGCAATGGCATTGTCACGTTGTGTCCAGGTACGGTCGCCCCTATACGAGCAGGGAATGTGTCGCAATGAGAAGCTGCCACTGCGCCGCTGGTGTGAAGCAGTCAGGAGGGCTGAGCTCTGTGTGTGTTCTCCAATCATGACATTCACCATCCTTTATCCAAGGACGTTTCACTAATACACCTTTAGCCTTAATGCGTCCCCCCCTTTTCTCTTATAATAATAATAACACTAAAAATGCCGCAATGAAACACACACACACACACAATCACTGAGCACATTTTGACAGAAGCCCCCCTCCCCTCCCCTACAGCAGAAGCCTGATTGCCTAAATACAGAGGTAGATTAGCGTATGCGCTTTGGGCCAGGTTGTGTGTGAGAGAGTGGCGATAACAAGTGGAGGCTATAGCTTGCAGACCTTAGGGTGACAGTGAGGGTGGATAAAATAAAGGGGAGGGGGAGGGGGTTTGAGCAGGTGTCTATTCCAGCCCTTACCTAAAATCGCTATATGGATGAATGATCCAGTATCCGGCCGTCTGAACCCTTTCTTGCTCTTTCTCCACAGCTTTCTGGCTGCCGAACATACGCAAGGAGAACTTATTGACTCCGGGCTGCATCATGGCCCCAAATTGCCTCTGCATAAAACCATATTGCCTGGACGCCCCCTCCAGATCATCAAAACCAACCATGGTCTCTTCCCGCTCCCCCTTGAAGCCCACTGAGTTGCCATGGTCCTTCATGTTCTGGCTCCCCGTGTTATTTTTCTGTATCGAGTCTTGCCTCTGAAAAACATTATTCCCATCCGCCTTCTCCTCCTTGTTGCTGGAGAACGAATTCGATTTGTCTTCCATGGCGCTCTTAGTTTTCCCGTTTTCTGTTTTTGGGGTTTTTTTTCTTCTGTTTTCTCTCTGAGACTACGCGTTCCGTCTCCGACTCGAGAGAGAGAGGGGGGGCGAGAGGACGCGCCGCGAGCTCTCCTGTTTCTTTTGATGTCCTTCACACTGTTCGGCTCCTCTGCCTTCAACGCGAGTGCTGCAAACTGAGACAGAGTGGCCGAGAACCCGGTGGATCAGGTTTCTTGGGTTACCGCCATCTACCGACGGCCCCCGGCTTCTGCCGTCCAAAGCCTGTGCCTCATCTCACTTCGCACGACACTGCGGTTTAACTGGCACATGCTCTTGCACCTTATTTACATAATGTGGCTGACGATACCCCCCACCTCCGTCTCCAGTCCCCTCCTTTGCCAACAGTTTCACACACGGCAGGGGGAAGCCGCTGCTGTAGAAGAAAAAACACACGTATGACAAGTTAATGAGGGCTGGTTTTATTATTTTATTTCTTAATAAACCGATATAGATTAGGTGCTTCCGGTGGTTCGCCTGGCACCTGGTTTGCTTCCTGCTGAGAAGTTACAGTAGAAGCCAACTGGATGAAACAGATTGTAAAGTAGGTGCCACCGGCCACATTAAACTACAAGTTAAACATCTTGTGAATATCGCAGTTTTTAAGGTGTTGCAGATCTTGATCCAACATTTCCTGTAACTACCTGCTGCAGTTTGCTTTATTTAAAAACTTGACGTACAGGCTGCGTAGAAACCAGAGCTTTTATATGCACCACAAAGAGATGATCTGCTCTATGTAGGAGAATTCTGTAGTTAATTAGGTAACGTCTGAATTAATGAGCGCATTCTGACATATTGTGTAAATTAAGGGATGACCAACTGTTCCACTCATACTGTTTCCAAAAGGTGTTTTCTCTAATTATGCGAACTGTGGTTCGCTCTCCTAGAATTAGGTCTCTATCCACAATAAATCTCAAGGATTGCAGGTAAAGATGTGATGAGGAATAGACAAGAAAGAAGATGGACCAAAGAAAGGATGTGAGTACTGGAATTACATTGCAGTGGGAAAATAATAGAATAAAGTGCAGAAATAATTTTAGTGAAGGATGGTAAAGACTGGAGGCTGGAGACAGTAGATGGAGCAATACAGAAACTACAGAAGCAGCCAACCAATTAAAAGGAATTCTGATCAGCTAATCGTACTCTAATCGCAATTAGTTTTTTGTTTGTTTGTTTGTTTTTTACATCCAAATTTATGATACATTTCTTTATTATTTGCAAAGCAAGCTATCAAGTTTGGAAAATGTTCATGTTTTGTCACTTTTTCTGACATTGTTAAGACTGAATCATTAAATAAGTGATCAAAAGAATAATTGGGTTATTCATTAATAAAAGGAAATAGTGAGTAGTTGTGGTTTTATAGGTTGCTTGCTTGGGAGTGTGGATGAAGAGAAGCAGAAAGAGTGAGAGAGCACAGGGAGTGTCTTCCCCCTTAATGGCATAATTGCAGGACAGCCTGTCACACAAACCATCTGCCATGGAAACGCTATTTAGACATTACTGCTAAGAGTCAGGATATTTTGTGAAGGATGAAATTTTGCCTTATGCATGGGAAAATCTAGTGCTGTGATTTTCATGTCAGACTCACAGCATGAAATGAGATTTTCTTAATTTCCACACTATCAATAGGTCTAAGAATAAGAGATATTTTTAGAATAAACACACACATACAGATGGGCACACAAATACATCCATTTATTTGCATATTTATACTCAGGTACTGTGTACATATGTGTACGTGTGTGTGTCCATTTATGTACATTTTTGACCGGGTGCAGAACTGTTAGGAAAAAAAGGTACTCCTGTAAGTATAAGAATGACTGGTTATGAGACACTGGCCATTATACACTGGTCATGCTATAAATGCATTAAAGCTATTTTCACATGGCTCCAGTCCCCAATTGCATTGTTCACTATACCAGGATCATTAATTACCATGAACATAATATAAAACAGGCTTCTGATGGTATTAACTGGTAATACAGTTTTATTAGATTCATGGGAAATCATGGTTTAGGTTAAAGTTACTAAACTGCTACTGTTACTGTTCAGAAAGCCTATGGTCACATTAGAAGGTTATCAAGGCAGCGTGCCTCTGTGTTGCATTCAGTGTACGTTCTCTTGTCTTTCTATTTTTGGGGGGATGTTTTTTTGTTTTACTTTTAAATTTGTCTCCAGTATCTAACTGTAAATATTGTTTGGGGTTTTTTTGTTTGTTTGTTTTTTGGCCTGTACCTGTGTCTCATATCTCCAAGTTGTCTCCACTTCCATGATTACCCTGTGTGTACGAATAGTCCTTTCCATCTATTTTAATCTCCTTGTGTTCTTTACTTTCTCTGATTCTCTTTTCGGCTTTTGGTTTGTTCTTCCTACTCGGGATTCTCTCTTGGACTTGGCTTTAGATATAGTTTTCAACCTGCTGCTGCTCAGTCCTGCACTTGAGCATGTTAACCCAGTAGCCTAAACAAAGGCCCTGTTGACTACCCAAAATAATATAAATCAATTAAAGTACCTCTAACTTTGAAAAGCAAACTAGAAAAACTGGACTTATACATGAAGGTGCTTATATTAATAACCCAAAATACACACAGTGAGCACCTGTTCTCTGGGCAAACATGTCTTGTTGGAGCCAGAGGTCAGAGGAGAATGGTTGATTCAAGTCAATAAACAGGAAGAGCAGCTCTCTAAGAACAACACATCAAATCTTGAAGCAGATGGGCTACAGCAGCAGAACACCACTAAAGGGTCACCAATTCATACAAAAGAAGATTGGAAAAATGTTACTTGATTTAAGCAGTCTAAATTTCTAATAACATTCAGATGGTAGAGTCAGAATTTGGTGTAAACAACATGAATCCGTGGATCCATCCAGATTCAGGGTGCTCAAATTATGGTGCAGGCTATATTTTCTTGGCACTTTTTGGGTACCTTACCAAATGAGCATTCTTAAAACTCATTTAGCCTACCTGAGCATTGTTGCTGACCATGTCCATCTCTTTATGAACACTGTGTACCCATCTTCTGTTACTTTTGATTTGATTGGGTGTAATTAAGATTTTGAATGCAAAAATTTTCTTTTTTTTCAGTAGTTTTCAGTTACTTAGATAGCACTCTAACTAAGCTTTCTACAAGCACACAATACTTTGTGCTATGAGCCATTTTGGCACATAGACTAGAGGAGCCAGGGCTTGAACCAACAAACCTCCAAGTGACAGACCTCTTGCTCTACTGCCTGAGCCACTGCTGTCCAAGTAAGTGTGGTTGTCAGAAGCATTTTGTATCACCTAAAACTGTACTTTTTTACACAACGTGGCATTGTATGCCCAAGCTGAACCCACGTAGCCAGCCTTTTCCTGTCAATACAAAAAAACAAAACACAAAATCTCACAGCTGGCTGTGTATATCACTAGAGGACAATAGCTCAGATATTTTGCATGTTTGGTAGTGGATTATTATGCAATGATCCAAATGTTATCATAATTGAAACAGACATCCCTTAATTTTTTGTTCATTTTCTCTCTCAGCTGGGTTAGTGTTGGATTGGATTAGCTGGCATGCCAACTGTTTCTACTACACAACGCTTGTGTAACTACACAGTTAATGGGACAGGGAGGGGTACTGCTAGAGAAAAATGTTACATAAGATTTATGGCTTAAAGTAATACTGATATTGAACAAGTGGAAATCACAGATGGCACATTCCCATGTCAGAGAATAAATACAACACAAATAACTTTAGCGGGTTGAGACTGTGGATCACGGAGGAACACATTCATCTGGGAGTAAACCTTTGTTTGGGTTTGTCCAAACCTCATGATTAATTCACGGCGTCATCCTGCCTCCAAATCTGTCCGATAATTCAGCCAGAGGAGAATTGGTGAGCGGGGTAAAAACGAATTATTCAGAGATTTTATATGACTTTTCTTTACACATCTAATCATGTTTAGGTAAAAAAAAAAAAAAGTCACACATATTGAATATGAACAGATCAATAGTGAGATTTCCATCCTCGTATGGAAATGTGTTTTAAACACTTTACCATACAGTATGTTGCAGTTTAAGCTGCGAGTTTAATCTGATCCTAGTGGGATCTAATCCAGCTTTATAATATTATGATGAATAGCCAGAGAATTGTGTACTTAATATCCTGCTTCCTGCATTGTAAAATGTGTTTGTGATTCTTCTGATTGTCTCAGCGGCCTTTTTGAAATTGCATTGTGCGTCTAAGATTACATCCAGTTTCACACTGATAGATATGAAACCTTACATACCCCTGCACTGTCAGTCATTGCTTTTGCCAACAACAGCATCACCCCTCTGCAGGATAGTGAAACTGTGTGCCTCCTTGGACTCGTTTCATTTTCTGCAAGATATTAAATGTAAAACCAGATTTCCTACAAACAGGAATTGTTTCTGCTCAAATCATTTTGTTTTAAGGTTTAGCAGACACCTGTCACATAGGAATACATGAACTCTAGTCTTACCATTTCCATTCCATTCAATTCTTGTCCACTGAATAATAACCTGTGGATGTAAATGCTGTAAATCACCTATTGTAGTCTCACTGAAACATCTGAGAGACCGAGCTTAATAACTAACACAAATTAAAAAAAACACAAATCTTCCACCTCTTGGGCCAGACGTGACTACTAATTCACTTGTCCTCGTTGGACGCTTGTCCCATGGCTGACTACTTTAATTAAACCGTGATTGGGGCTGGAAAGATGGTAGTGTTGTAATAAGATTGAAAGCTTTGGTCGGTCTCCAGCTGAGACTATCAGGGTATCATGGACCTCCGGGATGAGACTGAGGCATTGGAAAGGGACCAGCTGAGGCCAAGGTTGACTTAATCAGCGAACTGACTTGTACAAACAAATGAGAGCATTAGGAAGCTCAATCAGCAAGATGAATGTGATAAAAAATGATCGCTTATTGGTTTACAATCATCAGAATGAGCTGGCCAATTTGTGGAATGCCCAAAAGCAACAGATAGAAATGCAAATATAGAAATGGACGATTCTAATGTCCAAAAGAAGCTACACTTACTTCTTAATTGTGAGCTATAAACCAACATGTCAACCACCATTTTTAAAATATTCTTACTATGAAAAAAATCTCTAAATAATGAAATTGTAGCAATAATTAAAATTGAAATAATTGCAGGATTGTTATTATCATTGTGCATTAGATTGATGTAGTGCAGCAGTATGCGGTAGGTGGGGTGTGACTTCATCTTTCATAGTGGGATAAATGCTGTAATGCTGAAATGTCTGTTACTGCAGCTTAGTTACATTTACATCACTGAGCACTTGACAACATGCAACCTTTAAACATACAACATGAATTAATAATCATTTAGTGCATATAAATGCAACAAAATTAGTTAATTATCAGCATTTTTACCTATTAATATTCTCTTGTTATGTTTGCACCTTCTGCCACAATCACCTGTTGCAGTGAATATAATTTGCAAGTATGCAGGATTTCATTCAGTTTTCCTTCTGTGTGAGATGGATGGTATAGATGGGAAAACTCGGCAGTCGCAGTCTGTGCATAGCTGTATAGGTTCAAAACTTTTTAACACAGAGCTGAATGCACAGTTATGTCTTTATAAGACAGTCTTATTTCTATATATTTACTACTCTGTTTGGTCATTTCAGTTAATTACCTGAACTACTCTACCTTGGTTACTTGTTCCTACTCTCCTCATAAGGCCTACAGGTATATGTACCAGCCATCCAGATCCACTCTGTGTCAGACTGCTGTAGTGCACTCAGCTCTAGCAATCCAGCATACTCAGATGGCTTCGATTTTATTTTTCCCTTTCTCTGTTATCTCTGCCTATACTTAAAGTTTTAATTGCTTTGTGCATTTGGTCCAGTATGTTTTTACTTGTGACGCCTTTGTTGCATGAATATAATAAATATTTATAATTGAAACTATATTGCACATCATATCAAATAAATATCTGTGTTGGTCTGGTGCTGTTTGTTGTATAGATACAAGTTATACAAGTTATTCAGATACAAGTTATTAGTAGATTAAGTAAAAACTAATGAAATAAATTATGATAGACAAAGAAATAGAAAAAGGCTATGATAACAGATTATAGGGTTATTAACAACCATAAATTATGTTGGACAACAAAACAAAAATGCTCCAAACTACTTTAATATTCTAAAAACTGAAGATCTTTCAAATTAAAAATAATTAGATATACTGTATTTATTCTTAATAAATCCATACATTGCCTGCTGTTTGTGTGAATTGGGGGTCACGTGTTATTTTATATGGTATGTGTATATGTTATAAGAATATAAATCGATCATGCAAAATCACTATGATAATTGAAAAAAATAAAATAAAATAATAATAATTTATTTCTTAATTTCTTCAATAAATTTATTTTTTATTTGGCATTTCATTTGGTGAGTGTAGTTACACAGACACTCTCACTTAAAATGTACCTTTTAAAAACAAAAGAATAAAACAAGCTGAAGCTTTAGCCTGCAACTCTTTTGTCAATAATTTGATCTTTCTGCTTAATTCAAATGACTAATTATCATTATCATATGACCACATTATTAAGCACTAGAACTTTCTGCCTGCCATGGATTGATTGGAGGTTCAAGTGGTTTTATTGTTTTTTAGTTCTTTACAACATTCAACTTCTAAGTAAAATAGAAAATAGAATGAATTCACTTTGTCCAGTTTAAATGGTGTAATACTGCAGTCGATTGGTGGTCATAGTCAAAAGTCCTTTTTCTCCACATTTATTTCTTATTCCAAAATAGCATGAACATTTACAGCGCATGTTATTAAATAAGCAAGCACAGAATTAAGACACAGCAGACAACAGGCCACCCTGAGCTCGCTGCCTAACGTGCTTATCCAAGCTCTTATAGAAACCCAATCTGATCCTCATTTTTTTATTTCAGTGGGAAACAACGCTCCCAAGAACAACTCAAACAGTAGTGACAGTATTCTTTCTGTTGTATTTCTGTTGCATGCATTCCATTTTTACAAAACTTTATTTTCATACATGCCTATTTTGTTCAGTCATACTGTATTTGTAGCACATAACTGCAAAAGTCTTTTCAAAGCACAGATTTTTTTTTAAAATCACAGCTTTTAAGTGGCAGTCCCACTAGTTTAATTCTTGCCAACCTTTTTCAAGAAAGTGGACAAAGTTCAGCGTACCATATGGTGCAGGTCAGTTGAAGTGACACACTTAACAACACCTTTGCCCCGGGCACACATATGCCTAGACAGTGGATCAGGTGTTGATGCACCATTGACAGCCTTTCTCTGCCTAATTCCAGATTTGTGGCATGCACAGTGTCCACTTGCTAAGCGTAGTAATCCCAAGGATTGGCAAGTATTTTTAGTAATGGATTTACTGACGTCCGTTGATCCCTTGATGGGTGGCGTCTTTCACAACAGTTATGAAGTGAGCCACCAAGCCTTGCTGAGTAAAGTGTTTAACATTAACCACATCTGTGTGTGCTGTGTGAGTGTGTGTGTGTTTTGGACTTTTTGTACAGCCAGCCAAAGTGCTTGAACAAGTGAGAAATTGAATCATTTTTTCCCTGTGAATTACAGAAAGTGACAATTTTTTTCTCTCTGCTAGCTTAATGTGATCTGATAGATATCTCATCACACTAACCAGTTTATTCCTTCACAACAGAAGTTGGTAATTACTACACTATTACAACAGGTTTGTTACATTTAAAAAATAATCCTTAAAGAAATGTATACATTGACCTTCACGTATATATTTCAAGTGTCTGCAAAGTGCTTCTGCTAAACACACGTTTCTGTTCCAAGAAATGAAACAGAACAACTCAGGGTCTTCATCCCTCTGAATCTTTGGAGACGACTTTGTCTTAGAGAACAAAAGAATAAAACAAAAACTTTTATGTTGGCAGTATTTCGGATTGAAAGTGTCTTTACTGCTGTTTTATATGTCAATATAAGAAACATCTTATCACTGTCTCTCCGCCTGTCTGCCTCAGAGCTTTTATTATCTGCTCCATTAGTGAGGGTGAATATGTGTTCTATATGTGCCTCTCGTTCCTAACTGTCTCTGTCATTAGCTTTGATTTCATGCATTTTTCTTGTGCACCATGTGTAGACACTTGAAGACAAACATCCTTAACAGTAACAGATGGACTGTATTTTAATAGAATGTTCTTTTCAGATGAACAAATAATCTTCTCCAGTTTTAGAACCTCGTAACATCAGAAATGTGTGTACACGTGTCAGTTGTGTAGAGTAAAACAATGGCTGAGTGCTAGCTGGCTGAGTATGAGAGGAATCTAAATGTTAATTATGGCTCCAAAAAGTCAAATCGCCTAAATGTTGAAAGCCAGAGATTTTAGAGGCTGTTGGGAAAAGCTCATAGTAATCCATGATGATCTGAAGTGCTCCAGCTACCAGACAGCGCAGACCATAGCCAGCTGCAGACAGACAAACGTGCGTCTGTGTGTGTGCACGCTTGTGTGTCTGTCTGCATTTAGGGCAGGAACAAGAGGAGGGAATTACTTTAGATGAATTCAGAACGTTTTAGGGTAAGAGGATACGATGTATTCCTGGTCCCGGGCTCAGGAAATGAAGTGAAGGGTTGCCCTGCAGAGCATAGCAATACGTAACCTGTGACGTCATTACTTCCCTCATTCATCCTTTACCTTATCCCTCATTTTTCCTGTTTAAACACTGCGCCTCCCCACCTCCCTACGAGTGACGATAGCCCTCACTTATTTCTGCATTTTTGATCCTCCTATTTCCTCTTTATCAGACCGCCCCAAACCCCTATATATCTCACTCAGTTCTCTCAGTTTTCCCATTCTGAAATGGTTATGAGGCTTCCTGGTGTTTTGGCGAGCTGCTTGAGCAGAACAGCAAGGTTAAATCTCCCAGAAGAAAGAGGGTCCCCGCAGCTCTGCTCATTACCACATACAGTGCGCTCACCTTGAGAGTTACTGGGTTCAGGATTGATTAAATGGTTCACATACAAAAAAGGGTAAACAAAAAGGAATATAGCAAATGTCTTTGTGTGGTCAGAATTTCAATGTAAAATCAACACACGAATGTGTCAGGAGTGCAAAAGCCCCTTACACTTGCTAACATGAAAGTATCATTTTTAGTGTGGAGAATCTCACTGCAGATGGACAAAAAGAGTTGAACTCGTGTCACAGAGGCAAAAATCTCTTAATCTCAACGTGTCCCCAGCAAACTGTAAAAATCAAATGATCACATATCCAAATAAAATGTATGTTTATCTAAGGTGTACCACCACTGTGACAGTTCCTGATCACAGTTTTGAATGGGAATTACATTCAGTGTTAAAAACAGATATGTCACCAGCCCTATCGTCAGAGTCGTCCACTCTATCTTGTACCTCCAAGATCATCAGTGCCTTTTTTCAGCTATTTTTCTGACTGTGGCACATTACAAAACAGTGACGTCAAACTCTTGATGCTGTAGCTTTTCCACACATGAGTCAAGCCTTTTTCTTCTACTCTGCTTCTGTTCAGATTCAGAGATAACAAAACAGTCACAATGCTAACCTATGAAGGACAACTTTTCTAAAGACATATAAGCTCAATAGATAATAGGATTCTTAGAAAAGTAAAATCTTATCAATTTCTATCCTGCTGTATTATTTTTAAAATGAAAACGTACACAGCGCTTATTTAAAAAATCTGCTGATAAATTGCTAAGGAGTCTGAACATTACTGGGCATTGGAGCCAGTGTTCCTGTCCTGGACTTCATTTTTGTAATTGTTCCTGGCTTTAGCAATAAACCACATGCTTGGAGGTTTTCACATCTTGCACTCCCTGTTAGTATTGATGTCTGCGCTAGTCTTAAATGGTTATTTCCTGTTTTGCTTGTTTGTTTGTTGCCTTCTTTACTTTTATGTCTTGTGTTAGTTTTTTTCCTGCTTCCAGCTGATTGTCCTGACTGTCTTCTCCTGTGTGTGGTTGCTGTCTGTTATGTTCCTCATGTGCTACCTTTGTGGTTTTTGAGATTATTGTTTGTTTTACTTTACAACAAAGAGAGTTCAGAATACCCAGGGTATCTTTCCATTATCTGGATTCATTAATCCTAATATTGGCAACTGGAATAAATGGTCACACAGAACTGGTTATCAACCATCACCAATGGGCACATGAGTATCAAAACCAGACCATGGAGCAATGGAAGAAGGTGGTATGATCTGAGGAATCAAGTTTTCTTTAACATCACATGGACGACCTGGTGCGTCACTTACCGGTGCAACACCTGGCATCACAACAGACTGTAGCAAGAAGGCAAGCCAGCGGAGGCAGTGTGATGCTTTGGACAATGTTATGCTGGGAAACTTTGGGTGCTGCCATCCATGTGAATGTTCTATTAAAAAAGGCTACCAAGCATTGTTGCACCCTTTCATTAAAAAAGTATTATTTGATTGCTGTGGTATCTTTCAGCAGGATAACTCACCATGTGACAAAGCAAAACTGGTTCAGAAATGGCATAATGACAAGTTCAAGGTCTTGATTTGACCTCCAGATTCTCCAGATCTTATTCCAATTGAGTATCTGTGCGATGTGCTAGACAAAGAAATCTGATCCCAGGAGGCCCAAACTTGCAACTTCTGGGACTTAAAGGATCTGTTGCTAACATTTTGGCACCTGGTACCACGTGGACTCTAGTGGAGTCCATGCTTCAGTGGTTCAAGGCTGTTTTGGCAGTAAGAGGCAGAACAACACAATATTTAGCAGGTGGCTGTAATGTTAAGCCTAATCGGTGTATATTTATTACTGGTGCTCCTCAGGGAAACACAAAGGAGGGTCCTTTAGACCTTCTTCCCTCTGCAGAAGTTCAAGGGATCTTCCAGGAGTGGTGACACTATTATCCAGAGAATTGATTGGTCAGTGCCCACGGTCATTGATTGGTTAGCAGGCGGTGATTTCATACCTGCAAATCTCTAATCTGGAACTTAATCTACTCTGGAGCAGGTTAAGTTCACAGCACAAGTTACCATGGTGATATGTCCCGGTAGGACATGAATCACCTTCTTAGTACAGAGGACGGAAAAAAAATACAGAAAAATATCAAGTGTGTAAACGCAGCCTGAAAACAGAACACAGTCACTCCAAATAAATCCGTTCTGTGGGATGAAAATCGCTGTGTGATAGTTGAATATCAACAGCAATGAATAAATGTATTATGTAATGCACTTCAAGCACTTGGATATTAATCAAATTTAGCCTACTTCTTATTAAACATCAGGCATACACAAAGACTTCAGATTCTGTTAGAAAAATTTAGACCTTCCTTTTTGGAGACTTGATTACTCCTGGGTGATGATTTCATAGCTGATGATCTCTAATATGGTTAGTTTTACCACATAAGTTACCAAGGCAATATACCCTGATAAGAAGTGAACAACCTGTGTAGTACAGAAAACCCAGGGTTAACCCTGAAGTCAACATCCTGTTTCCACATGCCGTGACCAAAACCACAAGAACCACATGCAAATTGGATGTATGCTAAGCTTGTAAAGCAAATAGGCAATCATTTTGACTGGTGTTATCATTTTCTAGTACTTTGTTAAATCAAGACTAAATAGCTGGAGGTATTCTTAAAGTGCAATGTTTCCAAGTTTTAACATGCTTCTCTAATCTTGTGGAAATCCTACAGTTTACGTGTTTGTTTCAGTTTGTTTTTAAAATGCTTATCAGATTTGGTTAAAACCCGAGTAAACATTAATAGCATCAGTTACTGTGGCTGAGCCAGTTCCAAGGCAGTGCTGCCGTGTGTGCAGGGCGCATCAGTTTGGTCATTACTGTTACCTGTGCTTCTTCCTGCTCTGACACGTCAATGGGGCCATTGTAAGAAAGGTCTATTAAACATGTGAACACGTGCAGTATTAAGAGGTACTGACAGAAGCAGAGACGGGAAATCCTCAAAGATAATTAAAAGTCACTTCAGAATTTTCGTGCTGAATATTGAGAGGGAGAAATTGATTTGAGTGTCTCATGTGGCTAGCTGACTGTGTACAGCATAATTGATTTCCAATGCCTTTGCTGTATCAGCACGCTGGAGCAGGCTCACTGATATGTTGTATTAGCAACAAATCAATATTAAGCAGCTCATACACCAAAAAGAGGTCCAGGTCAAGGCTTTAAATCCAGATTTAAGCACAGTTTGAATAAATAATCAGTTTAGATAGTGATTCATCAGCATTCGTGTAGCAACAGAGAAATGTGTTTGGGTTTTTTGGTTGTTTTTTTTAACAAACATGCATCAGCACTACTCAATATAAATCAATGAAAACATTCTCACTTTTACAGATTGGGCTATTTTACTTCCATGAAACCAGATGATACAAAAAATACTGTAAAAATATAATTTTTGATGTTTGTGTTTTGCTACATTTTGTTAAGTTATCATTCACTTTACTTCATACTTATTCAAATTCTATAAGCATGTTAAATATAGTTTCACAGACCTTGTAGTTTAAAACAAAAAATGTTCCCTGTCAGTTTAATGGTGGTGTCTGTTTTTTAACACAAAAATTCCCCAATCATAAGGAATTTTACAATTAAACAACTGTTTTTTAATTTTGTTTTTTCCACTTTAGTGGCATTTATACCCATCACTTTCCAGTTTATTTTTATACAAGTATTTTTTTTACAGTGTTCTGTTAATATATTAAACATCTGATTGGTATAACAAAAAAACATCATTCTTCTTTTTCTGGATCTGTATTTTCTGATTTATTATTTAAGCATATTTTCCTAAAATGAGCTCTAATAGTTCAAGAAGATGAAATAAGGATTTGGACATTTAATTCATCTAGTGTTTATATTTCAGGTCTGACCAAGAATGCAGACTGATATATACTTAAAAAACACCTCATTTGCATATTTGAATATAAAATTTTAGAAAGTTCTCATACAAATCAGAATGTTAGTAATTTACCACAAATCACAGGTTATGATAATGTACAGGATAAAAGTTATGTTTTATTGTCACTGATTGGTCATCCTGCACAAAATCCTCAGAGACTTCAAACAGTTACTCTATCTCCAAGACAAATCAGTGTCTTTAATCTCAATTTGTAAGTTCACTGTGTGCACTTTCCACTAAAATATGGCCAATATTGTAGGTTCAGTGATTTGTGTGAACTGTAGCAAGATGGACATGGATGATTGACACTTCACCATCACATAAATTTATCAGTATCACACTAAAAACTGTCTTAATGTAAGTAATCGACAGGGAATGTTTCACTGTAAGAACAGTTTGTGACATGTTTGTGTTATTCACCTTCAGTGTCCCATCCCATTAATACAGAGATCATATTTTGCAGTAATTGACCTAAATTTAAAACTTTAATGGAAAGTAAATTACAGATTTGATCAAGTCCACTTCAACAATTTGCCAAAATGTCTTTCCTCACCTTCTGATGTGTAGTTTTTAAAGTATGCTTAGGTTTTACCTACCATGGTATAACGTGTAATGCTGGTGCATTTAAATGCCTTGAATTACCACAGCTATCGAAACCAGTTAATTATTTACTCAGTTGTCTGTCTACCAGAAAGTGAGATAAGAGCCTCCTGGCCACAGCCTAGTGTATTAAAGCCCTGATGTTTAATTGACCATCAGGAATCAGGTTTTTAAACTAGTGTAGTCCCTGTTCAAACAGCCACCCTGATTAAACCTTTGTTTTCTTTGAGACTCTTTTATCTGAGTTTTTTTGTGATGATCAATTTTCTGTAGCGTGCTGATGAATGACCACAGGGCTGTCGTTCTGATTTGTAGGAGCAGCAAGACAAAGATTTTCCTGCTTGAGTACCCACTGTCATCATGGAAGACACTCATACCTGAGTACACTTAAGGTACGTCCACATTGTGGAAGAAGAGATAAAAACATTTATATGCAGTAAAAACAAGGAAGGAGAATAACACGTATATTAAATATGTTCCTTTTTGTAAAGGTGCATAACAGCTGTGTTCTGTTTTTTCATTTATCATTAGGATCATTGGGACGAAAAAAGAGGCCCAGGTCAGAGCTTTAAATCTATGTTTAAGTCCTTTGAGCTCATCCTTATGAATAATTAAAAAGCCCACAATGGCAAGGTGCCCCAATTCGATCCCAAGCTAATGAATCTATCACTAATGACTCACTTAGCTCCCCAGACTTGACATGAGCAGACCTGACATCTACCCAGCAACACTTTAGCACGACTCTGTTGGATTGAAGTGTTAGTTTTAGGTGTCAAAACTCCTTTTTTCTCGTCTACTGCGACTCGCATTTCTCCAGAGGATGTGACAGGCAAAGCACAGTTATTAGTCTGTTGTTGTAACTGCTTGTGTTATTCAAGGAACTGACTAATAGCAGAGCGAGGGTTAGATTGATATGTTTTTACTGCATTTTAATCCCCGCTCTCTTTGGGTGGATTTATCTGATTGTTGTGTTTCTCACTCTTAGAGGAGTGTAATTTGACTGGTGGTAATTGCCAGTCTTATTTTAGTGGCTTTTTGTCTGCGTTTTTAAAGTATTTCTTATCAGTGTCTTTGTTTTACCCAGCACGTAATTCATGTGAGTATTGTGAGTCACTGAAATTACTGAAGCAGCAAAGTCTTTTACTTTAAAAATCCCAATAATTTCCAGATTTAAGTGCAGTGTTAGGTCATATGGTTATCCTAGGAACAATAGGTAGTTATGGGAAATATCTGTCTATTTTTAATGAACAAAGACTAATTTGCTTTAAAATGTCAAAGGTGAGCGTGGCACTATAGGGGACCTCATGTCAGACATGGTGGTATTGGAGCTAATTGGTCACGCCAGAAGACACTTCCTGTAGTGAAATACAGAGTGAGGTTTCAAGATGGTGTAAAGATGAGTCACACACATGGTTTTTACTTATGTCCAGAAGTGTTTGAGTTTATTCATGCTTGGGGGTTAAAGTGGATACTCCAGAACCTTCATCAAATATGTCTTTAAATCTGATCTGTGGACGATTACATAAAACTGTTGTTTTCATGTGCTGTCACCTAGCGTTGCTTCCAGCTGACAGCATGGAGTAAAAAGGAAATAATGACATCCCACGGTTCTGCTTACACCCTCATCACATATTTCCTTCTCATCCCTGTGATGCACTCATGGTGTAAATAAAACTGTGGTCGTGGAAATTTAGCATCCCGCCAGCGCTTCACAAGAGTAATGAGCAGTTACTCACAAACATCTGCTCAGATCTTGTCGAATTGAGTCGGCGAAATCCACAAAGAGCCGTGAATCTCACAGCAGAAAACCACAGATCAACTGATCGCATCCTCAAATGAAGAAACATCAAAAACTGGACCTCACAACACAAATTATTCCGACTTATTTCTATGTTTTTCCCCACGCTGCATTGCAGCACTTTATCTCAGGGTTCCCTGACCTGCTAAATCCCAATTTAACCCCAGCTGAAAAAGACACATCGGCTTCCAAAGTTAGATAAGTTTCAAAGTTCAATCTGTAAACTTATTTTAAGAATCTATTCAATTCAATTCAATTTTATTTATATAGCGCCAAATCACAACAAAAGTCGCCTCAAGGCGCTTCATAGATACAGAGAAAAACCCAACAATCATATGACCCCCTATGAGCAAGCACTTTGGCGACAGTGGGAAGGAAAAACTCCCTTTTAACAGGAAGAAACCTCCAGCAGAACCAGGCTTAGGGAGGGGCGGCCATCTGCTGCGACCAGTTGGGGTGAGAGAAGGAGGACAGGATAAAGACGTGCTGTGGAAGAGAGACAGAGATTAATAACAGATATGATTCAATGCAGAGAGGTCTGTTAACACATAGTGAGTGAGAAAGGTGACTGGAAAGGAAAAACTCAATGCATCATGGGAATCCCCCGGCAGCCTACGTCTATTGCAGCATAACTAAGGGAGGATTCAGGGTCACCTGGTCCAGCCCTAACTATATGCTTTAGCAAAAAGGAAAGTTTTAAGTCTAATCTTGAAAGTAGAGATAGTGTCTGTCTCCCAAATCCAAACTGGAAGCTGGTTCCACAGAAGACGGGCCTGAAAAGTGAAGGCTCTCCCTCCCATTCTACTCTTAAATACTCTAGGAACAACAAGTAAGCCTGCAGTGCCAGAGCGAAGTGCTCTAATAGGGTGATATGGTACTACAAGGTCATTAAGATAAGATAAGTCTACAGAAATTAAAAAAAAAACAAAAACAAAGTTAAAAATCTCAAAAAACCAAGGAAAAATGCAAGTTCAGTAAAACCAATGTGTTCACTCCACTCCACATCGAATCGACCGCTCTTACACAAAATGCCAAGTATCAGAGGTGTAAGTACCACTAGAGCAGGGGTCGGCAACCTGCGGCTCTGGAGCCGCATGCGGCTCTTTGTCCTTATACTGCGGCTCCGGGTGGTTTGGGAAAATAAATTAGAAGTATTTAGCTGAAGTGTATTTTATTTGTGTTTAGTTCTTTTTTTAACTTGTAGTTCTAAAGTGGAAGATTATTGTGATTTTGAAATATAAAAATAAAATTATATCTTATTATTTTTTCACCGCTCAAAATAAGCGTCACACTCGCGGAAGCCGGTGTACCCGCCGAAACGCCGTGCATTTATCGAGACTTTCGACCCCAGATAGGCGCAGAGGTTTGGGACCATAAGTCTTATTGTAAACATATCACGGCAGACCCAACGATGTTTTCATGAACATGCTTTTCAGCATCTCTTTACTGACCACTTTTCACACACGGTTGTTGTACGCATACAGCCGGCTGTAGCTTTTCAGCTCACAGCCCGACAACACAACAGCAGAGAGAGCACAGACTTTAAGGTGGCGAGGCGTGATTGCGGGTGCCGCTCAGGTGTGTCTGCCTCCCCTGCAGCGGCGCTGCAGACCACGCCCCGCCACACACATTAACCAGGTAAAATACATATTTAGGCAGAATTTTGCAAATATCTATTTTTCCTTTTTTAGCAGCATAGTGCTTTTTTCCAATTACTTTTTAAAAGTCAGGTCAAGGCTCCAAAAGCCCAAAGGCGATATAAGGGTGGCGGCTCACAACAGTTTTTGTTTGCTGGATCATTTTAGTTCAGCTGGGTGTCTTTCCTTTTGTTATATTTCTTTAAGAGTTCAAAATGTGTTAATTACATAAATAAAATGTAATTTTCTCTGTAGCACTTCATGGATTTCATAAGCAACACACCTTAGTTGCTCTGTGGATTCTTTTAAAAAGCAGTTAAAAACTTTTCTGTTCAAACAAGCCTTTTGTTGATCAACGTATTTTATATTCTTTACATTATTTACATTTGATCTTTTACATTGTGTATAATGTCTATTGATTGTATTGTTTATTTTAATATTTGTGTACAGCGCGTTGTGACTGCCTGTCTGTGAAAAGCGCTTAATAAATAAACTTTACTTACTTACTTTAGTTGTTCACACAAAGCATAAAGGTAAAAAACAATATATACAGTGTTATCTTCATTTTAGATTTCAAAAAGTATTTGCGGCTCCCAGTGTTTTCTTTTGCGTGGAAACCGGGTCCAAGTGGCTCTTTGGGTGTAAAAGGTTGCAGACCCCTGCACTAGAGTAAGCTTAAACCATGCACAGAAAAGGGGGCATTAATATAAAATCCATTACTATAACATCCTCCTGTCAGATCTGAGATACAATGTTTAAATCAAAATAAAAACATAAAAAAACACAGAAATCCAGGCTAGATAATCGATGTCCTCATTAGATGTGCATGTGATTGTGCTTGTTTGCTCAGATTTAGTATAAATTTCCATGACAAAAAAACAACAGGTGAATCTTAAGGACTGAGGGGTTTTATGTTAGAGTATTCTGCTGCCATTGTTTGTGGTCCTCTTGTCCCGTCAGAGGCAGGATTATGCAAATCGCATGGATCACATTTATTACTTGATAAAAAAGGCGTCATTATCTCTTCAAACTTTAGAATGACCCCAGCCTCTGCGCAAGATGACGTGGAGCAAAATGACCAAGACGACCATATCCTAACGCCTTCAGTCAGTAGCTTTAAACCCAACATCTATGGAGATAGTGCTCTCCACCATCAGCACCAAAACACCAAACTGGGAGATGGTGGGCCAGTACCTTGGTACCTCGGTTACTTGGAGTTTCTCGTTCTGCTCTTCAATCAGACTAGTTATTATTTCATTTTCCTTTCTGTTGCACTAATAACCACTAAAATACTACTTTTAACAGAAGAACTTCAAGAATGATAATTTTATACATTTTCAGTAGTTGAAGTTGAACTAATATCATTTTATGTGATTATGAAAATTGCATTTCATAGGATGTCGCCAGTAATAATGAAATCAGCTGTAAGTATACCGCAGTAATCCAGAAAACCACATTACTCCCTGCTTCGGGCCTACTGAGATTGATTACTATATGTGACAATATTATGAATAATTAACAAAGGCAGAAACCAAATGATACTATTCTAGATCTTGAGACATTCCACCCAGCAAATAACAGTTCTTGTATAAATGTTGGTTTTTAACTGTGGCCTTGAACTCTAGGCCCTCGAGTACATTCAAGATGATTTTGCACTACCTGAGCATAAAGCCGGCATAAACAAATGCTGGGTACAGACATCAGAGTGCCGGATCAGGCAAAACACTCGGATGCTGTTTTTCAGGAGTTGCTCACAAAACCGGAGCTACTTGGTCCACAAATACTGACATTACATTTGAAAGAAGAGCTCCATCTCCAGTCCTCATTTGAGGCTGCGCAGTTTAAGTTGTTTTGCTCCACCCGCATTGTCTAAGATCTGCCATGTAAACATTTCGATCAAGACAATTATATCAGTAATTTGCTTCTAAAAGTCTGAAACAGCCCATGTAAGTACAGTTTACACACTTCACCATGTAGATAATTTTATATTCATTGCAATAAGACTCAGGATTTCAGTGTGTGTAACTGTACTTTATGTTACTACATTTATTTGGCATCTTTAGTCACTACCTATTCCTCCATATTATGACTCTGACATGCAAAATGTATTTGGGATATGATGCAATCCTTCTATATATAAAACACATTTTTTAGAGGAGTGGAACTGTAATGCTTGCAAAAATACCAACGTTACATAATTTCAGTTTTTTTCTTTTAGTATTTTTAATAATTTGTATGTTTGGCCTGTTTGACATTTTGTGAAACCATTTGTGCTTTTAATCAAGTCTTGTAATATCCCATTTCCTGGACTATCTGTGAGCTGCAAAGCAGTTACACAAAATGTTAAACAAGCTACTTAGGACAGAACTGACCCATTAAGCTGAAGCATGATCTTCCTGAAAGCCCAGAAGGTCACCAGTTGCTTGACAGAGAAATAACCAATCACAGCAGAATAGGGCATCCCTGCAGCTGATCCAATCTAGCACCAACCCTGTAATAAGCTGCTTGGACAAATGACCTATGGGGTCATTCTTTAGCATGGCAACAAAGCTGTCAGTCTATGTTTGCAACACTGGGTGGGTTATGAAAATTGCTTTAATCTTTTCACTGGTATAAAACTATTGCCATTTTGATAATTAATCTCCCTGGCTTTAGAGGGAAAGTCTACGCCTAAACTCACTAATGAATATCTGTCTCTGTTGCCCTCGTTAGGGCTGATCATACACAAGCCTGTAGGGTTTGGACCAAACCTTTAGTAAATATAATTACCTACTCTACAAATATGCAGACACTTGCATCACTGGGAAACTATTGTGGCTTCTATTCTAAAGAATCTGACCATTTAGTTCTTGCACTATCAAAACAGAGCTTAGTTGTCACCCTTTTGTGGCTGGTGGATCGTACGTAGGGTAGCAGATGTTCTTTTTTTAGTTTATTATCCATTGCTTTCATTTACAAGCTTGTAATAAATCTGCTTTGCAGGGTCAGACTTCTAAGCCAGTGCACCCACTTATACCACATAGTCATGCATCACATGTGAAAGAGCTTTGACAAAAAGCTATCAGTTACTACATAAAGGCTCCAGCTGAGAGGACACAAACTGTCACTGTATATTACAGTCAGCAGTTACAGGAAGCTGGCAGCACCCAGGCTATAAGGGAGCTTTCAAGAAAATGAGGCTTTACAGCTAGAGCATACAGTCACTGAACTGATCTCAGCATTACCCCTTTTATGGACATCAAACCATAAGGCGAAATGCTGAAAATCTCCTTTTTTCGCCCTTGGTACTCTCAACGGTTTCTTAGAAGATAATTCTAAAGTGTCACTAATTGACAAAGGTACAAGAGACACGTGCCTCAGACTGTTTTCTGTGTGCTTTTCCAACCATACAAAAGGACCCCAAACAGAAACGCTGCGATGATCAAAACCGCCGAGTGCAGCAACAGCAGTGCGGGACATGTGACTAAGGGTCCGCCACACAGAGAGCGAGCTATATGGTGATTGATCTGCCCAAACATCGCCTTAATTGAAAACGCTATTCCAGCTAGGCACATTGGCTTGACACAAACATACGTACATGCACAGACTCATATGAATAAAAATAAACACTATACGCAACAAGTCTTACATGCACACAATTTTTTTTTTAAATTTCTTTGTTTGTTTCACTGTTGGTCTGCTGTTTTGTTCTTTGGTTGGTTTTTTACATGTTGCCTTCTGAAAAAATCCTTTCTACAGCAACACTAAAAGCCTATCTACAGCATAATCTGACTTTACCATCATATTAACAACATAGGCAGCATAACACGTGGCAATACTGCTCCCGGTCCACCCCCGTTCTCCTGGCACCATCCTTCCTCTAGGAGGTCATCCCTGTGCATTTCCCTCGATTCATCTCATTACGCAATTCTGTCTTTTTTATTGTTTTTTTTTTTCCCATTGCTATAAATATACACAGATGTCACATCTGATGCTTCCGTTTTTTAATGTCTGCCATCAATGGCAGTGGGTGCCAAAGAACAAATCTTCTTCAAAAGCCTCTCCATGGATTTTATATGAAGCTGGAATTATAGATTAAAATACAAAGGGTTACATTTATTAGTTAAAGATAAAAATATAAACTGATAAACAGACATATATGATGGTTCGTGTATGGTCAGAATTATGAATCAGAACATGCACTGCATTACCAAAGAATCAGAAATCATGTAGCCATTTCATCTTTTTTTTGGAACGTATTGCCTCAGATGTGCAGAACTGTAAATGACTTTAATGATGAATGAGAGATCCTTTGCTGCTACCTATGGGCTCAGCTGTGTCCTCCTTATATGTTAAGGATGTTAATACATGAGGAAACCACATCACTCTTTAAATCCGCATTTTTGCTTTGTTATGACAGTGCTAACCCATGTCCCGTCAAACCAGCAGAGTGCAGTCTGAGTGTGAAGAGGAGTTGTTCGTGATTCTCCTGGAAAGGTAGTCAGAAGCGCTCGAGTTTACCAGCGACACCTCTTTCTGTCTCATGTGTTTACAAGTGCACGCACTGGGCATCACTTTGTGTGTAACACAAGAGCAGTGTGTACAACACTCGCACAAGCACTGTAGGATAAGATTTGATCACAGACACCTCAAGTGCAAAGAGAGGACAATCCACCTGAGCTGAGACTAAATCTCTGGGATTATTACCCCTAACAAACCAGTGCTTTATGCATCATACTTGCATGATTCCCTTATTCACACGTGGTTGGTAATGTGCCTTGAAAAATTTGATTCTCGCACACAGCAAACTAATAAAATGAGTATTTGTTTGTTCTTTATCTCTCTTTATAAAGAAGAATATCTCTGGCACAGAGAGACTTAGTTGTATTTGCAGACTTTAGACTATAGATCAGGCTCAGTTTGTTGCATGATTAATATTGCAGTTTAATCAAGTAGCTGGCTAGCAATATTCACTGGAGAGCAACAAGTCTCGGCAATCTTCCTGAGCTTGTCATCACGATTAGACTAATAGAGCTTACGCTGGACATTAAGTCACATACAGGACAGTTTTAAAGTTTTATTTAGCTGTTTTCTGGTTAAAGATAGCAGAGATTCATATTTTGGGTGAAACTGGACCTTGCACATCATTGCTTTAGTTACACTTGCATATAAAGGCAGCATGTTTACAGTGACTGAAGAAGGAAAGCATCTCTGGTGGTGCAGATTTTAAAGGACTATAAATCACAAGAAAGGCTGTCACACAGCTATTTTTGTCTGTGTGATTACCCTGCAGACACTGTCTGGTGGCTGGTGTAGGCTGCCACAAAGCCCAGTATATACGCGCACGAATGCATGCCTGTTAGTGTGTGACATGCTGGCTGTGGGTCTGTGATATATGTGCATTAGAGCAGGTGCCACATTTACACTGTATGATACAGACCTACTTTCTTTGGTATTTTGAGCTCACGGGGAACGTAACTTGGTCCTTTTTGTCCTGTGTCATCATTTTTCTGCCCCAATTCTACAGCATGCAAACATTGTATATACTCCTGTGTGGTTGTGGTGGAGATTTAATGAGGTTATGTTGTCCCAGAAACACATATATATGTGTAATGCCTGGTTTAAAAAATTACAATTGATTTGCAATTAAAACTTCAATTTTGTTAAAGTATCCAGATAACTAAACAAAGCACAAAAATGGATTACTTGTATTTCATCCCACCGCTTGTACTTGTGTAAGTATGTTTACATAAACTTTACAAAAAATAGCCCAGCTTAAAGCAGCCTGTACATTTGTATATCTCTTTTTTTTTTTTTGTCTAATAATCATGGTCAAGCCCTTCCGATAGCAACTTAGCCAGATGGCAAACACCAGATGTTCATGATTACTGAGAATACAAAATGATTCCCGATTTCAACATCATTAGCAAATAAAAGGGAGGGCGAGGGGTTGAAAGAAATTTCTGTTCCTGCAAAGGTCTCTTGCCCAGATGTTGTTGCGTAATAACTCATTGAAAATGAAAGCTCTGTTGTTTAGTATTGGCTTCCAACCTCTGGAAGCAGCCAGCCAGCTTTGGCTGTATGAAGCCGGGCTGATGCCCACAGGAGGTAAAGCCCCAGCCATCGTTGATGAACTGTCTGTGAGCCAAAGGATGGATGGACTCTCCGCTGCGCAGTGTTTGTAAGCCAGAGATATTAGACAACTAGTTCCAGCTACACAGACATTTAGCAGAGCTGACGTATCATAACATGGATTTAAATGAAAGAGGATACACTGAGCCTCAGAGGGTATTTTGTGTCAGTTACATGCAGGATCTCCCTTTTGTGATAAGGATGAGGATGTCAAACTGCAGTCACAATGAAATGAGTAAGTTGTGTGGGGGGTGTTTTTTAGGCACCTTTGTGAAAATAAAAAGGTAAATAACTTGATTATTTCATAGCACTTTATTCAGAAAGACACAACAGGACGCACTATTCGCAGTTTTATATCCTCTATCCTTTAGTTCTACATCCATAACTGCTCATGTCCTGGTGGTGTTTGGCTTCAGGCAACGCTGTCTTCTAAAATGTTATTTCTATACGAGAAAACTCCATTTTCAATAGGAGGTAAAATTATATTTTAAAAAAGATCAAGTCACTTTTAAAAGCCTGGAGGTAATACTTAATGTATTTGAAATGAGATCTGCTGTCACTGCAGCTGCTGGCCAAAGTGGTGGGGCAGTCTCATTTTCAGATGAGATTATTTGTCTGATGACGCTCATGGGGAAATTAGATTGAAGCCAGTGTAGTGGTACTGAGAAATGTTGAGAGGCTCACTGTGTAAGAGCAGACGCACTCAAGGTTATTAGGGAAAAAAATCAAAGGACCGATGGTGGTGCAGATGTGGCGTGCCAGAATCATCATCTTAGTTGACTATTTCCTCGGTGTCACTAAAGGACGAGATGCAGAAAAAGCTGAAAAAGCCTGAGAACATAAAGTTTCATTGAAATTGCTTTTCAGCATCTGTTAGGCAAGACCAAAGTGCTGGACTTATAGAATGACACTGCTATTCACACCAAACCAACACTTTAAAAATAGCCATTTAAAATCTACTTAACCCAATGAATTAAACAGCTACACTTGATACCTGTTTTAGAGTCGTATTTTGGTTCATTCCAGAAAGGTTCAGTAGTACGAGGAGATTGTGTTGCCCCTTCAGACACTGTTGAATTATTAATCGGAGCAGTCTCACCAGGTTCCCACCTAGTGTCACTTAAATCCTCCTTAAGTTCCTTGACACGCCTTGGCTTGTCACTCCACAGGCCATTTGAGGGAAACTGCCATTAAAAGGGCGTTTTTATGAGAGCACCAACTCCTCAGTCGACAGCAGTAAATATTAGCTAGTTGATTAGCTGAATTAAGCTAGCAGCCTAGTTGATTCCTACCTGTTAGCCAAAGTGGCTACACCCCAAATAATGTTTCACTCTACTCCTCTATTCCTTAAATTTAAAAGGGTTTGCTATAAAACAAACCCACCACCCTGGATAAATTATTTCTCGAGACCACATATATTTTGCTATCAGACTGTAAAGACTCTAAACTTTTGGTCCGCAGTAAATTTGGCAGTTTAGCATGGATGCTGCCTCAATTGGCTAAAGAACTGCAGTTTTTGGGACACAACAAGTTTGGGAAACATTGTTGAGCATGTTATCGCATTTAATGCAAACTTCATAACGTGTCCAATATGTTTACAGACAAATGTTAAAGATGACAAGCTGCAAATTAACCCATGCCGATTCAACGAATGCTACAATTTATCAGGATAAGTGGGTGGGCCCTTAGATCTGTTCTAGTGTCTCCTGCAGGTTCTCAACGGCACTGGGGTTTTTTTTTATAAAAGGTCGGCACTTTGGACTGTGTCATGTTGTTGAGTTGTTCTGTTTCTATAAAACAGAGTGTGTATTTGACAGGAAGACTGACTTTACATCCCTTAAACTATTTACACTCAGGCATATACACACAAGCGCATATCTTTCCCTGCTTTTGTTAAAGTTTGTTTCCCATCTTTAGGCTAAAGATGGGAAACTTTGTCATAAAGTTACAGCCAGCTCATGCTGGCTGTAACTTTATGACAAAGGTCAGAAACAGCATTATTTGTCTAACTAAGAATGGTCCAGGTAATGGGTGTATTTGCAAAATACACAGCTACTGCACAGATGCAGTATTTATCAAATCATGGGTCTGAAATGACAGATAACGCCTTTGTGCATGTGTTCAGTTCCTTCCTGTCACCTATTTGGCACATATCACAACATCCCGACTGTAATTTAGCAACCAGACAAGTACACACACATGACATCACTGATTGAAACTGTACCAGAGTCTTAAGTATCTCAGAGGGACACGGGTCACACCTTGTCTGTCCTGTCCTGTAATGAGAGAAGAGAGGGTGTCAGCCTGTACACTCAAACAAGCCCAGGCACACGTCACATCAGCACATTAACTCAGTGATTCATTGACCCGCACCCAAGTGCCCTTGTTTTCAAAGCAGCCCTCCATTCATTCACTACTGAGATGAAATGGGCTTCTCTGATTTTGGAGGGGAACGGGTGTGTGTGTGTGTGTGTGTGTGTGTGTGTGTGTGTGTGTGTGTGTGTGGAGGATCAGATGACCAGTCACTCCTGTTTTGCTTCAGTGAGACTATATAGGTCACACCAGCCTTTAACTAATTAAAAATTCAGGATGGGTACCTGCTCTGTTCTCCGGAGGCATGATTTTTTATTATAAATGAAAAAAATGTATTAAACATCCTTTGCCACCTCAGTCTAACAGAGCAGAAAATATGGTGTGTACACATAACTTGGTTAAGCTTCAAAATTACTGTTAACGTGTCTCACACACTTGCACTAAAAACACTGTGAAAAGACACATAAAGAGACATAAGGTAATGACAAAGTTACCTCCCAGTTTTGGTGGTCCTCTGATGTCTTTTGTACATCAACTATTTTGTAAAAAAGAAAACAAAGAAAAATAATGATTTTAGTATATTAATTTTGTCTTAAGCCACCCACCATGAACGCTGCTAGGCAAGCTTCCTTGTAATTCCTTTGAGTAGACTTCAATAATACTTCTCCAGGCTTCCTAGAGGACATTCAAAGCTCTTCTTTTGATGTTGGCTGCCTCTTGTTCATTCCCTGTAAATATGATCCTACACTGCTTCAGTAATGTTGAGGTGCAGACTCTATCTTTCCAAGGTGTGCACACTGGTGAAGTGTTTGGGATCGTGCTGAAAAATGTAGTTGCCAATCGGGTGCTTTCCAGGTGTTTCACAATCTAATGGTGCTTTTTTGCATTCCATAATATCCACCAAACACCACTAGCTAAAATGCATTCCCAAACCTTGACACAGTCTCTACCGGGTTTTACAGTTGGTTGTAAACACTCACTGTTGTACCTCTCTCTAGATTGGACTGAGAGTGAGTGAAAAAGCAGCCAAAGTCCAAAGAAAAATTCAAAAAGATCTTCAGAAACCCAGGAGAACTATTACTCAAGAACACTTTAAAAATTACAAGGTCTGGCTCCTGGGAAGCAAATAGATAGAAAAACCTCAGTACAGCACTGTAATAATTGCTGAACTGTTTGTTTAAAGTAGTTTAAAGGGTCAAATAGTCCACACAACAGCTAATCTGTGGTGGTGCACTGGTTTAAGCAAAGGGCTTCTATTTTTAAGGCATATGAAGTGCATGTATTTGCTCATGAGGTTTAAACTGAAGCTGGTTGGCAGCAGTGATCGTGAAGGGAGAAATGCAAGACAAATCGCACCACCAGTGTGGATTTGAAATCAAACAATCGATTTGTGGATGACAGAGTTGGCAGAGTAAAAGAAAAAAAAATCGGTCTTGGCTTCCCTTTTGTGATTTGTGATGGATGAAAAATGTGGCTAAATTGGGAGATATCCAAGGGTTCCTTTTGAAACTCAGCGTACATGTTTTGTTTGCACCTGGGCAGAAACAAATGTAGGTGACCTAATTAGAGCGGTGACATGCAAGCAGTTCTTTCTTTTTAAATAATTTCATGATGCAGACTAAATCCATCTGCACTTATGGCTAGTAGGAAAAAAAAGGTTTGACCATAACTAGAAGTGCATGAATCCACAGAGCTCTGTGTGCTACTGTTGCTCAGGTTTGAAAAGGTCTGTCACTGGAGTCATTTTAGCTCATCCAGGTTGTCATCTATTCGTACTGATCAAATTAGCAGAAACACAGTGACAGATATTAGCTAACAGTGATAATGCATCATCAGCTATGCAGGATCTGTGTTTGTGTGTGTGTGCATGTGTGTGTGTTAATGATCTCCCCTGATTCTAATTGATTTCTTGAACTTGGTAGATGTAGTGGGAAGTTCAACAATCAGACTGCCCTCCAGTGGTAATAGGCAGTACTGCATGTCTACAATGTTTGATTAAGAACATTTAGAAAAAACACGACAACCGCTACAGCATTAAGACCACCTTTCCAATCTTGTGTTGCTCCACCTTATCATACCTAAAAGATATCAGAAGCAGTTTATATGAAGTAGAGGGGGGCACACTGTCCTGCATTTGCAAAGTTTAGCCAGGTTATCTAAGCAAGGAACCAGTTTCCAATTATGTCACATCACCTGCCAGTAGTTTTCATGTTTTAGCTTTTTGGTTTATAACATATAGTAAGATAAATTGTTTCTTTCGGCACAGAGTTCAGCGTACCTTTCATATACAGATAATCCCATTTTGGCTAAGATTACATTGTTCCAGCTTGTAATTCCAGACAGGATATTTTCATTTGTAATTACTTATTGTAGTCTAATATCCTTTTGGGTCTCCCTAAATGACCCCGGCCTCTACAACCATCTGCAAAGAGAATTAAATACAAAATACCTGAAATGACATCTACCTCCACACAGGAATATCCATTAGAGTAGTACAACTGCAGCAAATCTGTGAAACAAGTCCTTGGTGCTTTTTTGGTTTTTGTTTTTTTCCTGCCCTGCCTTCTCAAATTTGCGGACCTGTTAGGTTGATAGATGGCGCTTTTATTTATATCTGGCGAGGCTTCTCATGAGAAACGCTCCCCCTCTCAGCTGCAGGGCTGCTGACTTGAATTGTGCCTTATTGGCCACACAGCACACAGGGAAAACAGATGGGTAATAAGGTCAGAGCAGACGTACCTCACACCAGCACAGACAGATTGCAGACGCACCAGCTGTGCTGACTCAGGACAACATTAGACCCAAGGGAGCCGGATTAAGATCTCTTTTTTTGTACAATCGGGAAGCTGTTGCTTTCTCTGTTATATTTTTCTCAAGTAGAGGTTAATGCAAATGAAAATGAAAGAAATGACCAGATTTTTTCAGACTGTTTTTTATTCTCGTATGAATAATGGAGTCCCACATTAACGCATTATTTTCTGCAAAGGTGGAAGAATTCAGATCACGCACATCTGTCAGCTATTTTCTGCTTTTTTACTTTTGAATTCTGAGAGCCATGAAGTCTGCTTCCCTTTGAGTTAATCATCCCTCTCCAATCTGACCTATAGTGACTTGTCTCTGTTATGTCTTGCAGTCTAATATCTGTCCTGTCTACGTCAATCTAATACCTACCTGTCCAAAATTTGGACTTGTTTCAGGGCACTGTGGCCAGTTTGCTTGAAGAAGCAGACTGACTCAGCCTAGTAAACATGCAACAAACAATACCTGGACCTACCATACCTGGGCTGTGGTGTGCTTTGCCCATAAACCTTGCCAACACTTTTAAAAGGAACCATTACACTTTCATTCCCAGCTGTTTGTTTGTTTTTAATTCTTGGACTTTTTAATGAAGCAGCTTTGGTGATGCTGCTCAATCAGCCAATTGTCTGTGTTCACAGCTGAGGCTGTGTGCCTGTGATGACCAAATTAGGGATATCTACTCTCACTGACATCATACGGACCAAACATTTAAAAATTGAAAAATAAAGAGGTTCGGACATGGTGAGCTCAATTGTTTGAAACTGTGGGCGGGTTTAATATGACCATCCGCTAGCGCACCAGTAAATGTGAGAGCAAAAAGACAGCTCAGTAATTTTGTGTTTCTTTTGAGTTACTTAGTATTCTAGCTTAATCTGACTTTCTGAGATTAAAGTCAGAATTCTTTAATCTCAGAATTCTGACTTTATGCTCAGAATTCTGAGATTAAAGATTTCTGACTATAGTGGCACTGTTTTTCTCACTATTTATTACAAATGGCCAGAGATCAGCGTGCTTACACAGTTAGTATTGTGAGTATGTTGGCAAGCTGAGCTCAGGCACTGCTATGTTTAAGTCACTAACTTGTCTGGACTCTTGTCTTGTTGTAATGACCGAACCAGTTTGATGTACGGAAGAAGATTAGGGCCACTGGGAAAAAAAAAAAAATTAAAGTCAGAATTCTGATTTTAATCTCAGCATTCTGAGATTAAAGAATTCTGACTTTTTTCTCAGAATTCTGACTTTAATCTCAGCATTCTGAGATTAAAGAATTCTGACTTTTTTCTCAGAATTCTGACTTTAATCTCAGAATTCTGAGAAAAAAGTCAGAATTCTTTTTTTTTTTTCCCAGTGGCCCTAATCCTCTTCCGTAGATGCCATTGCTATTTGGGCCTTACACAGAAAAAATATTTTCTGTGTGATAAAGTTAAAGAAGATTTTTATAAAAATATTTTTAGGTGCATCATTTTCAGCAGAAACCCTCACTGGAACTATTTTTTCTTTCTTACTGTACTTTTTTAATGCCCCATAATTCTTCACAGGATTTATTTGTTTTAGAGAAAGTTGACTGACTACACTTGAAACTGTGTTTTCAGCTAGATTACAAATGTGTAGCTTTATTCAGAGCTTTGGAGTTCTTCTTGTAACGGGCAGTGGAAATTGTTTCTCAATCCTGTTTAAAAAATGAAGTTTGTTATCCTAATCTAATAATCTAATCTGATTAAACACGCCGGTCTCAGTGCAGTTTAGCAGGGCTGTCAGTCAGTTACCTTGGAATAGGTTACATAACTCACAATCACAATCATGGATGTATGTATTTGTATCCATTTATTTATTTGTACTTGATTTATATTGCATTGGCATATGTAGATATTTACTGCTACCAAAGAGGTTTGGTTTTTGGTGGCATTCGCGTGCATGCATAACACTCTGCCTGTAAACAGCTCCAAAGGTTTTGGATGAATTGTGATAAAACGTAAACCTGTAGGGGTTTAAAGATATTAAAATTCGACTTGCATCCACAAACGTTTAACGTCAGTTAATTTACTTATTGATTAAAAATTTACCCAAAAAAGCCTTATAACTTAAAGTTTGGTGGGTATTGTCAACATATAGAAAGTACTGTTTAAAGATTTAAAATATCATCTCACATTTGACCTCTGACCTTTTCTTCAACGTCAATAAATTGATCTGAAGCTCAAAGTGATAATATTCCCATATAGAACTTTTTACAGGGAATATATGGGGATTCTAAATACCACGTTACTCTGGACCTCTGATTTTCTCTTAAGGATCAAACTTTCAGAAAATGTCTTTTTATCTTTAAAACTATTTTTTAAATTCTATCACAAATGGTATATGTCAATTCTACACATAACATTATACTTTGCATCTACATTTAACCTTTGTACTGATCTCCAAACTTTTTAAAGTGCATTTAAAGTCAACAAAGATAAACAAACATAAGAGACACTAAACCAAACCAGTGGTAACCAGTGTAAACCAGTTTGTTTTCACTTAATTAATACATCATATGTGCATTTCAAAATCTGAATCTGTACATTTGATCTTTTGTTTTTTATTCCTACATTACTTCAACTTGAAAATGTTATTTAGACAACATATTCCTTATTTAAACACTCTTTATTTTACAGTTTTACTGATTACAGTAAGTTTCAGAAGGTCAATAAATTATTACACATTTTCGAACAACAGGCACCTTAACTCCTTAACTGTGGCTTATTCACGTAGATTTTTAAAAAAAATCTTACTGTTTTCCCTGTAGTAGTTTTGATTCAGAATAAGCACTGCAATAATTACAACATCTGTCACAGCTGGAAGAGAAAGTCAAATCTACGCATATCTTTAAATTAACCAACATATAAACATCACAACCGTATAAGTCTGGTGAATAAAAATCTGTGTTCAGTGCATAATGTGCATGGCATCGGAGAAAAACATTCACCACCCTGTTGGAGTCTGGAGTTTTCTGCTTCAGTCCTCGGTGTCAGAGCTATCTGCTGGGTCGGTGTTGTGAGTCAGCATGTAGTTGTCCATGTCAATGGAGGGGCAGTTGTGAAGGGAGTAACGCAGGCGCTCAGCAAGGATGGCCTGGCTCGTGTAAGGGGGCAGGCGAAGAAGGAAGAAACAGGTCTGAGCGGTTGGAAGTCCGTTGATGGGCTAAATATGAGCAGCAGAGAGAAAAAGAAAAAGTAAACCTTAATAATCTTACTCTTGGTATTTGTTCATGTAACCAGCTTCGTCACCAGGTTGTGATCTCCTTACCCTGTCCACCTTGATGATCTGGAACTTCTGCGTGATATCAGCCAGGTTGGAGGGCAGCCTGGACCTGCCAGAGACGAAGCGTAGGAAAAGCACCCGCTCCTCATTCGTGAACTCCTCCAAGCTCTGCCAGAACCAGCAAATGAGCTGGTGGCTCTCGGTGATATCGCGGTAACGCACCAGCTTCTTTAGCATCTCGACGGAGACTTCTGGCAGGCCGCAGACCAGCTGCTCGAGCTGCTGTGCCGTCAGCAGCGAGAGGAGGGGCACGGGGATGATGGTGGACATGCCCTCTCTCACTGCTGCCACCTGGACATAACAGAACAAGCTCAGCTTTGATACTTCTGAGGGACGAGAACAACAAGAACAACAAACAGGGTGAGCAGCGAGCACTAATGGAAGCTGGCAGGCAGACCGGGGCACAAAAAATGAAGCAGAATTAAACTAAAATGAAACAAGAAAACACAAATAAACTGAACTGAAACAAAAATGTACCAAATAAATGAAACACAAAACTCTACTCAAAGGTTT